>NC_081554.1:134686541-135035653 GCF_963082655.1 Stomoxys calcitrans | reverse complement strand
AAAAGCCACATTTATTATACGATTTTGCTGAAATTTGGGACAGTGTGTTGTGTTAGGCCCTTCGACATCCTCCGTCGATATGGCTCAGATCGGTCAAGATTTGGATATAGCTGCCATATAGACCGATTCTCCAATTTAGGGTCTTAGACCGTAAAAGCCACATTTTGTATCCGATTTTGCTGAAATTTGGGACAGTGAGTTGTGTTAGGCCCTTCAACGTCCTTCGTCAATTTCGGCCAGATCGGTCCAGATTTGGATATAGCTGCCATATAGACCGATCCTCCGATTTAAGGTCATAGCCCCATAAAAGCTACATTTATAATCCGATTTTGCTGAAATTTGGGACAGTGAGTTATGTTAGGCCCCTCGACATCCTCTGTCAATATGGCTCAGATCGGTTCAGATTTGGATATAGTTGCCATATAGACCGATCTTCCGATTTAGGGTCTTAGGCCCATAAAAGCCACATTTATTATCTGATTTTGCTGAAATTTGGAAAAGTGAGTTGTCTTAGGCCCTTCGACATGCTCTATCAATATGGCTCAGATCGTTTCAGATTTGGATATAGCTGCCATATAGACCGATCAGATGATTTAAGGTCATAGGCCCATAAAAGCTACATTTATTATTCGATTTTGCTGAAATTTGGGACAGTACGTTGTCTTAGGTGACTTGACAATCTCCGTCAATATGGCTCAGATCGGTCTAGATTTGGATATAGCTGCCGTATAGACCGATCCTCCGATTTAGGGTCTTAGGCCCATTAAAGCTACATTTATTATCCAATTTTGCTGAAATTTGGAAAAGTAAGTTGTTTTAGGCCCTTTGACATATTCCGTCAATATGGCTCAGATCGGTTAAGATTTGAATATAGCTGCCATATAGACCGATCCTCCGATTTAGGGTCTTAGGCCCATTAAAGCTACATTTATTATCCGATTTTGCTGAAATTTGGGACAATACGTTGTCTTGTTGTTTTAGGCCTCTTGACATCCTCCATCAATATGGCTCAGATCGGTTAAGATTTGGATATAGCTGCCATATAGACCGATCCTCCAATTTAGGGTCTAAGGCCCATAAAAGCCACATTTATTATCCAATTTTGAGGAAATTTGGGACAGTGAGTTGTGTTAGGCCCTTCAACATTCTCTGTCAATTTGGCTCAGATCGGTCCAGATTTGGATATAGCTGCCATATAGACCGATCTCTCGGTTTTAGATTTTGGGGCCATAAAAAGCGCATTTATCGTCCGATGGTGCCGAAATTTGGGACAAAGAGTTAAGTTAAGCCCGTCCATATACTTCTGCAATTTAGTCTAGATCGATCAAGATTTGCATATAGCTGCCTATAGACCGATCTCTCGATTTAAAGTCTTGGCCCCATAAAAGGCGCTAATCCGATTGCACTGAAATTTGACACACTGACTTATGTTATGCTTTTCGGCATCCGTGTCGTATATAGTTCAATCGGTTTATTTTTAGATATATCTAATAAAAAGACCAATATTTTGTTATATACAATTGAACAATGACTTTTACTTATTAGTATTTGGTCCAAATCGGAACATATATTGATATAGATATATATATATATATATATAGGTATGAGTTTTGCACCAGATTTTGACGAAAGGTGGTTTACATAAACATCCGAGGTGGTGGGTATCGAAAGTTCGGCCCGGCCGAACTTAACGCCTTTTTACTTGTTTAATTCTTCAAGTAGGCGAAATTTTTTCTCTAAATAAAGTGCCCGGGAGTTTGCCCTTAATAAAGTATTCTTTTGTTTGACTTCTTTAAAAGAAATTTCCAAGTACACTTTTAGTTTCTCCCTTAACAAATCCGATTCACGGTGGAGCTCGAACTTCATATGATATGACTTGCTTTTTTTACGGTAACGGTACGTGTCCTTCCATTGCAGAAACTAGAAATTTTGTGTGACTTTTGTCGCAAATTTAACCGAATCGAATCGGCCGCAAATATAAATAAAATTTTTGTTGTTGTGAACAATGAAAAGTTTTTTACGGCTTTTCAAATGCTTAGCGATTCTCAAAGACAAAGACACAAAGGTTAATTCAACATCAACTAAACCTTTCCTATCTACGGTTTTTCTAAATTGGTTTCAATCACAACTAGCGTCGAACTCACATTTGCATACATTTCCTCTTTCAATTATCGAAGTCATCACAGACTCATCACTGGTATTTCCCATCAATCAATCAGTGTCAATTTTGCGAATTCTAAGAGTAGAATTTCACATGGACCCATCAATAGTGATGAGTTTGAGTCCGAATATACAAAAGTGTACATTGGTGAAATAGATTATATATATATATATATATATATATATATATATATATATATATATATATATATATATGTATGAATATACACGTTGGATTACATTCGTAAACGTTGTACATCAACTCGGCTGTCGAATGGTGAAACAAAAACATTTTCAAAGCACTTTGGCAAATGAAATGCATTTACATCGCAAACGAAATGTAATTCGTTTGTGTGGGATTGTATTGTCGATGCCTTAGTAATATACGATACAGTAAGAAAACAATAGTAGAGATTTTTTAGACTACGCAAAAACCGGTAGGCAAAGGACGAATATAATCGAAGAATGCACTGCTCAAGTTAGTTGACATAGAGAACAATAAAACAATAGGCACACATGCCATGAAATTATATTGAAAATGTTGCAATCTATAGGTAAATATTTGGTTACTTTACACATTACAAAATAAAATTTTTTGAAAACAGGGAAATATTTATATGAAATTTGTTGATATGCAACTTAATTTTCTGGATGGTTGCACAGATAAACGTTCTCTCAAGGCGAATGATATCCTACTTTGAATGTTGCTTGTGAGCCATGTTGTACACAGAAAAAAAAACACTGCAAGAAAAATTCACCAACTTTATATGTATGTGAGAAAGAGTCGATGCTCAACAATTGTTTTATACCCTCCACCATAGGATGGGGTATACTAATTTCGTCATTCTCTTTGTAACTCCTCGAAATATTCGTCTAATACCCCATATATGTACATATATTCTTGATCGTCATGAAATTTTAAGTAGAACTAGCCATGTCCGTCCGTCTGTCGGTCGAAAACACGCTAACTTTCGAAGGAGTAAAGCTAGCCGCTTAAAATTTTGCACAAATACTTCTCATTTGTGTAGGTCGGTTGGGATTATACATGGACTATATCGGTCCACTTTTTGATATAGCTGCCATATAAACCGATCTGGGATCGTGACTTATTGAGCCCTTAGAGGGCACAATTCTTATCCGATTTGGCTGAAATTTTGCATGAAATGTTTTATTATGACTTCCAATAACTGTGCTGAGTATGGTTGAAATCGGTCTATAACCTGATATAGCTGTCATATAAACCTATCTGGGGTCCTGTAAAGCTTCTGTCAACAAACTGACTCTTTTTATTATATTTTTCAAACAAACAACATTAAAGGAACAAGCTAGTCTACTTAGTTTCATCAAAAGTTTCTTATAAATACGAGTATAACAAGTTATCATATTACAGTTCGGCCAACCTGACAATATGATTGCCCACAATCATGATATAAAAATTGTGTATATTATATAAGTGTGACCAATAACATAAATCTATAACCTAGGTGTCAACCATTTCCGAAGTCGCTTTGCTTCAATTATACCCTTATATGGGATCTGTGTCAGTTGACAATTGTCAACATCTCTCACAACGTAGCGATCATTATCTAATACTTTTTCAATAATGTAGGGACCACGATATTTTTCACAAAATTTCTTATTCTTCCCAACTGTATTGTCAATATTCATAATAACAACATAATCACCCTCATCGTAACGTTTTGCCGGTTCATGATGTTTGGAAAAGTATAATTCGTTGTAGTTCTGAGATCGCTGTATAGAATTCAATGCCTTAACCCTCATATCCCTCAAATTTAGTTTCTCCTCATTACCCATTTTCTCATCTAGATATTCCGACAGCTTATCTACCACCACCCCTCGTTGATTCGTTCCAAAGAGTAACTTCGCTGGGGTTTCCTTTGTAGAACTGTGAACACAGTTATTGATAGCATATTCCACCTGGGACAATTTCAATGACCAATCGGAATGATCTATTGGGTCACTCAATTTGCTCAACATGGACTTAATAATACGATTTACACGCTCAACCTGCCCATTTGCTTGTGGAGAGGCAACCGCCACCTTAACATGATTAATATTATTTTTCAAAATGAATTCAGAAAACTCCAATGACGTAAAACATGATCATCTGTCCGAGATTAGGCGTCTTGGTCTACTGTAATAACTAAAATACTTTTCGAGAGAACAACAAACCTCCTTAGTGCTCGTCGAATTTACAGGATAAAGTCGAACAAATTTTGTAAAAGAATCAACTACCACTAAAATGTGTTTTCTTTTCGATTTTAATGATGGAAGTGGTCCGAAGTGATCCACGTGTATCGTATCGAATGGCTCCGCCACCTTTGGAATGCTGTACATATTCTGTTGGTTTATTCTAGCTGGAGCAGCATAAATGATACATTTTATACAATTCTTAATGAAGCTATCTATCTTATTGCGCATGTCTGGGAACCAAAAATTCTCTCGAATCTTATAATAACATTTATCTGTCCCCAGGTGTCCAAGCTTCTCATGTATCATTCTTATCACATTATCTTCCATTTCCTTTGGGACATCCGAGGATTAACTTGTCTCTTGTTCAAGGTCATTGTAAGTGAATTGCAATCTGTGACTATGGTAAAATGTAATCCTTCTAAATACACACGAAACCGGCGCAACGCGTAAATAATTGCGAGAGTTTCCAGTTCGAAGCTATGATATCTCGATTCTGCATTGGTTGTAGCCTTTGAAAAAAATGCTACGGGGTGGAACTTTTTATCATCCTGACGCTGCATCAATATTGCTCCGAATCCATGAGAACTTGCATCACAATGTAACTCCGTATCGCTTTTAGGGTTATAGATAGCTAATACTGGGGCCCGAAGTAAACGAGACTTTAATTCACTAAAGGCCTTTACACATTCTTCAGAGAAAACGAATTTTTTCTCTTTACGAAGCAAATATAACAATGGCCTTGCAATATTTGAGAATGACGGAACGAATTTCCTAAAGTAGGAAAACAACCCAAGACAAGTTTGTAATTCCCTATGATTCCTTGGCATTGGTATTTGTTTCACAGCTCGCAAGTGATTTTCTGCCAGCCGTATACCTTTTGGGCTGATTAAGTATCCTAAATACTCTAAACTCTGATAACCAAATTTACATTTAGTTAACTTGATACGTAATCCGTACTCAAAAGCACGTCCAAGTACAACCGCCAATGTCTAAACATGAGAATCGAAATCAGAGGATGCAATCAATATGTCATCCATATATATAACCACTCTATGGTCCTCTATTAAGTCGCGAAATATACCATTTATAAAGCGTTGAAAGTTTGCTGGAGCATTCTTTAAACCAAATGGCATCTTCAAATACTCGTACTGTCCAAATGGGGTTACAAATGAAGTGTATGGAATTGAATCATTATGCATTTCTATGTTGAAAAATCCATCCTTCAAATCCATGAGGCTAAACCATTTTTTGCCTGATATGCTCTCAATACAGTCCTCGACAAGGGGTAAAGGAAAGTTATCCCTAATAGTCTTTTTGTTTAACGCTCGATAATCGACACACATCCGCGTTTCCCCTGTCTTTTTCTTTACCAACACAATTGCTGGCGTGTATGGAGAATTGCTGTAACGTATTATTTTCCTTTCTAACAAATCACTAACAATCTTCTGCGTTTCCTCACGATCACGAACCGACAATCTACGGGGAGAGCAGTGTATTGGAATATCATCAGATAATTTAATCTGCATCCTATAATCAGATGACTTTTTATCAATTCCCTTTGGAGTTATATAACGATTATGAATAAGATCTTCTAAAGTCTTCTTCTGGAATGAATTTAACAAAGGATTTAGATCAATATCGTCCGTACGTATCACTTGGGAATTCACAGGACTATCATAAGAATTGCTTATCGTAGATGGTGTAGACACCGAGGTTATATTATTATTGTCATTTATTTTTCTTGTGGATTCAAATACTTCTATATCATTCGTAGTTTCCTTGACTTGAAGTAATTTTACATTAAATGCATGCATAAAGTTCCGTCCAAGAATCATTGGAACATGAATGCTCTCGTTCGGAACAACAAGTAATTCTATTTGTTTAGACGATTTTTTAAATTTTATTAAACAAGAAATATTTCCATATATTTTCAAAGGGGAATTGCCAACTCCAACATACGAAGTTGGTATTAAATTCTTCGAACGTATCACACCAGTCGGTAATAAAGACATCTTAACCAAACTAATTGGGGTACCGGAATCGATCAAGCACGAAATATTCGCAGAATTAGTATATTTGGATCCACAAGAATATTTAAAGGCCACACTTACCATTTGTGTTGTGTCTACAATATCATTACTACAAAATATGGGAGCAGTAACATTCATCCTTTTAGGACAATCCTTGTAAAAATGTCCCATTTGGAAACAATGGAAACAAGATCCCGGTGGACGTCGAGGCTTATTGCAGGTGTTCTTCATATGTCCAAATTGAGAGCAATTGAAACATCGTATGCCTTTAGTATTGTCACGGCCTTCTTTATGAGTACTGACTGTTTTTGACCTGCGTTTCTCGTATCTATCTATTCCATGCATCAATTCTTGTAATGAGTTTGATCCGTATAGAATGGATATGTTGTTGGTTTTATCTTCCATTCCGTCTATTATAATGTCAACCAGTTCTTGCTCGTTGATTTCGCCTTCTGCTGCAATAGTTTGCATTGCTACTATATAGGCAATACACGGCTCTGTTGGCTTCAACTTGCGCAAACGCAATTTTTGATAAACTTCTTCTTGCGTTACCGTTCTCTTGAAAATGTCTAAGAGCGATCTCTTCAACTCCTTATATTCTTTGTAATTTGAATTTTCCATGAACTCTCGCGCAGTTCCAACCAGCAAATATCTTAAGCACATATATTTTTCTTGGTCAGTCATATTTATAGTGTAGCTTTCAAAAGAGTTTATCCATTTTTTAATATTTCGTCCATCATTCCCAGAAAATTTCGGAACCATCATAGAGAGCTCGTCGTAATTGATATTTGTAGAAACCTTTTTTCCACCGTTTTCTAAAGATTCAATTTGGTTTCGAAGAGCCAACATTTCTTGCTTCAATCTCAAAACTCTAATTTCACTCTCTAGTTCATCAGCTTCACGGGATAAAACGCTTGAACGAATGAAAGGGTCTGTTACCTGTGATGGAACAGAAGGTCTAGAAAATTGTCCTCGAAGTAAATTTGCAGGAACGGAAACTGAGGAATAATTGACGGAGGGTACGGAAGAAACAACACAAGAAGATACGGAAGGAGGTACGGAAGTTTGTGTTTGCGGAAGAACATCACAGGACACGCCAATTGCTCTATTGTTAAAAGCGACACCCAATGTATTTGTATTCATTAAATCGGAAATAACTGATGAAGTCCGGGCGACAGAAACAGAAGCAGCAGTCCCTGAAGTACCAGGAAATTGTCTTTGAACTGTATTTACAGGAACGGAAGCAGAAGAATTATAGACGGAAGGTACGGAAGAAATTACGGAAGGAGGCACTGAAGTCTGTGTTTGCCGAAGATTTGCACAGGATACGCCAATTTCGCTGTTATTAAAAGCGACACTCAATGTATTTCTAGATATTAAATCGGTTGAAGTCCGTGCGGCAGAAAAGCAAGCGGCAGTTCCAAGAACCAATTCAGTTTGATTTGTGGACTCACCATTACATTGAAATGACTGAAGCAAATTTTCAGGATCTGCAGTTGCGGAATTAATAACGGGAGTTTCATTCAAAGTATTGGATGACATTGTAGTGACAGTTACAGATGAATTCCCAGCAGAATCAGAAGAAACCACATTTCCAGAAGGCAATTCAGTCTGCTTTGATGGACCACCGTTAACTTGCAAAGAATCATATAATGTTCTCAATTGTGCAATTGACGCTGTTTCTGGAAATTCCACATTTGAAGCTTTCAAAGCTGAAAGAATTCTTTCTCGAGTAGGGCGTGAATCCATATTTAAAAAAAAAAAATTTTGTTTTTTTGAGTCTTCTTTTTATACCCTCCACCATAAGATGGGGGGTATACTAATTTCGTCATTCTGTTTGTAACTACTCGAAATATTCGTCTGAGACCCTATAAAGTATATATATTCTTGATCGTCGTGAAATTTTATGTCGATCTAGCCATGTCCGTCCGTCCGTCCGTCCGTCCGTCCGTCCGTCCGTCTGTCTGTCGAAAGCACGCTAACTTCCGAAGGAGTAAAGCTAGCCGCTTGAAATTTTGCACAAATACTTCTTATTGGTGTAGGTCGGTTGGTATTGTAAATGGGCCATATCGGTCCATGTTTTGATATAGCTGCCATATAAACCGATCTTGGGTTTTGACTTCTTGAGCCTCTAGAGGGCGCTATTCTTATCCGATTGGAATGAAATTTTGCACGACGTGTTTTGTTATGACATTCAACAACTGTGCCGAGTATGATTCAAATCGGTCCATAACCTGATATAGCTGCCATATAAACCGATCTTGGGTCTTGACTTCTTGAGCCTCTAGAGTGCGCAATTCTTATCCGATTGGAATGAAATTTTGCACGACGTGTTTTGTTATGATATCCAACAACTGTGCCAAGTATAGTTCAAATCGGTACATAACCTGATATACCTGCCATATAAACCGATCTTGGGTCTTGACTTCCTGAGCCTCTAGAGTGCGCAATTCTTATCCGATTGGAATGAAATTTTGCACGACGTGTTTCGTTACTATATCCAACAACTGTGCCAAGTATGGTTCAAATCGGTCCATAACCTGATATAGCTGTCATATAAACCGATCTTAGGTCTTGACTTCTTGAGCCTCTAGAGTGCGCAATTCTTATCCGATTTGAATGAAATTTTGCACGACGTGTTATGCTACGTTATCCAATAACTGTGCCAAGTATGGTTCACATCGGTTCATAACCTGATATAGCTGCAATATAAACCGATCTTGGGTCTTGACTTCTTGAGCCTCTAGAGTGCGCAATTCTTATCCGATTGGAATGAAATTTTGCACTACGTGTTTTGTTATGATATCCAATAACTGTGCCAAGTGTGGTTCAAATCGGTCTATAACCTGATATAGCTGTCATATAAACCGATATTGGGTCTTGACTTCTTGAGCCTCTAGAGGGCGCAATTCTCATCCGACTAGACTCAAATTTTGCAAATAGTGTTTTAGTATCACTTCTAACAACTGTGCTAAGTATGGTTCAATTCGGGCCATTACCTGGTATAGCTGTCATATAAACCGATCTTGGGTCTTGACTTCTTAAGGCTCTAGAGTGCGCAATTCTTATCCGATTAGAATGAAATTTTGCACCACGTGTTTTGTCCATAACCTGATGTAGCTGCCATATAAACCTATATTGGGTCTTGACTTCTTGGGCCTCTAGAGAGCGAAATTCTGATGATTTGCCTGAAATTTTGTACGACGGATCCTCTCATGACCATCAACATACGTGTTTATTATGGTCTGAATCGGTCTATAGCCCGATACAGCTCCCATATAAATCGATCTCTCTATTTTACTTTTTGAGCCCCCAAAGGGCGCAATTCTTATTCGAATTGGCTGACATTTTACACAGGTCTCCAACATATAATTTAATTGTGGTCTAAACCGGATCATATCTTGATATCGCTCTAATAGCAGGTTTTTTCTTTCTTTCTTTTCTTATATCATTTTTTGCCTAAGAAGAGATGCCGGGAAAAGAACTGACAAATGCGCTCCATGGTGGAGGGTATATAAGATTCGGCCCGGCCGAACTTAGCACGCTTTTACTTGTTTTTATTTATTTTTTTTTTTTGGGAACCCCACACCTGAATTGTAAAGCTTCTGTCAACAAACTGACTCTTTTTATTATATTTTTCAAACAAACAACATTAAAGGAACAAGCTAGTCTACTTAGTTTCATCAAAAGTTTCTTATAAATACGAGTATAACAAGTTATCATATTACAGGTCCTGACTTCTTGAGCGTCTAGAGTGCGCAATTCCTATCCGATTTGGCTGAAATTTTGCACGACGTGTTTTGTTATGATTTCCAACAACTGTGTTAAGAATGGCTCAAATCGGTCCATAATTTATCCGATTTGGCTGAAATTTTGCACCACGTGTTTTGTTATGATTTCCAACAAATGCGTTCAGAATGGTTCAAATCGGTCCATAACCTGGTATAGCTGCCATATGAACCGATCTGGGGTCTTGACTTCATGAGCCACTAGAGGACGCAATTCTTATCCGATTTGGCTGAAATTTTGCATGAGATGTTTTGTTATGACTTTCTACAACTGTGCTAAGAAAAGTTCAAATCGATCTATAATCTGATATAGCTGCCATATAAACCGATCTGGGGTCTTGACTTCTTGAGCCTCTACAGGGAGTAATTCCAATCCGATTTGGCTGAAATTTTGCACGACGTGTTTTGTTACGACTTGCAACAACTTCGTAAAGAATGGTTTAAATCGGTCCATAACCTAATATAGCTGCCATATAAACCGATCTGGGGTCTTGATTTCTTGAGCTACTAGAAGGCGCAATTATTATCCGATTTGGCTGAAATTTTGCGCGACGTGTTTTGTTATGATTTCCAACAACTGTGCCAAGAATAGTTCAAATCGGTCCATAACCTGATATAGCTGCCATATAAACCGATATGGGATCTTGACTTCTTAAGCCTCTAATAGGCGCAAGTATTATCTGATTTGGCTGAACTTTTGTACAACGGCTACTCCCATGACTTTCAACATACGTGTCGAATTTGGCACGAATCGGTTTATAGCCTAATACAGATCTCCCTATTTACTTCTTCAGCCTCTTAAGTGCGCAATTCTTACTAGATTTGGCTGAAATTTTACAAAATGACTTTCTACTATGGTCTCCAATATTCAATATTCTTTTATCCTTTGTTTGCCTCAAAAGAGATACCGTGGAAAGAGCTCGACAAATGCGATCCATGGTGGAGGGTATATAAGATTCGGCCCGGCCGAACTTAGTACGCTTTTACTTGTTGTAACTGAATTCATGATACTTGACAAAGAAACCTTTGAAATTTTAAGGATTGTCAACAAATTTGTTTTCTGAGCTAGTAGTTAGTACCGAGACTGTAATCCAAGGCGCACGACGAATGAGACACCGGCACCGGCAGCGCAATCGGGAGAAAGTGCAGGATGCTGGAATTGATAGAACTGACATACAGGCACTTCTACGAAATCTGAAAAGAGAATCAGATCTCCCGAAGAGCATAACACTGCTAAGGAGCCGAAGTAAAGAGCTCCCTACTTTCGAGTTCTCTAGGAAGACCAAACCAGCTCTCCCGCAATGGAGACACCAGACAGTGTCCTGTGGAGGGAGACAGAGTCGGAACAGGGACTAAGGAAGCGCGCACGGCCCCTAAGTCTTCATGGAAGACAGTGACTTCCAAAAGGATGCCACAGCCATCACGGATGGGGAAGATGGTCACTGAAAAGGTAAGGAGTCGCCATCTTACGCCAGAGTGGCAAGGAAGCACAACAGCGATGAGCTTACTTATGCAGTCATCAATGTCGGCAGTGCACCCGGAAGAATTCTACTAGGTCGTCAGTCCTAAGTGAAATTAGTATACCCCCATCCTATGGTGGAGGGTATAAAAATCAATTTGTGTTTGTTTGTATGTTTGTGTGTTCATTATAGACTAAGAAACGGTTGTACCGATTTTTTTTAAATTTTCACAGATGGTGCACAATGACCCCGTGGTGAAAATAGGGTACTACATTTTTTGATATCTGAAGGGGGGGCGGACCCTCCCCCTTTCCGTAATTTTCAGAAACGCCAGATCGCGGCGATTGGTGGTGCAATTTAAGCGAAATTTTGTGTGCTCTCATATAGTACCCTAAAAATAAAAATTTGGTATTCAAATTTCGGATGGGGTACCTAGGGGGCTGCTACGACAATATGCGACTCAAATGAAAGGTATTTAGGATAAGAAAACGTATGTGATATTCAATTGTCGGACCAAGTACTTGGGGGGGCTTGGGGTGGTCCCCCTACCACCCCAAGCCCCAAAACACCCCTAAAACACCCCTAAATCAGACATATTTACCGACCACGGCAATAAGGGACTCAAATGAAAGGTATTTGCGAGTAGAATACGAATCTGATATCCAAATGTGGGACCACGTTTCTGGGGGTCCACCCCTTTCCCAAAACACTCCCCAAACAGAACTTATTTACTGACCATGGGGAAAATGGGGCTTAAATAAAAGGTATTTGAATGCACAATACGAACCGGATATCCAAATATGGGAACAAGTGTTTGGGGGGCCGCCTCTCACCAAAAGCATCCCCCAAAGGGGACAAATTTATGACCATAGCAATGGCAATGGGGTAGAAATGAAAGGTACTTGGGAGTAAAGAACGATATCAATATTCGAAAAATGTGTCTATGGGGCCACCCCATCCCCACAATACCACCCAAATAGTAAGTATTTTCTGACTATTGCAATATGAGGCTCAAATAAGAGGGTTTTTAAAATAGAACACGAATCCGATATATATTTTCAAGGCCAACTCACTGAGTGGTTGCCCATCCCCCCAAAACACCACCCCAATGCGAGCATGTTTGCAATTATGGGAGCATATTTGCCAATTATGGGAGTAGACCACGTATCTGATATCAAAATTAGTGGCCAACTGTCTAGCGGACGTTCCACCACCATAAAAACCCCCAAATAGGACGTATTTGCTCACCAAGACAATTTGGGTCTTAAAGAGAGTGGAACGAAATATTCATAGTTTTTAGGGCCAATACACCAAACCGGACATATTTGCTGACTTTTGCAATAAGGAGTTTAAGTGATATTAGAAAACGAATTTGATATCCAATTTTGAGGCCAATATGGCAATATGGGGTTCAAATAAATGATATATAGATATATGAGAATAGAGCACGTTGATGATATATTTTCAGGGCTTAGAATTTGGGGGACCACCCCACTCCCCAAAACACCCCTAAATCGGGCATATTTACCGACCGTGACAATGTGGGGCTTAAATGAAAGGTACTGGAGGTAGAGGAAGAATTTATACCCATTTTCGGAACCAATTTTCTGGGGGTCTACTCCTTTCCCAAAATGCCCCACAAACATACATTTTTTAGTGACCATTCCAATTCACATTCCAATCCATTCACCCCCGAAAACACCTCTAAATACGGGAAAACATGCGAATATCGGGTTGAAATTAAGTATTTTAAGAATGGAGTACAACTTACATCCAAACTTAAATTCGTAGACCAATAAAGTTCATATGGGATTCAGATAAAGGCACTTATATTGTTAAACTGTTAGTCAAGCGATATACTAATTTCGTAGCATGTTTTTATACCCACCACCGACGGATGGGGGTATATTCATTTTGTCATTCCGTTTGCAACATATCAAAATATCCATTTCCGACCCTATAAAGTATATATATTCTTGATCAGCTTAAAAATCTAAGACGATCTAGACATGTACGTCCGTCTGTCTGTTGAAATCACGCTACAGTCTTCGAAAATAGAGATATTGAGCTGAAACTTTGCACAGATTCTTTTTTTGTCCATAGGCAGGTAAAGTTCGAAGATGGGCTATATCGGACTATATCTTGATATAGCCCCCATATAGACCGATCCGCCGATTTAGGGTCTTAGGCCAATAAAAGCCACATTTATTATCCGATTTTGCTGAAACTTTGGACAGTGAGTTGTGTTAGGCCCTTTAACATTCTCCATCAATTTGGCTCAGATCGGTCCTGATTTAGATATAGCTGCCATATAGACCGAACCTCCGATTTAGGGTCTTAGGCCCATAAAAGCCACATTTATTATCCAATTTTGCTGAAATTTGGGACAGTGAGTTGTCTTAGGCCCTTCAACGTCCTTCTTTAATTTGGCTCAGATCGATTCAGATTTGGATATAGCTGCCATATAGACCGATCCTCCGATTTAGGGTCATAGGCCCATAAAAGCTGAAAGCCGATTTTGCTGAAATTTGAGACGGTGAGTTGTGTTAGGCCCTTTAACATCCTCCGTTAATATGGCTTAGATCGGTTCAGATTTGGATATAGCTGCCATATAGACCGATCCTCAAATTTAGTGTCATAGGCCCATAAAAGCCACATTTTTTATCCGATTTTGCTATAATTTTGGACAGTGCGCTGTCTTAGGACCTCCGACATCCTCCGTCAATTTGGCTCAGGTCCAGATTTGGATATAGCTGCCATATTGACCGATCTTCCTATTTGGGGTCTTGGGCCCATAAAACACACATTTTTTGTTATATATACCCGAGGTGGTGGGTATCCAAAGTTCGGCCCGGCGAAACTTAACGCCTTTTTACTTGTTTTTATTAAAAGATCTTTAATTGTCGAAAATAAATATTCCAAAGAAAATTTTGTTCTATATAAAGTCAACAAGTAAAAGCGTGCTAAGTTCGGCCGGGCCGAATTTTATATACCCTCCACCATGGATCGCATTTGTCGAGTTCTTTTCCCGGCATCTCTTCTAAGGCAAAAAGGATATAAGAAAAGATTTGCTCTGCTATGTGAGCGATATCAAGATAGGGTCCGGTTTGGACCACAATTAAATTATTTGTTGGAGACCTGTGTAAAATGTCAGCCAATTCGAATAAGAATTGCTCCCTTTGTGGGCTCAAGAAGTAAAATAGATAGATCGATTTATATGGGAGCTGTATCGGGCTAAAGATCGATTCAGACCATAATAAACACGTATGTTGATGTTCTGGAGTGGATCCGTCGAACAGGCAAATCGGATAATAATTGCGATCTCTAGAGGCTCAAGAAGTCAAGATCCCAGATCGGTTTATATGGCAGCTATATCAGGTTATGAACTGATTTAAACCTAATTTGACACAGTTGTTGAAAGAAAAAATAAAAAACGTCATGCAAAATTTCAGCCAAATCAGATAGGAATTGCGCCCTCTAGAATCTCAAGAAGTCAAGTCCCCAGATCTGTTTATATGACAGCTATATCAGGTTATAAACCGATTTGAACCATATTTGGCACAGTTGTTGGATATCATAACAAAATACTACGTGCCAAAATTCATTCAAATCGGATAAGAATTACGCCCTCTAGAGGCTCAAGAAATCAAGACTCAAGATCCGTTTATATGACAGCTATATCTGGTTATGTACCGATTTGTACCATACTTGGCAGAGTTATTGGATATCATAACAAAGTACGTCCTGCAAAATTTCATTCCAATCGGATAAGAATTGCGCCCTATAGAGGCTCAAGAAGTCAAAACCCAAGATCGGTTTATATGGCAGCTATATCAAAACATGGACCGATATGGCCCATTTACAATACCAACCGACCTACACTAATAAGAAGTATTTGTGCAAAATTTCAAGCGGCTAGCTTTACTCCTTCGGAAGTTAGCGTGCTTTCGACAGACAGACGGACGGACGGACCGTCCGTCCCCAAAACACCCCTAAATCGGACATATTTACCGACCTTGGCAATATGGGACTCAAATGAGAGGTATTTACGAGTAGAATACGAATTTGGCATCCAAATGTAGGACCAAGTTTCTGGGGGAGCACTTCATCCGCAAAACACCTCCCAAACAGGACTTGTTTGCCGACTATGGAAATATGGGGCTCAAATTGAAGGTATTTAAGTGTAGAACACGAATCTGATAATCAAATGTGAGACCAAGTAAATGGGGGACCCCCTCTTTCAAAAACAACTCCCAAAGAGGACAAATTTACGACCTTGGCAATACGGGGCTCCAATGACAGGTCTTTGGGAATTAAACACGGATCTGATATCAATATTCGGAAAAGTGTGTATGGGGCCACCCCACCCCCATAACACCACCCATATAGGACGTATTTGCTGACCATTCCAATATAGGGCTGTAATAATTAGTTTTTCGAGTAGAACACGAATCTAATATATATTTTCAGGGCTAAGTCACTGAACAGCCGCCCCATGCCCCAAAACACCCCGGAACCGGTCATGTTTGCCGACTATGGAAATATGGGGCTCAAATGAAAGGTATTTGGGAGTAGACCACGAATCCAATATCAACTTTCGGGATCAACTGCTATGGGACGTCCCACCTCCATAACAACGCCCAAATAGGACGTATTTGCTCACCATGACAATTTTGGGTCTTAAAGGGAGTGGATATCGATATTGGTAGTTTTTGGAGCCCATACCCAAAACCGGACATATTTGCTTACTTTTGCAAAAAGAGTTTTAAATGAAAGGTTTTTTAAATAAGAAAACGAATTTGATATATAATTTTGAGACCAATGGCAATATGGGGTTCAAATAAATGATATTTGAAAGTAGAGCACTATGCTGATATATTTTCAGGACTAAATGTTTGAGGGACCACCCCAATCCCCAATTGCATATCGATATTGATAGTGTTTGGAGCCCATACCCTAAATCGGAAATATTTGCTGACTTTTGCAAAAAGAGTTTTAAATGAAAGGTTTTTTAAATAAGAAAACGAATTTGATATACAATTTTGAGGCCAATGGCAATATGGGGTTCAAATAAATGATATTTGAAAGTAGAGCACTATGCTGATATATTATTTTCAGGACTAAATGTTTGGAGACCACCCCACTCCCCAATCCCCAATTGCATATTTGCCAACCACGTCAATGTGGGGCTAAAATGAAAGGTATTGGGCATCTACACCTTCCCTAAAACACCCCACAAACAACAATTATTTACTGACCATCGCAATATGGGGCTCAAATAAAGTTATTTGGGAGTAGAATACGAATCTAATATCCAAATGTGGAACCATGTATTTGGGACACCGCCCCTTTCCCAAAACACCACCCAATCATATCATAAACAACCCTTAAACCAATGGCAATATAGGGTTTAAAAAAATGGTATTTGAGAGAAGAGCACGATGCTGATGTTTCTTTCTGGGCCAAGAGTCTAAGGGACCACCGCCGAAAACACCCCTAAATCGGTCATCATGAAAATATCGAGCTGAAATAAATGTTTTTAATAATGGAGTATATCCAACACCCAAACGTTAATGACCCTAAACCTTCCGAGCGAAGTCATAGGCCAGTAAAGATCATATGAGATTCAGATAAGGGCATTTACATTGTTATGCATTTGCGATATACATATATTATTTTCGTCGCATGGTGTTTCACTAAAAGCTCTTTAATTGTCGAAAATAAATATTTAAAGAATAATTTTGTTCCATATAAAGTAAAAGAAGGCGCAGCGGAGCGGGCCCGGTTCAGCTAGTATAAAATAAAAAATTAGGGTCATGTTAATTTTTGCATTTTTTATACCCTACACCACCTCTGCGGTACAGGATATTATAATGAGAAGAGCTAGACCCATTGATAAGTATACCAGTCAACTCAGAATCACTTTCTGATATGATTTAGCAATATCCGTCTGTCTGTGAGTCCATGAATTCTTGTAATAAAAGTGCAGGTCGTATTTGTTGTCAAATCATCACGAAATTTTGCACATATCACTTTTGTGGCCCACGGAAGAATGCTATTGATTTTGGTAGAAATCGGTTCAGATTTAGATATAGCTCCCGTATATATGTATCGACCGATTTGCACTTAAATGGCCGTAGTAACTACAATTTTCACCCGATCTGCACAAAACTTGGCACGGATTGTTCTTTGCTGAATATAATAGATTCGCAAAATTGCATAAAAGTCGGTTCAGATTAAGATATATCTCCATATATGTGTCGCCCGATTTGCACTTAAATAGCCGTAGTAGCTACACCTTTCAACCGATCTGCACAAAATTTGTCACGGTCTGTTTTGTTACTGATCTTAACATATTGGCAATATTTCATCAAATTTGGACGTAAATATGAAACGCCCGATTTTCACCACCCACGCCGGTCATGTTTGCCGTCTATGGGAATAAGGGGCTCAAATTAAAGGTATTTGGGTGTAGACCACGCATCGGATATCACATCTAATCCAAAATACCCCAACATACACATTATTTTCAAATTCTTCGATCTTAAGATCGTCTTGATAGAAAAAACAAGTAAAAGCGTGCTAAGTTCGGCCGGGCCAAATCTTATATACCCTCCACCATGGATCGCATTTGTCGAATTCTTTTCCCGGCATCTCTTCTTAGGCAAAAAAAAAGGATATCAGAAAAGATTTGCTCTGCTATTAGAGCGATATCAAGATATGGTCTGGTTTGGACCACTATTAAATTATATGTTGGAGACCTGTGTAAAATGTCAGCCAATTCGAATAAGAATTGCGCTCTTTGTGAGCTCAAAAAGCAAAATAGAGAGATCGATTTATATGGTAGCTGTATCGGGCTATGAACCGATTTAGACCATAATAAAGACATATGTTGATGGTCATGAAAGAATCCGTCGTACAAAATTTCAGGCAAATCGGATAATAATTGCGACCTCTAGAGGCTCAAGAAGCCAAGATCCCAGATCGGTTTATATGGCAGCTATATCAGGTTATGAACCGACTTATACTTTATTTGACATAGTTGTTGAAAGTAACAATAAAAAACGTCTTGCGAAATTTCAGCCATATCGGATAGGAATTGCGCCCTCTAGAAGCTCAAGAAGTCATGTTCCCAGATCTGTTTATATGACAGCTATATCAGATTTTGAACCGATTTGAACGATATTTGGCACAGTTGTTGGATATCATAGCAAAATACTACACGCGAAATTTCATTCCAATCGGATAAGAATTGCGCACTCTAGAGGCTCAAGAAGTCAAGACCCAAGATCGGTTTATATGGCAGCTATATCAAAACATGGACCGATATGGCCCATTTACAATACCAACCGACCTACACTAATAAGAAGTATTTGTGCAAAATTTCAAGCGGCTAGCTTTACTCCTTCGGAAGTTAGCGTGCTTTCGGCAGACAGACGGACGGACGGACGGTCGGACAGACGGACGGACATGGTTAAATCGACATAAAATTTCACGACGATCAAGAATATATATACTTTATGGGGTCTCAGACGAATATTTCGAGTAGTTACAATCAGAATGACGAAATTAGTATAACCCCCTATCTTATGGTGGAGGGTATAAAAATAGTGCAAAGTTCGGCCGGGCCGAATCTTATATACCCTCTACCATGGATCGCATTTGTCGAGTTCTTTTCCCGGCATCTCTTCTTAGGCAAAAAAGGATATAAGAAAAGAGTTGCTCTGCTATCAAAACGATATCAAGATATGGTCCGGTTCGGACCACAATTAAATTATATGTTGGAGACCTGTGTAAAATTTCAGCCAATTCGTATAAGAATTGCGCCCTTTGGGGCTCACGAAGTAAAATAGAGAGAACGATTTATATATGATCTGTATCGGGCTATAGACCGATTCAGACCATAATAAACACGTTTGTTGATGGTCATGAGAGGATCCCTCGTACAAAATTTCAGGCATATCGGATAATAATTGCGACCTCTAGGGGTCAAGAAGTCAAGATCCCAGATCGGTTTATATGGCAGCTATATCAGGTTATGAACCGATTTGAACCTTATTTGACACAGTTGTTGAAAGTAAAAATAAAATACGTCATGCAAAATTTCAGCCAAATCCGATAGGAATTGCGCTCTCTAGAAGCTCAAGAAGTCAAATCCTCAGATCTGTTTATATGACAGCTATATCCGGTTATGAACCGATTTCAACCATACTTGGCACAGTTGTTGGATATCATAACGAAACACGTCGTGCGAAATTTCATTCCAATCGGATAAGAATTGCGCACTCTAGAGGCTCAAGAAGTAAAGATCCAAGATCGGTTTATATGGCAGCTATATCAGGTTATGGACCGATTTAAACCATACTTAACACAGTTGTTGGATATCATAACAAAACACGTCGTGCCAAATTTATTCTGATCGGATAAGAATTGCGCACGCTAGAGGCTCAAGAAGTCTAGACCCAAGATCGGTTTATATGGCAGCTATATTAGGTTATGGACCGATTTGAACTATACTTGGCACAGTTGTTGGATATCATAGCAAAACACGTCATGCAAAATTGCATTCCAATCGGATAAGAATTGCGTACTCTAGAGGCTCAAGAAGTCAAGACCCAAGATCGGTTTATATGACAGCTATATCAAAACATGGACCGATATGGCCCATTTACAATACCAACCGACCTACACTAATAAGAAGTATTTGTGCAAAATTTCAAGCGGCTAGCTTTACTCCTTCGGAAGTTAGCGTGCTTTCGACAGACAGACGGACGGACGGACGGATGGGCGGACAGACGGACGGACATAGCTAGATCGACATAAAATGTCGCGACGATCAAGAATATATATACTTTATGGGGTCTCAGACAAATATTTCGAGTAGTTGCAAACAGAATGACGAAATTAGTATACCCCCCATCTTATGGTGGAGGGTATAAAAAGATGTGCTCGTTACCATTCATACGCTCATGCGATCTCACCTCTTGCACGCAAAAACAAGTAAAAGCGTGCTAAGTTCGGCCGGGCCGAATCTTATATACCCTCCACCATGGATCGCATTTGTCGAGTTCTTTTCTCGGCATCTCTTCTTAGGCAAAACAAGTAAAAGCGTGCTAAGTTCGGCCGGGCCGAATCTTATATACCCTCCACCATGGATCGCATTTGTCGAGTTCTTTTCCCGGCATCTCTTCTTAGGCAAAAAAAAGGATATAAGAAAAGATTTGCTCTGCTATTAGAGCAATATCAAGATATGGTCTGGTTTGGACCACAATTAAATTATATGTTGGAGCCCTCTGTAAAATGTCAGCCAATTCGAATAAGAATTGCGCCCTTTGTGGGCTCAAGAAGTAAAATAGAGAGATCGATTTATATGGGAGCTGTATCGGTCTATAGACCGATTCAGACCATAAAAAACACATATGTTAATGGTCATAAGAGAATCCGTCGTACAAAATTTCAGGCAAATCGGATAATAATTGCGACCTCTAGAGGCTCAAGAAGTCAAGATCCCAGATCGGTTTATATGGCAGCTATATCAGGTTATGAACCGACTTGTACTTTATTTTATATAGTTGTTGAAAGTAACAATAAAAAACGTCTTGCGAAATTTCAGCCAAATCTAGAAGCTCAAGAAATCAAGACCCAAGATCGGTTTATATGACAGCTATATAAGGTTATGAACCGATTTGAACCATACTTGACACAGTTGTTGGATATCGTAACAAAACACGTCGTGCAAAATTTCATTCCAATCGGATAAGAATTGCGCACTCTAGAGGCTCAAGAAGTCAAGACCCCAGATTGGTTTATATGGCAGCTATATCAGGTTATGAATCGATTTGAATCATACTTGGCACAGTTGTTGAATATCATAACAAAACACGTCGTGCAAAATTTCATCCCAATCGGATAAGAATTGCGCACTCTAGAGGCTCAAGAAGTCAAGACCCAAGATCGGTTTATATGGCAGCTATATCAAAACATGGACCGATATGGCCCATTTACAATACCAACCGACCTACACTAATAAGAAGTATTTGTGCAAAATTTCAAGCGGCTAGCTTTACTCCTTCGGAAGTTAGCGTGCTTTCGACAGACAGACGGACGGACGGACGGACAGACGGACGGACATGGCTAGATCGACATAAAATTTCACGACGATCAAGAATATATATACTTTATGGGGTCTCAGACGAATATTTTGAGTAGTTACAATCAGAATGACGAAATTAGTATACCCCCCATCTTATGGTGGAGGGTATAAAAATGTTCACTTTCCAAGTTTATATAGCTGCTCGATATACTTACTGCTCTTTGCTCAGTCAAAACCAATAAGGAAACAATTTTGTGAGTGAGAGTGTATGTATACTGACGAGTACCCTATTGCAATTATTTGCGAGCCCATGGACCTGTCTGGGATTAATTTCTTCTGTACGTGCACAGTAATATGTAATGTATTCATATACTGGTCTATGTACTTAAAAACGTTCACTTTCTCTCTAGTAGGAGGGCATAGGTGAATAATTTTTGGCCCGGTAAACGAACAATCGACTGCGCCTATCGAAGCACTTTTGCAATAAACGTTAGATAAAATGAAGTGAAACGTTACTCGGTAACAATAAAAAACAAGTAAAAAGGCGTTAAGTTCGGCCGGGCCAAACTTTGGATACCAACCACCTCGGGTAAATATGTAAACCATCTTTCATCAAAATTCGGTGAAAATTTCATACCTTATACTCATATACCTCATACCGATCTGAACTATATACGACACGGATGTCGAACATAAGTCACTGTGTCAAATTTCAGTGAAATCGGATTATAAATGCGCCTTTTATGGGGCCAAGACTTTAAATCGAGATATCGGTCTACATGGCAGCTATATCCAAATCTGGACCGATTTGGGCCAAGTTGCATAAACATGTCGAAAAGCCTAACACAGTGCACTGCTGCAAATTTCGGCGAAATCGGACAATAAATGCCTCTTTTATGGAACCTAAACCTTAAATCGAGAGATCGGTCTAAATGGCAGCTATATGCAAATCTGGACCGATCTGGACAAAATTGAAGAAGGACGTCGAAGAGCCTAACCAAACGCACTGTCTCAAATTTCAGCGACATCGGACAATAAATGCGTCTTTTATGACCCCAAACCCTAAAACCTAGATATCGGTCTATATGGCAGCTATATCCAAATCTGGACCGATCTGTGCGATGTTGCAGAAGTATGTCAAGGGACTTAACTTAACTCACTGTTTCAAATTTCGGCGACATCGGACGACAAATGAGCATTTTATGGGCCCAAAACCATAAATCAAGAAATCGGTCTATATGGCAGCTATATCCAAGTCTGAACCGATCTGGGCAAAACTGACGAAGGATGTCGAAGGGCCTAACATAACTCACTGTCCATAATTTCAGCAAAATCGGATAATAAATGTGGCTTTTGTGGGCCTAAGACCCTAAACCGGAGGATCGGTCTATATGGCAGCTATATCCAAATCTGAACCGATCTGGACCAAATTGAAGAAACATGTCAAAGGACCTAAGACAACTCACTGTCCCAAATTTCAGCGAAATCGGATAATAAATGTGGCTTTTATGGGCCTTAGACCCTAAATCGGAGGATCGGTCTATATGGGGGCTATATCAAGATATAGTCCGATATAGCCCATCTTCGAACTTAACCTGCTTATGGACAAAAAAAGAATCTGTGCAAAATTTCAGCTCAATATCTCTATTTTTAAAGACTGTAGCGTGATTTCAACAGACAGACGGACAGACGGACGGACATGGCTAGATCGTCTTAGATTTTTACGCTGATCAAGAATATATATACTTTATAGGGTCGGAAATGGATATTTCGATGTGTTGCAAACGGAATGACAAAATGAATATACCCCCATCCTTCGGTGGTGGGTATAAAAATATTCGTGATTAAAGTATTTTATTTTTCGCAAAAATGTCCAAAACGTTTTATTTTTATACCCTCCACCATAAGATGGGGGGTATACTAATTTCGTCATTCTGATTGTAACTACTCGAAATATTCGTCTGAGACCCCATAAAGTATATATATTCTTGATCGTCGTGAAATTTTATGTCGATCTAGCCATGTCCGTCCGTCTGTCCGTCCGTCCGTCCGTCTGTCTGTCGAAAGCACGCTAACTTCCGAAGCAGTAAAGCTAGCCGCTTGAAATTTTGCACAAATACTTCTTATTAGTGTAGGTCGGTTGGTATTGTAAATGGGCCATATCGGTCCATGTTTTGATATAGCTGCCATATAAACCGATCTTGGGTCTTGACTTCTTGAGCCTCTAGAGTGCGCAAGTCTTATCCGATTGGAATGAAATTTTGCACGACGTGTTTTGTTATGATATTCAACAACTGTGCCAAGTATGATTCAAATCGATTCATAACCTGATATAGCTGCCATATAAACCAATCTGGGGTCTTGACTTCTTGAGCCTCTAGAGTGCGCAATTCTTATCCGATTGGAATGAAATTTTGCACGACGTGTTTTGTTACGATATACAACAACTGTGCCAAGTATGGTTCAAATCGGTCCATAACCTGATATAGCTGTCATATAAACCGATCTTGGGTCTTGACTTCTTGAGCCTCTAGAGGGCGCAATTCTTATCCGATTGGAATGAAATTTTGCACGACGTGTTTTGTTACGATATACAACAACTGTGCCAAGTATGGTTCAAATCGGTTCATAACCTGATATAGCTGTCATATAAACCGATCTGGGGTCTTGATTTCTTGAGCTTCTAGATTTGGCTGAAATTTCGCAAGACGTTTTTTATTGTTACTTTCAACAACTATGTCAAATAAAGTACAAGTCGGTTCATAACCTGATATAGCTGCCATATAAACCGATCTGGGATCTTGACTTCTTGAGCCTCTAGAGGTCGCAATTATTATCCGATTTGCCTGAAATTTTGTACGACGGATTCTCTTATGACCATTAACATATGTGTTTTTTATACCCTCCACCATAAGATGGGGGGTATACTAATTTCGTCATTCTGTTTGTAACTACTAGAAATATTCGTCTGAGACCCCATAAAGTATATATATTCTTGATCGCCGTGAAATTTTATGTCGATCTAGCCATGTCCGTCCGTCTGTCCGTCCGTCCGTCCGTCCGTCCGTCCGTCTGTCTGTCGAAAGCACGCTAACTTCCGAAGGAGTAAAGCTAGCCGCTTGAAATTTTGCACAAATACTTCTTATTAGTGTAGGTCGGTTGGTATTGTAAATGGGCCATATCGGTCCATGTTTTGATATAGCTGCCATATAAACCGATCTTGGGCCTTGACTTCTTGAGCCTCTAGAGTGCGCAATTCTTATCTGATTGGGATGAAATTTTGCACGACGTGTTTTGCTATGATATCCAACAACTGTGCCAAGTATGGTACAAATCGGTTCATAACCTGATATAGCTGCCATATAAACCGATCTTGGGTCTTGACTTCTTGAGCCTCTAGAGTGCGCAATTCTTATCCGATTGGAATGAAATTTTGCACGACGTGTTTTGTTATTATATCCAACAACTGTGCCAAGTATGGTTCAAATCGGTTCATAACCTGATATAGCTGCCATATAAACCAATCTTGGGTCTTGACTTCTTGAGCCTCTGGAGGGCGCAATTCTTATCCAATTTGAATGAATTTTGGCACGTAGTATTTTGTTATGATATCCAACAACTGTGCCAAATATGGTTCAAATCGGTTCATAACCTGATATAGCTGTCATATAAACAGATCTGGGGACTTGACTTCTTGAACTTCTAGAGGGCTCAATTTCTATCCGATTTGGCTGAAATTTTGCAAGACGTTTTTTATTGTTACTTTCAACAACTATATAAAATAAAGTACAAGTCGGTTCATAACCTGATATAGCTGCCATATAAACCGATCTGGGATCTTGACTTCTTGAGCCTCTAGATGTCGCAATTATTATCCGATTTGCATGAAATTTTCTACGACGGATTCTCTTATGACCATTAACAAACGTGTTTATTATGGTCTGAATCGGTCTATAGCCCGATACAAATCCCATATAAATCGTTCTCTCTATTTTACTTCGTGTGCCCCAATGGGCGCAATTCTTATACGAATTGGCTGAAATTTTAGACAGGTCTCCAACATATAATTTAATTGTGGTCCAAACCGGACCATATCTTGATATCGCTCTAATAGCAGAGCAAATCTTTTCTTATATCCTTTTTTTTGCCTAAGAAGAGATGCCGGGAAAAGAACTCGACAAATGCGATCCATGGTGGAGGGTATATAAGATTCGGCCCGGCCGAACTTAGCACGCTTTTACTTGTTATGGTCTGAATCGGTCTATAGACCGATACAGCTCCCATATAAATCGATCTCTCTATTTTACTTCTTGAGCCCACAAAGGGCGCAATTCTTATTCGAATTGGCTGACATTTTACAGAGGGCTCCAACATATAATTTAATTGTGGTCCAAACCAGACCATATCTTGATATCGCTCTAATAGCAGAGCAAATCTTTTCTTATATCCTTTTTTTTGCCTAAGAAGAGATGCCGGGAAAAGAACTCGACAAATGCGATCCATGGTGGAGGGTATATAAGATTCGGCCCGGCCGAACTTAGCACGCTTTTACTTGTTTTGCCTAAGAAGAGATGCCGGGAAAAGAACTCGACAAATGCGATCCATGGTGGAGCGTATATAAGATTCGGCCCGGCCGAACTTATCACGCTTTTACTTGTTAAAGTTTCACTTTAAGTACAAAATACTGGTATGTCCAATGGCACATATCATTAGAGCAACACACAAATAGCTGCAAGGTACAAAAAGAAACACAACCAGGTTTTTAAGGTACATACATTGTTTGGTATGATTTGAATGTGCGAAAACAACAACTGCCATAAGTAGTTTTATGTTGTTTTTTATAGTATAACAAATGCAGCAGATCATAATACAAAAGTATAATGGAGTTGTGCGATAACGGAAGGCTTTTGATGTAATTGTGTATCATTACATCGAACCAAATTCAAAAATAATCTCTGAATGATTTTAAATTACCAACTGTGATTTGGTAATAATTGGTAAACATTTGATTTTGTATTATGCAACATTAAATTGAACTAAGCATTCTTCACAATAAGCACAAGCTATTTTAAAGTTAACAAGCAAAAGCGTGCTAAGTTCGGCCTGGACGAAACTTATATACCTCCACCATGGATCACATTTGTCAAGTTCTTTGTCCGGTTCTCTTTGAAAGCAAAAAAAGATAACGGATAATGCAAATTGCTATGTTATTAAAGCTATATCAGGTTATGGACGGATTCGGTCCATACTTGGTTTAGAAGTTGGAGACAATTATAAAAGTCATTGAGCAATATTTTAGCCAAATCCGATAAGAATTGAGCCCTATAGGGGCCCAAGAATTAAAATTGAAAGACCGATTTATATGGAAGCTATTGGGTTGCCCAAAAATTAATTGCGGATTTTTCATATAGTCGGCGTTGACAAATTTTTGCACAGCTTGTGACTCTGTAATTGCATTCTTTCTTCTGTCAATTATCAGCTGTTACTTTTAGCTTGCTTTAGAAAAAAAAGTGTAAAAAAGTATATTTGATTAAAGTTCATTCTAAGTTTTCTTAAAAATGCATTTACTTTCTTTTAAAAAATCCGCAATTACTTTTTGGGCAACCCAATATTTTGGTTTAGGAACCGTATGTTGAACGTCCTCTAGAGGTATATGAAATCAAACCTCAGGATCTGTTTATGAAGCAGCTATATCAGCTTATAAACCGATTTAAACTATACTTTGCATATTTGTTGGAAGACAAAACAAATAACTTCATGCAAAATTTAAAAAACAAGTAAAAAGGCGTTATGTTCGGCCAGGCCGAACTTTGGATACCCACCACCTCGGGTATATAGATAAACCACCTTTCGTCAAATCCGGGGAAAAATTTATACCTTATGACCCGTAGCAGCTATATAGAAATATATTCCGATTTGGACCTAATACTAGTAAGTACAAGTCATTGTTCAACTGTGTAAAACAAAAATTTTGCTCTTTTTAGTAGCTATATCTAAAAATAAACCGATCTGAACCATAAACGACACGGACGTCGAAAAGCCTAGCATACGTCACTGTGTCAAATTTCAATGAAATCGAATTATAAAAGCGCCTTTTATTGGGCCAAGGTTTTTCATCGAGATATGGGTCTATATGGCAGCTATATCCAAATCTGGACCGATTTCGACCAAGTTGCAGATACATGTCGAAGCGCAACTCAATGTCCCAAATGTCGAAACACAACTCAATGTCCCAAATTTCGGCGAAATCGGACAATAAATGCGCCTTTTATGGCCCCAAAACCATAAATCAAGAGATCGATCTATATTGCAGCTATATCCAAATCTTGACCTATCTGAGCCAAATTGAAAAATAATATCAAAAGTTTTATCACAACTCACTGTCCCAAATTTCGGCGACATCGGGCAGTAAATGTGCCTTTTATGGGCTCAAAACCTTAAATCGAGAGATCGGTCTATATGGCAGCTATATCCAAATCTGAACCGATCTGAGCCAAATTAACAAAGGATGTCGAAGGGCCTAAGATAACTCACTTTCCCAAATTTCAGCAAAATCGGATAATAAATGTGGCTTTTATGGGTCTAAGACCCTTAATCGGAGGATCGGTCTATATGGCAGCTATATCCAAAACTGGACCGATCTGAACTAAATTGACAAAGGATGTCGAAGGGCCTAAGACAACTCACTGTCCCAAATTTCAGCAAAATCGGATAATAAATGTGGCTTTTATGGGCCTATGACCCTAAATCGGCGGATCGGTCTATATGGGGGCTATATCTAGATATAGTCCGATTTGGCCCATCTTCGAACTTAACCTGCATATGAACAACAAGTAAAATGGCGTTAAGTTCGGCCGGGCCGAACTTTGGATACCCAACACCTCGGGTATATATGTAAACCACCTTTCATCAAAATTCGGTGAAAATTTCATACCTTATGACCCATATCAGTTATATAAAAACATGTTCCGATTTGGACCAAATACTAATAAGTACAGTAGCTATATCTAAAAATTAACCGATCTTAACCATATACGACACGGATGTTGAAAAGCCTAACATAAGTTACTATGTAAAATTTCAGTGAAATTGGATTATTAATGCGCTTTTTATGGGGCAAAGACTTTAAATCGACAGATCGGTCTACATGGCAGCTATATTCAAATCTGGATCGATCTGGGCAAAATTGAAGAAGGACGTCGAAGAGCCTAACTAAACTCACTGTCCCAAATTTCAGCGACCTCGGACAATAAATGCGTCTTTATGGCCCCAAAACCTAAAACCTAGATATCGGTCTATATGGCAGCTATATCTAAATTTGGACCGATCTGTGCGATATTGCAGATGTATGTCAAGGAGCTTAACTTAACTCACTGTCCCAAATTTCGGCGACATCGAACAATAAATGAGCATTTTATGGGCCCAAAACCTTAAATCAAGAAATCGGTCTATATAGCAGATATATCCAAATCTGAACCGATCTGGGCCAAATTGAAGAAAGATGTCGAGGGGCCTAACGCAACACACTGTCCCAAATTTCAGCAAAATCGGGTAATAAATGTGGCTTTTATGGGCCTAACACCATAAATCGGAGGATCGGTCTATATGGCAGCTATATCCAAATCTGAACCGATCTGGGCCAAATTGACAAAGGATGTCGAAGGGCCTAACACAACTCACTGTCCCGAATTTCAGTGGAATCGGATAAAAGATGTGGCTTTTATGGCCCTTAGACCCTAAATCGGAGGATCGGTCTATATGGCAGCTATATCCAAATCTGAACCGATCTGGGCCAAATTGACGAAGGATGTCGAAGGGCCTAACAAAACTCACTGTCCCAAATTTCAGCAAAATCGGGTAATAAATGTGGCTTTTATGGGCCTAAGACCCCAAATCGGAGGATCGGTCTATATGGCAGCTATATCCAAATCTGGACCGATCTGGGCCAAATTGACAAAAGATGTCGAAGGGCCTAGCACAACCCACTGTTCCAAATTTCATTAAAATCGGATAAAAGATGTGGCTTTTATGGTCCTTAGACCCTAAATCGGAGGGTCGGTCTATATGGCAGCTATATCCAAATCTGGACCGATCTGAGCCAAATTGACGAGGGACGTTGAAGGGCCTAACAAAACTCACTGTCCCGAATTTCAGCAAAATCGGATAATAAATGTGGCTTTTATGGGCCTAAGACCCTAAATCGGCGGATCGGTCTATATGGGGGCTATATGAAGATATAGCCCGATATAGCCCATCTTCGAACTTAACCTGCTTATGGACAAAAAAAGAATCTGTGCAAAATTTCAGCTCAATATCTCAATTTTTAAAGACTGTAGCGTGATTTCAACAGACAGACGGACAGACGGACAGACGGACAGACGGACGGACATGCCTAGATCGTCTTAGATTTTTACGCTGATCAAGAATATATATACTTTATAGGGTCGGAAATGGATATTTCGATGTGTTGCAAACGGAATGACAAAATGAATATACCCCCATCCTTCGGTGGTGGGTATAAAAAAAGAATCTGTGCAAAGTTTCAGCTCAATATCTCAATTTTTGAAGACTGTAGCGTGATTTCAACAGACAGATGGACAGACGGACGGACATGTCTAGATCGTCTTAGATTTTTACGCTGATCAAGAATATATATACTTTATAGGGTCGGAAATGGATATTTCGATGTATTGCAAACGGAATGACAAAATGAATATACCCCCATCCTTCGGTGGTGGGTGTAAAAACGTTAGCGTGCTATCGGCAGAGGGACATACGGTCAGACTGACGGATATGGCAAAATCGACTTAAAAGTCAAAATCTCAGATCAATATTTCGAAAATAGTATACCCTCATCCTATAGTTGAGAGTATGAAAGGCATATAAATAAACATGACGCTTAATCAATTTGTTAATGAACAAGTAAAAAACGTGCTAGGTTCGTGCGGGCCGAATCTTTGAAATACAACACCATAGATTCTGTGTAAAGTTGACATAAAATAAAATAATTTGAAAGGCATAATTATACTCTACGTACCAAATTTCTGCCAAGCCAGGCAAAAATGAAAGCTTCAAGGAACCGAACAAGGATAATCGAGAAATCGTTTTTTACGTGAGCTAGGCTGCCCAAAAAGTAATTGCGGATTTTTTTAAAAGAAAGTAAATGCATTTTTAATAAAACTTTGAATGAAATTTAATCAAATATACTTTTTTTACACTTTTTTTCTAAAGCAAGCTAAAAGTTACAGCTGATAACTGACAGAAGAAAGATTGCAATTACAGAGTCACAAGCTGTGAAAAAATTTGTCAACGCCGACTATATGAAAAATCCGCAATTACTTTTTGGGCAACCCAATACATCAGGTTAAAACCCGATTTGTACCGTACTTGGAAGTTGTAACAGAACATCACGTGCAAAATTTTAGCCAAATCGGACAAAAATTGCGGCTTCCAGGGGCTAAATATGTGAACCGATATGGCCCATTTCCTACCCCAGCGACCTACATCAATAAAATTTGAAGCGGCAAGCTTTATGCGTTCGACCGCTATTGTGATTTCTACAGACGGACATGGATAGATCGATTCAAAATGTCCAGACGATCAAAAATATATATATGGGTTTCCAGATCAATATTTCGAGGTTTTATAAAGGGAATGACTTGATTAGTATACCCCTATCCTATGTTGGTTGGTGGGTATAACAAACTATTTGAAATCCCGAATTACATGTTCTGTATATTACGAACGAAAAGTATTGTCAGGGTAAAAAAAGTTAATATTTGTCACAAATTCCAACAAGAATTTATCGCAAACAAACATTTAGTTTAATATCAACAAAGACCAAAATTTTCCAGAAAAGAAGTTAACTTGGCGAAAATTTAATTTTTGTGAAACCAATAATTTTTTTACGTGTGGCAAATAAAAAAGACTCAAGATATGACCAAGTCAAGAACAAGTTTCATGTAACATAGGATCTTTTGCTGTAAATGATTAATTTTTTGGCTTTAACGAAGATTGGAATCTTCACTTAAAAGACGTAATCTTTACTGTTGCCAAAGTTCCTAAATGTTTGCCTATATGAAAGATATTTTATATCAAAAGGTAGCAAATTTACGACTAACGTTCAACAGTAACGAGAAATGTTAAACGATTACAATTAAAACCAGTAAGGACAGGCAATAATAAATTCGGGCAGTAGATATATGTATATAATAGCTATATCTAAATTTGAAACGACTTTTACGAACAGTTTGTTTGAAAATTGTTGTAACTACGCCCACATAAATGCAAATCAATTTATTATAAACAAAAAATTTAATTAACATTTTTTAAAATGAAAAACTTTCATATAAATATTATTCTGCAAAGACAATACTTTGCTGAAGCCAGAGCCGCCTTAAAATTATTTTCCTTAAGGACAAAATTTTAATGAAAATCTTAGTAAAAACTAAATTTTAATAAATTTTTTTCTAAACAAACTTTAAATGAAATTTCATCGTAACGTTCTCTAATGACAAAACTTCAGCACGGGCCGGCCCCCCCTCGAAATTATTTTTTAAAGATAAAATTTCTTTAAATTTTCTTCTAAAGACGACATTTTAATTTATGTTCAATTTGTATAAAATTTTAAAGAATTTTTGTTAAAGACTAAATTTTAAGTTCACAATTTATGCCAATCCAAATTTCATTAAGAAACCTCTTTCCAAACTTCAGCCTGAATTTTTCTAAAGCGTTATTTTTCGATATTTTTTGTCGTCAATTGGTCAATGCAATTTCCAAATCGCAATATAATTTTTTAAAAGATATATATTTTGTGATTGTTTTAAACGAAAAGTTATTAAGAGTTTCTTTTAGCTAAAAACTTCATAAAATGCTCTGGCCAACAAAATTTTTTATAAACATTATTCCGAAAGACAAACATTAACAAAAAATTTTTCTAAGACATTATTCTATATGAGTTTTCTATTAATTCTCGCTTTATTATTATTTTAATTGAAATTTTATCTGTAAACAAGTAAAAGCGTGCTAAGTTCGGCCGGGCCGAATCTTATATACCCTCCACCATGGATCGCATTTGTCGAGTTCTTTTCCCGGCATCTCTTCTTAGGAAAAACAAGTAAAAGCGTGCTAAGTTCGGCCGGGCCGAATCTTATATACCCTCCACCATGGATCGCATTTGTCGAGTTCTTTTCCCGGCATCTCTTCTTCGGCAAAAAAAAGGATATAAGAAAACATTTGCTCTGCTATTAGAGCGATATCAAGATATGGTCTGGTTTGGACCACAATTAAATTATATGTTGGAGCCCTCTGTAAAATGTCAGCCAATTCGAATAAGAATTGCGCCCTTTGTGGGCTCAAGAAGTAAAATAGAGAGATCGATTTATATGGGAGCTGTATAGGTCTATAGACCGATTCAGACCATAAAAAACACATATGTTAATGGTCATAAGAGAATCCGTCGTACAAAATTTCAGGCAAATCGGATAATAATTGCGACCTCTAGAGGCTCAAGAAGTCAAGATCCCAGATCGGTTTATATGGCAGCTATATCAGGTTATGAACCGACTTGTACTTTATTTGACATAGTTGTTGAAAGTAACAATAAAAAACGTCTTGCGAAATTTCAGCCAAATCTAGAAGCTCAAGAAGTCAAGTCCACAGATCTGTTTATATGACAGCTATATCAGGTTATGAACCGATTTGAACCATATTTTGCACAGTTGTTGGATATCATAAAAAAATACTACGTGCCAAAATTCATTCAAATTGGATAAGAATTGCGCCCTCTAGAGGCTCAAGAAATCAAGACCCAAGATCGGTTTATATGACAGCTATATAAGGTTATATACCGATTTGAACCATACTTGGCACAGTTGTTGGATATCGTAACAAAACACGTCGTGCAAAATTTCATTCCAATCGGATAAGAATTGCGCACTCTAGAGGCTCAAGAAGTCAAGACCCAGATCGGTTTATATGACAGCTATATAAGGTTATGGACCGATTTGAACCATACTTGGCACATTTGTTGGATATTATAACAAAACACGTCGTGCAAAATTTCATTCCATTCGAATAAGAATTGCGCACTCTAGAGGCTCAAAAAGTCAAGACGCCTGATCGGTTTATATGGCAGCTATATCAGGTTACGGAATGATTTGAATCATACTTGGCACAGTTGTTGGATATAATAACGAAACACGTCGTGCAAAATTTTATTCCAATCGGATAAGAATTGCGCACTCTAGAGGCTCAAGAAGTCAAGACCCAAGATCGGTTTATATGGCAGCTATATCAGGTTATAAACCGAATTGAACCATACTTTGCACAGTTGTTGGATATCATAACAACACAAGTCGTGAAAAATTTCATCCCAATCGGATAAGAATTGCGCACTCTAGAGGCTCAAGAAGTCAAGACCCAAGATCGGTTTATATGGCAGCTATATCAAAACATGGACCGATATGGCCCATTTACAATACCAACCGACCTACACTAATAAGCAGTATTTGCGCAAAATTTCAAGCTGCTAGCTTTACTCCTTCGGAAGTTAGCGTGCTTTCGACAGACAGTTCAAGTCGGTCGATACAAACATATGGTAAATACCAGTAAGGAAGGGCAAAAGTTGGGCGGTTCCGACAATATGGGACCTATATTCAATTCTGAACCAATTTTAATGGACCTCGGCGAGCAAATATGTTCAAACTGTAAAAACTACGGTTGACAAATGACAACATTATGGCAAATTATGCAAAATCTGACGAACATATATATGGGAGCTATATCTAATTCTGAACCGATTTCGAGCAAACTCCTCAGACAATGTGGTATTCGTCAAAGAAAGCGTTGTCCAAATTTTGGCAAGATCGGTCAAACAGCTACTGCAAGGCTCTTGGAGTGAAAATCTAGCGATATACATATATGACAGCTATATCTAAATCTGGGCCGAATTCTATGAAATTCACCAGTTATATTGGGAGTCATAAGAAATCCTTCCTGCAAAATTTCGACAGAATCGGTTAACATAAAGTCAACCACAACCTTCTGTTAAGAAAAATAGATCTTATTGGTTTCAGTCCATCTTTACTGAAGTGGATCAGATCATATCTAACTGGACGTACTCAAAGAATTAAATTTGGTACTGTAGTTTCCAAAACAATTGTTGTCTCTTCATGTGTTCAGGGTAGTCATCTTGCCCTGTGCTGTTTTGTTTGTTCATAAACGATCTCCCTTTTACTTTAAAGCACTCGAATTTCTTGATGTATGCAGATGATGTAAAGATCTTCAGATCAACGAGAGACTCTGATGAACAGTGTTATCTTCAGTATGACCGTGATACTCTTTACGAATGGTGCAACCAGAACTTTATGGAACGTAATATTTCCAAATGCAAACACATATCATTTTCAAGAATAACCTCTCTTAAAACTAGCTACTTTTTGGGTTTCAACCAACTAAAAGTAGTCTATAACTTTAAAGACCTTGGATGTCTTCTAGACCAACGCTTAAACTTCCGTCAGCACATCTCAATGGTTATAAACAAAGCACGTAGTTCTCTTGGCTTCATGAAACGCTGGAGTAAACAGCTTAGTGATTTCTCTGTGACGAAAAACTTATATGCGTCGCTAATTAGAAGTAATCTCGAGTACGGTTCAGTGGTATGGGATCCGTACTACAATATTCATTCTGATTTGATAGAATCGGTTCAAAAACAATTTCTGTTATTTTGTCTCCGTCGAAATGTTCATTACCTTCGTATGAGTACCGAATAAATCTTATAAAGCTTCCTACATTAAAAAGTCGTAGAACCATGCTAAACATTGCGTTTTGACTAAATTAATTCATGGTCAAAAAGACTCCTGCTTTCTTTTGAGTCGAATTTTCTTTAACGTTCTTATCAGACCTACCAGATATTTTGATCTTCTGAAAATTTCTTATTATAAAACCAACTATGCCAATAATGATCCTTTTCGGCACCTATGTTATCAATTCAATCAACTGAAAGATATAATAGATCTATCTAAGAATCGAGGAAGTTAAAAGAGGAAAACAAGTAAAAGCGTGCTAAGTTCGGCCGGGCCGAATCTTATATACCCTCCACCATGGATCGCATATGTCGAGTTCTTTTCCCGGCATCTCTTCTTAGGCAAAAGAAGGATATAAGAAAAGATTTACTCTGCTATTAGAGCGATATCAAGATATGGTCCGGTTTGGACCACAATTAAATTATATGTTGCAGACCTGTGTAAAATGTCAGCCAATTCGAATAAGAATTGCGCCCTTTGTGGGCTCAAGAAGTTAAATAGAGAGATCGATTTATATGGGAGCTATATCAGGCTATAAACCGATTTAGACCATAATAAACACGTATGTTAATGGTCATGAGAGAATCCGTCGTACAAAATTTCAGGCAAATCGGATAATAATTGCGACCTCTAGAGGCTCAAGAAGTCAAGATCCCTGATCGATTTATATGGCAGCTATATCAGGTTATGAACCGATTTGAACCATATTTGGCACAGTTGTTGGATATCATAACAAAATACTACGTGCCAAAACTCATTCAAATTGGATAAGAATTGCGCCCTCTAGAGGCTCAAGAAGTCAAGACCCAAGATCGGTTTATATGACAGCTATATCAGGTTATGGACCGATTTGAACCATACTTGGCACAGTTGTTGTATATCGTAACAAAACACGTCGTGCAAAATTTCATTTCAATCGGATAAGAATTGCGCACTCTAGAGGCTCAAGAAGTCAAGACCCAAGATCGGTTTATATGGCAGCTATATCAGGTTATGGACCGATTTGAACCATACTTGGCACAGTTGTTGGATATCATAACAAAACACGTCTTACAAAAAATGGACCGATTTGAACCATACTTGGCACAGTTGTTGGATATCATAACGAAACACGTCTTACAAAATTTCAGGCAAATCGGATAATAATTGCGTACTCTAGAGGCTCAAGAAGTCAAGACCCAAGATCGATTTATATGGCAGCTATATCAGGTTATGAACCGATTTGAACTATATTTGGCACAGTTGTTGGATATCATAACAAAATACTACGTGCCAAAATTCATTCAAATTGGATAAGAATTGCGCCCTCTAGAGGCTCAAGAAGTCAAGACCCAAGATCGGTTTATATGGCAGCTGTATCAGGTTATGGACCGATTTGAACCATACTTGGTACAGTTGTTGGATGTCATAACAAAACACGTCGTGAAAAATTTCATCCCAATCGGATAAGAATTGCGCACTCTAGAGGCTCAAGAAGTCAAGACCCAAGATCGGTTTATATGGCAGCTATATCAAAACATGGACCGATTGTAATGTATCCAGATGAAAATCTGTATGAGATGCAGGTTCAGATCCTATTCAAAGGCATCTTAGAACTTAGAAAGTCTTGGGACTGCGGGAGCCTTCTATTGCTAACTTCAGTCGGGTGGGGGGTTCGTGTCCCTTTCCCTCTAAGCCTCGTTCCCATTACACAATTAAATTTTTGTTACAGACTCCCTTTTTTTAATGAAATAAAACGAACGAATAAAACCGATGGTTGGCCATATATCAAACAAAATTTAAAAAGAACTTTAAAAGAAAAATAAAGAAAAAAAAAAACAGGTCGAATACTTCCCATAAGGTCAAATTTAATATGGCATCCCGGATGTAAATGGGGCCATTGCTTCATAACCCTCTCCAACCAATTATGTCCAATTCAAGCTTATGTCCATTGGACCCCTAACAAACAAAGGTACTACCCTCTTATGATCTCATCTTCTTATAGGAAAACTTTTCCAACGGATCTAGCACATCTTCACTGATTGAGACAATGCCTTATAAAAATGTTCATCGCCACAAGAGAAAAGTATCATTGTTTATGAAATTCAAAATTCACATATTTTTATTAATAACCATTTAAAAAAAATAATAATAATAACTAGAAAAATTTACCTAATAATAATGTAAAAATCTGATAGAAAATTATAACATTAGAAAATGTTGTAAATTTAAAGCTTCCCAGAAGGGGTTAAAAATATTCAAAAAGTATCTTAAATTTACGAAACAGGTGAAAATAGAAATGAATAAAAAATTATGTATGTAGGTATGTCTGCCCAACAGACGAAATTAGTTGCAAAAATGAAAAAATGAAAAAAAATATAAAAACAACTTCTTGGAGAAATCACTGGTGAGAAACTATAAAAACACTATGTGCATTCATGTGATCTCCCAAAGAAAAAAAAAAACGAGAGCGGCTGGAGAGAAAGTCTCCACCGAGTTATTCTAAAGTTTGCTCCACAAAGAGCAAGGCAATAGAAAATAAAAATGGAGGGAAACTAACCAATGGAGTTACAACACACTCTGCATATATTTATATAAAATTTTTACATTGTGACTTACCAACAAAAAAATGACGCCAGCGATGAAGGCCTTCCTCACATGGTCGATGGTTTCGTGGTTGCTTTTCTGTTTGGATATTGAAAATTATGAAAAGGGTGTTGCTGGTGGATTTACCGAATTTAAGATAAAACGAACTATTGGGCATACATCTGAACAAATTTCTTAGATGTATATGAGGCTATCTGTAAAATTTATAACTGATTAAATTACGAAAAAATAAAAAAATCAATTTTGATGAAATTCCATTTAGGAATTTTATAATTACGATACTTATTCGATTCTAGTTAAGTTGATGAATTGTGATGATATAGGCAGCCTGATGCTTTAGCATGATGAAAAAATAATTAAACAAAATGGCGTGAAGATGTGGCTTCAAAAATCTTGAAATTCAGCACGTATTCAATATGTATGGTTCCTCGAAAAAATATCACTTGAAACTAGGTATAGCTGGATAAAACTTTACATGGCCGGTTGAAAAATGTCACATCAGGTTGGTATAGCCGGTGTAAGGTTCAAATAGAGGCTGGTAATATTGGTTTGCTGGCTTTAAAATATTACTAAGAACATGGCAAAAATCACTTCAGCCAGTCTCTTGGTGTAGACACGTGAATGACAAAAAAGGTTATGGCCAAGCACTTAAGCACGTCTTGGGACTCGGATTAATAAATTGGTGGCTACTACCCTGTGGGTAGTAGCTCCCCGTTGGTTATAGATCTCTTGGTTTGAATCCAGGTGTGCCAAGCCTTTTCCTTCAAAAATTCCACATATATGAATGACTTCCTCCTGTGCCTCAATTATGCTAGCTTTAACACTGATACGTGTATGAAGGCCTAATTTGCGCACTACAGACCAATAAAAAAAATAATGCACTATGTTTGATTGGGAAACTTTCAAAGAATTCACAAAAAAATTTACCTTCAGCAAAACTTAGTCAAGTGACGCAAAAAGTTATGATTTTTATGAAAAAAAAATTCACCGAAGTTAAAGTTTCCTTTATTTTTCGTTTTAAGTCGTAGATTCTGTGTAAGAATACTTCTTATCACATCGAGAGATCACAGGAAAAGAAAGACAAATTGATCCCTAACTTGGAAGGAAACGTGTTCCATGCCTTTGTCAAATAGAAGCACAAAGAAGGGAAAAAAATGTCAAACTGATGATATGCGTTGCCACCCACCGTCTGTGGAAACCGATAAATTAAAACAAACAAATCGGCATTTAAACAAAATTTGCAAAATAAACAAAAACTAGCTCACTGGTGTACTTTGAATACTTTTTGTATTCTTTGTACGATATAAATATAAAAGCCTTGTCTCACAAAGATAATCATTTGATATTTGCTTTAGATAAAAGAAATCATTTGAAATATCAGAAATTGAGAAGTTCCATTTACCATTGAAGGAGGGGGCGTGTCTTAAGAATCAATCAAGATACTCTTCCAAGCTCATCATAAGGTGTGTAAAAAGGAATAAGAGACAAAAGAGAGGCTTATGAAAGAGAGAGTCCATGATATCTCTGTCTTAGAATGCTATTAAAAAGAGGCAGAGATTAAAAGCTCTTATCTATTTACCCTGGAATGGTTCAAATCAAGATTAGAAAATGAAGAGAGTGAGTGCCGTAACATAAGCAGAAGAACAAAAGAATCGATGAAACTCTACAACAATAGTTCTAATCAGATGGATGATTTATTCCTTTCCTCTTTCGTTTTTTTTTCAAATTTGCCATCTAATCCAATTTTATGCTTCAATGTCTGCAATACTTTTAACTGCGGATTTTTGTCTGCACCAAGTACGTTATGGCTACAGTGACGTGCAAAATTGTATGTAGAAAAAATTAATTCTCGCTTAACAAAATAAAATTATAAGAAAAAGGTGAAACGGGCATTACAAAACCAGGTTATTTCTCTTCAAGTTTGAAAGGAAATAAAATGGAAAAGGCCGTAAATTTGGTTCAAATAATGTCAAGTCAAAAAAAATATGTCACATAATAAAAGAAATCTTTTGCTAGAAAATATCTTGATTTCTGGACTTAATGATGTTAGTACGAAGAAAAAAAACGAAAAAAAACTTTGGGCAAACAGCGCATTCAATCTAAACATAGCCCTCGATCGATCTCAAAGCTATGTCCTAATGTCCTTACAATGGAAGGTTCCTGCCACTTTACCATCCATGTCTTCTAGCACATAATAATGATTGCCAAGTTTTTCTCGGACTTTCGACTTTATAAAAGTGGGTGCTAGCTTCGTACTAAACTTCTTCTCTAAACTGCTTTGCGCAAAATTACGCCGAAATACCTGTTGATCTACCTCAAAAGACCTGGGTCTTGTTCGCAGGTTGTACTCACGTTGATTCTTCTCAAAGGCAGACTTTATATGCTTCTTAACATCATCTCTTATAAGTTGGAGTCGATCATCTCGACTAAGACAATTGGTAGATTCATTCAGGAGTTTTAAATTCCTGAGAAGGACATAGTTCGAAGCATGGGTTACCATGTCGAACCCAAATAACGCATGATATGGGGACACTCGAATGGACTGGTGGATCGAATTTCTTAGAGCACAGCAGATAGCACTGAGATTTTGATCCCACTCACGATGATCCTTCTTAAGAAATGCGCGGATTCCGGCTATAAGCGATCGGTTAACCCGCTCTGACGCATTCGCCTGCGGTGAATAAAAGGCGGTGTAAATATGGTTGATACCGAAGCTCGTCAAAAAGGCGTTCAAATCATTTGCCTTGAACTGGCTACCATTATCGCTGATAACTGTTTCCGGGACACCATAGATATGAAATATCTGACTCTGCAGGAAATCCTTAATGGCCGAAGATGTAAATTTGCGCAGAGGACACACCCAGTGAAATTTACTAAAGTGGTCTAAAACAATCAGCAAACCTATATATCCTGACTTACTCCTCGGATATGGTCCTAACAGATCAATATAGAGGCGTTGAAAGGGCCGTTCGGAGACAGATTGATTAACCATAGGAGGCTTCATTATGGTATTCGGGGCCTTGGTAGTCTTGCACACCTCGCAATTGCCCACGTACCTTCGAACGTCCTTGACCATACCTGGCCAGAAGAAATGCCGTCTTAGCAAATCCACAGTCTTAGCGATCCCGCCGTGTGCCGTCACCGGTGAATCGTGAGCCCTCGATATCGTGTCCTCTCGGAGCCTTAAAGGGATCCAAAGTTTCCAGGCATCCTGCTCCTGTCGCTCCTCACCAGAATAGGGTTCTGTACGATAGTACACGTACTTGTCCACAATTCGCAAATCCGGTAGACTCGACTGACTTTCAAATACCCTGGCCCTCAGAGAAACGTAGTCCTCATCCAAAAAGAAAGGAGATTCAAGGTCAACTTCCGGTAGGATGGTGTCAATACCTGCAACCTCCTCGTGAGGAATCCGCGAAAGTGCATCAGGTACGACATGTTCGCTTCCCTTCCTGTGACTAATAGAAAAACGATAGGACTGAAGTTTAAAAACCCAGCGTGCCAACCTTCCACTTAAATCCGGCTGCCTCATCAGCCATAATAGACTGGAGTGGTCAGTGACCACTTCGAACTCCTGTAGTTCTAGGTAGCACCTGAATTTCTTTATCGCTTCCACGGCTGCAAGGCATTCGCGTTCGGTTACGCTATAGTTGCGCTGAGCCGTGGTAAGCTTTTTACTCATAAATGCAATGGGTTTTTCCTGCCCATCCTTATCTAACTGTACGAGAACGGCACCTATGCCGTGATCGCTTGCATCACAGTGCAAGTAGAACTTCTTAGTGAAGTCAGGGTTAGAAAGTACCGGAGCGGATGTAAGCAACCCCTTGAGATCCTCGAAAGCCAATTGTGCCTCTGGTGTCCACTGAAACTTCTTCCTGGATTTCAAAACCTCGGTTATATGGAACGTAGCATCAGAAAAATTCGGCACGAACCGACGATACCAGCCGGTTAGTCCTAAAAATCCTCGGACCTGTTTCAAAGTCTTGGGCACTGGCCAGTTGGTTATTGCCGCGACCTTTTCCGGATCAGTGGTTATGCCTCCGTTTCCAATTACGTAACCCAAGTAATTTACTCTGGTGACGCAAAACTTACTTTTGGAAACGTTTAAAGAAAGGTTGGCCCTTCGGAATTGTGCAGAAATCCGCACCAATACCTCCATATGAGAGGGGAAATCTTCCGACACGATGACGAGATCATCCAAATACCCAAATACGCAATGGCGCAAATCGGGAGGAATGATCTCGTCCATTAGCCTACACATAGTCTGTGGAGCATTACAGAGCCCGAACGGCATTACCACAAATTGGTACAAAGGCCGTCCCGGGACTGTAAATGCTGTCAGTGGTCTCGACTTTTCGTCTAGGCTAATCTGCCAAAAGGCATCCTTCAAATCGAGTTTGGAAATGATATTCGCCTTTGGCAGTCGTGCGAAGATTCCCTCAATATTGGGTAAAGGATAAGCATCCTTTATAGTAACGGCGTTCAGCCTTCTAGCATCCAAGCACAACCTTACTTTTCCCGGCTTCACCACTAATCGCATCGGCGAACTCCACGCCGAAGTGGACGGTTCTATGACACCCAAACTGAGCATCCGGTCAATTTCTCCGAACATTAATCTCTCAACCGCCGGGGACACAGGGTAGTATCGTTGTTTTACGGGAGAAGCATCCCCAACGTCAATACTATGCCGAATCAACCTGGTCCTACCCAGCCCCTGGGTTTCAAAATTCGGAAAAAGATTTATAACCGCTTGAAGTTGCTTGCGCTGTGGTCCTGTCAATGGAAAAGAATCAGTGTCAAAATCCTCCTGCAGTACTACACCCTCAGGATTCAAAGCCTGAACACTCGTAGAGATAACTCCATCAGCCATTAAGACAACAGATCCTAGTATATCTGGTATCAAACCAAACTTCTTCCAGAAGTCAATACCTAGTATCACCCTTTGTGACAAAGAAGGGATTATAAAAAATCTCAAAGGCCTAGTATCTCCTTTAAAAGAAACGAGAACATCTATCCAGCCAACGACTCTTTGAATACTTCCATCAGCAGTGCTCACATTCGACCTACACTTAGAAAAATTTTGATACTTCGAAAAATTGTGTAACGCCAGTTCAGCGCCAAGGCAGCTTACACTCGCCCCAGTATCTAGAAGACCGAATTCATTGAATTCCAAAAAGGAGATTTTCGCAAAATATCGCATATCCGTGGGCTTAGAAAATATCGCCGAAACCAAGAATTTCCTACATAACCTTTTGGATCTAAAGTACTGCCTTAATCGAATGGTAGAACGTCTGGGCCGCCTACTGGAAATAGAATTTAAACTACTCAACGAAAAAATCTCATTGCGTCTCTGCAGATAATAAGCTAAACGTTCGTGATAAGGCCGTCTCGGATATAAGACATGAGATGGCATATCATTAGCAAAACTAACAAGGGTCTCTGGTCTTCTCAAAATGTCTATTGGAGGGCATATCCCGACATCTCCTTTAATAGAAGTAGAAATAGGTGTGGTATTAGAAAATCCGGGTTCAAATGGTACATCAGGGGGTTTGTGGGGGTCCACATTATCAATCATTCGATCGGTGGACCCTGAGGTCTCGAGTTTTTTGCCGGGTTGTTCCTACGGTTTCTGCAATCAATGCAGTTGGGCTTATAAATGTCCTTGGCCCCACAGCCATAACAAAAAATTCGTCTATCACTCAAGCATTCCTGCCAGTGATGTCCGAGTTCCTCACAATTCCAGCATTTCATATTGGTCGTCGACCCGTGAACCGCCTCTACTTTCAAGGTATCCTCATCCCCTTCCATGACACAATCACGATCGTCATCAATCTCGGATACGAATCTACGAGGGACATTAGTCATTCCTACATTGCGCATGGACAAGTTCCTCCTAACATACTCATCGCTGAGGAAATTTTCTCTGGTTTGCACCAGTTGACGAAGATGTGGAATTGAATCTATTTTCATATAAAGCAAGTCCTGACGCACATCAGGACGTAAATTTCTAAGTATTATCTCAATCAGTTCCTGCTCTGCCATTGGCGTCGACAATCTATCCATAATACCAGCAATAGACTCATAAAAAGTATCAAATGATTCATTGGCCCTTTGTTTCCGATTCCTGATTTCCTCTCTAAAATCGTACGACGTCTTGGAATCCCTATATTGCTCACGAATGGCCTGGCTAAAATCATCCCAGTTAAGAGATGCAACCCTCTTATGGTAACGCCAGTACCATTCTCTAGCCTTTCCGGTTAACAAAATATTAAGGTTCCTGCATATACAAGAGAAATCACTATTAAAATTATCCCTAGTCAGTGAACAAATCCGGTATAAAAATTCTTCGACGTTGAGACCGGTGGATGACCCGTCGAATTTTAAATTCCAACTCTGAATTATCGATGTAACCCTATCGGAAGGAATATTGCCATTATTAGAGTTCGAGAGTGAATGCGGAGACACATTCAAAATATGCGAATTGCTATTCAAATGTACAGACTGTGAAGGGACTTCATTTCCACCTTGGGCTGCACTAGGTGCATGAGCATTGTCATTTGGCATCCTTGTGTCTATTCTGGACCTCGAATCTTGGAAACTATTTCGAAGAACGCCCCGCGGATTGTCCTGATTGGGATTGGGCAAAATATTCAAATTTTGTAGCATCCGAGTCAAGTTAGCCTCAATCAACCTATTCATCTCATTAAAGTCAAAACGGTTTCCAGCGGAAGGATTTGCAACACCTTGAGATGGGGAGTGAAAACCTCGAGAATTAATACCACCAGGATCGCGATTTGGTGTGGCCAAATTACCTCCCAGAGAACCTGAACTAGTGTTAAAAAAACTCACTTGGTCCTGGAATAAATTCCTTGCACTCCTCGTATTATATTGCTTCTGCATCGCACCCCTAGCTTTGCCCCTGTTTGCCGGTTGTTTCTTCGGAGCAACTAGTCCCTGTCCAGACACAAAAGCCTTTAAATCATTAGGCTGACACGATCGTTTGCACATGGGGCATTCCGATGCTGTAGTTAAAAACTCCTGTAAGCATACCTTATGAAATGAATGTGAACATCCATTAATAAGCATACATTCCTGACCATCAGTCATAATCTCGTTACACACCCAACATAACGTAGGTTCCGAATTAACCGGTGCCGAGTCAGTCGGCGGTAATGCCGGTGGAGGGGTTCTCTCCAAGGACATTTCAAAATCTGAAGTTCTAACAGAAAAAATTTAATAAATATTCCTTATTGTATTGCTTATTGCAGCAACTCAAAAAAAATAAGTTTTCAGAAAATTTCATAAACGATATATGTTTTCCTTTCAAAGATGAGAGTCAAAACAGGTAGTATCTTTTACCCTACTATGGGAATTAAAAAAATAAAAAAAAACTGGGCTATGGTTCATACATAAAATTTCCAAAAATCCCTGCGTAGATCAAACCAGCGTAGAAAACATTAAATTTGTCGTGTCTTTCGTCTAAAATTCAGCGGTCGCAAAAATGCTTCCTGCAAGTTAACGAAATCCGAGCTGCCTTTTAGGTACTGATAGCTAAGCTCTTCGTAGTGATATAAAAGAAAATTATATATGAAAGATGGATAAGCAAAAACTAGGAGGAAAAATGAAATCTTGGCTTGCAAAAAGGTTTACAAATTAACTATCGGTTGACTAACTCGTAAAACCATCAAGTTGACAAAGTTCCAGATAGGTTTGCAAACTATTCACGAACACTAAATCACAAAATTATCATAATTTCTGACAATCCATTAAAAAGTGAAAATTCCAAAAGTAACAAAAAAAATAATAGAGCCTAAGACAGCGTCTTTTTTCCGGCCCCACGTTGGGCGCCAAAAATCTGTAATGTATCCAGATGAAAATCTGTATGAGATGCAGGTTCAGATCCTATTCAAAGGCATCTTAGAACTTAGAAAGTCTTGGGACTGCGGGAGCCTTCTATTGCTAACTTCAGTCGGGTGGGGGGTTCGTGTCCCTTTCCCTCTAAGCCTCGTTCCCATTACACAATTAAATTTTTGTTACAGACTCCCTTTTTTTAATGAAATAAAACGAACGAATAAAACCGATGGTTGGCCATATATCAAACAAAATTTAAAAAGAACTTTAAAAGAAAAATAAAGAAAAAAAAAACAGGTCGAATACTTCCCATAAGGTCAAATTTAATATGGCATCCCGGATGTAAATGGGGCCATTGCTTCATAACCCTCTCCAACCAATTATGTCCAATTCAAGCTTATGTCCATTGGACCCCTAACAAACAAAGGTACTACCCTCTTATGATCTCATCTTCTTATAGGAAAACTTTTCCAACGGATCTAGCACATCTTCACTGATTGAGACAATGCCTTATAAAAATGTTCATCGCCACAAGAGAAAAGTATCATTGTTTATGAAATTCAAAATTCACATATTTTTATTAATAACCATTTAAAAAAAATAATAATAATAACTAGAAAAATTTACCTAATAATAATGTAAAAATCTGATAGAAAATTATAACATTAGAAAATGTTGTAAATTTAAAGCTTCCCAGAAGGGGTTAAAAATATTCAAAAAGTATCTTAAATTTACGAAACAGGTGAAAATAGAAATGAATAAAAAATTATGTATGTAGGTATGTCTGCCCAACAGACGAAATTAGTTGCAAAAATGAAAAAATGAAAAAAAATATAAAAACAACTTCTTGGAGAAATCACTGGTGAGAAACTATAAAAACACTATGTGCATTCATGTGATCTCCCAAAGAAAAAAAAAAACGAGAGCGGCTGGAGAGAAAGTCTCCACCGAGTTATTCTAAAGTTTGCTCCACAAAGAGCAAGGCAATAGAAAATAAAAATGGAGGGAAACTAACCAATGGAGTTACAACACACTTTGCATATATTTATATAAAATTTTTACATTGTGACTTACCAACAAAAAAATGACGCCAGCGATGAAGGCCTTCCTCACATGGTCGATGGTTTCGTGGTTGCTTTTCTGTTTGGATATTGAAAATTATGAAAAGGGTGTTGCTGGTGGATTTACCAAATTTAAGATAAAACGAACTATTGGGCATACATCTGAACAAATTTCTTAGATGTATATGAGGCTATCTGTAAAATTTATAACTGATTAAATTACGAAAAAATAAAAAAATCAATTTTGATGAAATTCCATTTAGGAATTTTATAATTACGATACTTATTCAATTCTAGTTAAGTTGATGAATTGTGATGATATAGGCAGCCTGATGCTTTAGCATGATGAAAAAATAATTAAACAAAATGGCGTGAAGATGTGGCTTCAAAAATCTTGAAATTCAGCACGTATTCAATATGTATGGTTCCTCGAAAAAATATCACTTGAAACTAGGTATAGCTGGATAAAACTTTACATGGCCGGTTGAAAAATGTCACATCAGGTTGGTATAGCCGGTGTAAGGTTCAAATAGAGGCTGGTAATATTGGTTTGCTGGCTTTAAAATATTACTAAGAACATGGCAAAAATCACTTCAGCCAGTCTCTTGGTGTAGACACGTGAATGACAAAAAAGGTTATGGCCAAGCACTTAAGCACGTCTTGGGACTCGGATTAATAAATTGGTGGCTACTACCCTGTGGGTAGTAGCTCCCCGTTGGTTATAGATCTCTTGGTTTGAATCCAGGTGTGCCAAGCCTTTTCCTTCAAAAATTCCACATATATGAATGACTTCCTCCTGTGCCTCAATTATGCTAGCTTTAACACTGATACGTGTATGAAGGCCTAATTTGCGCACTACAGACCAATAAAAAAAATAATGCACTATGTTTGATTGGGAAACTTTCAAAGAATTCACAAAAAAATTTACCTTCAGCAAAACTTAGTCAAGTGACGCAAAAAGTTATGATTTTTATGAAAAAAAAATTCACCGAAGTTAAAGTTTCCTTTATTTTTCGTTTTAAGTCGTAGATTCTGTGTAAGAATACTTCTTATCACATCGAGAGATCACAGGAAAAGAAAGACAAATTGATCCCTAACTTGGAAGGAAACGTGTTCCATGCCTTTGTCAAATAGAAGCACAAAGAAGGGAAAAAAATGTCAAACTGATGATATGCGTTGCCACCCACCGTCTGTGGAAACCGATAAATTAAAACAAACAAATCGGCATTTAAACAAAATTTGCAAAATAAACAAAAACTAGCTCACTGGTGTACTTTGAATACTTTTTGTATTCTTTGTACGATATAAATATAAAAGCCTTGTCTCACAAAGATAATCATTTGATATTTGCTTTAGATAAAAGAAATCATTTGAAATATCAGAAATTGAGAAGTTCCATTTACCATTGAAGGAGGGGGCGTGTCTTAAGAATCAATCAAGATACTCTTCCAAGCTCATCATAAGGTGTGTAAAAAGGAATAAGAGACAAAAGAGAGGCTTATGAAAGAGAGAGTCCATGATATCTCTGTCTTAGAATGCTATTAAAAAGAGGCAGAGATTAAAAGCTCTTATCTATTTACCCTGGAATGGTTCAAATCAAGATTAGAAAATGAAGAGAGTGAGTGCCGTAACATAAGCAGAAGAACAAAAGAATCGATGAAACTCTACAACAATAGTTCTAATCAGATGGATGATTTATTCCTTTCCTCTTTCGTTTTTTTTTCAAATTTGCCATCTAATCCAATTTTATGCTTCAATGTCTGCAATACTTTTAACTGCGGATTTTTGTCTGCACCAAGTACGTTATGGCTACAGTGACGTGCAAAATTGTATGTAGAAAAAATTAATTCTCGCTTAACAAAATAAAATTATAAGAAAAAGGTGAAACGGGCATTACACGATATGGCCCATTTATAATACCAACCGACCTACACTAATAAGAAGTATTTGTGCAAAATTTCAAGCGGCTAGCTTTACTCCTTTGGAAGTTAGCGTGCTTTCGACAGACAGACGGACGGACGGACGGACAGACGGACGGACATGGCTAGATCGACATAAAATTTCACGACGATCAAGAATATATATACTTTATGGGGTCTCAGACGAATATTTCGAGTAGTTACAAACAGAATGACGAAATTAGTATACCCCCCATCTTATGGTGGAGGGTATAATTATATTATTTTTAAATTCTTAGGTTTATACATTTGAAATATATTGTTATTAGTCTGGAATGGTATTTATTATTTATATACTTAAATAAACAAAAACAAAAAAAGCAGTGGCTTTAGGAGTGAAAATCGGGCGATATATACATATGAGAGCTATATCTAAATCTGAACCAATTTCCATTAAATACACTAGTAATGTCGACAGTTGTAAAAGAATCCTTCCTGCCAAATTTCGAGAAAATCAGTTAACAAATGACCATCTTATGGCATTATTACTGAAAATCGGACGAACATATATAATTAGCTATATCCAGATCTGAACCAATTTTTTTCCAATTTCAATAGGCTTCGTCTCTAGGCCAAAAAACATGCCTGTACCAAATTTGAAGACAGACAGACGGACACAGCTAAATCGAATCAGAAAGTGATTCTGAGTCGATCGTTATATTTATCAATGGGTCTACCTCTCTTCCTTTTGGGTGTTACAAACAAATTCACTAAGTTATAATACCCTGTACCACACTAGTGGTGTAGGGTATAATTATACTTCCACAATAAAATAGATTTGTTTGTCGCCAAAATATCCCAAACGTTTGTTTTTTGCAGTGCAGTACGAAAATAAACGCAGCATATTCGATCGAACTTCTGGCACTGAACCGCATTGTAAGCTAAATTTCTGTTTTAATTAAATCTCATGGGAGGGCAGTTTTCAGAGAAGTTTATGGGTAACGTAGACTTTAGATTTGTGCCACTCCTAATTAACATAACATTACCAATGGTTGAGGAACTCAAATATACCTTTTGAATTCAACATTTAAAGTTTACCAGTTTGATTTGGGACAGCCACAGATGTGAATCAATTATTAGTGTTTCTCTGAGTCGAACTGAACGACTGTAAGAGCTGTTAGATGAAATATTTTGTTATAAATGCATCTTTCATCATATTTAGATGTATAGGCAAAACTCGTAATTTGTTAATTCCCCAAAAACTTCTTTATTACAGCAGTTGTTGCAATATTTTAATTGCCTTATGGCCATTTATCTATTTCCCCGAATCACCCCCATCATCTGGTTAATCGTCTAATTTTATACCCATGACTTTAGTCTTAAGCTGTTTTGTAGAAATGAAAGCAGTACGTTTATATAGAAGAAAAGTATATTTTTATGATTTTCTAGAAAACTTTAAAGTAGTCATTATTTAAATTTTTATTACCTAAACTTCGAAATGTTTGTTTGTTTGACCGTTTTGTGTTGTTTAGCCAACTTTGCATACCTTGAAGCAAGTGTAGTACACTTTACCTTTTCTTTTAATATGATGTGGTTTTAATTTTAAATCCCCCCAAAAACTTTTTTATGTTATCTTTAAGATTTCCCCCCAAAGAAGAGACAAGGAAAGTACATATATAAACGTACAAACGAGCGAATGAATGGACAAAGTTCCACTTTTCATAATTTCTCTGTTTCGGCGAAAAAAGAGCAAAGATATGCTTATCTCCTCAGCTTATGTACTTTTATAGCCGTACATCTGAGGTACATCAACATAATCATAATTATAATATTTTGTTACACTTGAAACAATAAAGCAGCAAAATTTAAGCCAAAGAAAAACAAAGAGACTGGTCAAGACGAATTGGAAGTACCTTGCCAAAAAAATCATTTTGAAAATAGTTCATGAATTTTTCCGTGTACACCTGATAGATGTTATCGACAAAACTAGAAGAACTAGACTCCGTTTATAAGTTGGTTTTGTATGCATTGCAGTTGTACTGAAAGCAAAATTAAAGATATCCTTACAAAGATTAACAACAGCAATGTTCAGAAAAAGACGTCTATTTTGTTTGAGGTATAATCGCCGCTGATCAATGTTTAAGCGATAACAAGTCTGTTGGAGCCGTTTATCAATGACTAGTAAATTGGACATCTGTTACTACGTACATAACATAATATCAGTTAAGTTATATATAATGACAATCTATTATTAAGAAGTAAAAGTGTTGCGCTTTGTTTGTTTGTGTGGCTAAACCGATTTTCCTGACATTTTGAAGATTGTAGAATTTGGCCCCCGGTGAAAATAGGGCACTTATTTCTTTGTAAATTATTTTTTTTTTTTTTTTCAACAACTGTATATGTATCAAGGAAAATGGTTCACTGATTTAAGCGAAATTTTGTGTGCACCCTAATAGTAATCCAAAAACACGAAATTGGAATAAAACATAGGGGTCAATTATTCAAGAGGAGCACCCAAAGTCATAACAGAACATTACTTGCAACATTTCAACCATATCGGGCTACAATTGTTGCATCTAGAGGATGTAGACGTTAAATCGGAGGACCATTTTATATGAGAGCCACAGTGGGAAGCAAAACGGATTGGAGGTTTCACTTCTTGCACTTCTTACGAATATTAAAAATCAAATATACAACAAAGTTAATTAACTTTTTTAGTTTAAAGATATTTCATTTATGACCTTTTAATTAAAAATAGCCCACCCAAGCTAAAAATAGCCCGCTCCGCTGTGCCTTATACAATACACTGAATAAAAATTTACTTATATTTATAGTCTAACCATCTAGGTCTCATTGGTTTTATCTTGACTTCAAATATACTTCACGTTGTTGGTATACACAAATTGCCAATACCTTTTGGTTGAATACGATGCATATTTCAAAACGTGCTGCCGCACATGCACTAAGCCCTAAATGTTTTGTTCTTTCATTCTCATTTATTATATGTAGGATTCGTACCCTTCTTCTTTAATTTATATCACATATTGTTATTATCTGGATATACGCTCGTTTGGTTAGAGTTGATGGATGGGGAAGCGATAGTCACTTGATCATATATAGCCATTTCATATGCTAACCAAACATCCTATTTCGAGCGATTATATGTGGACGGAACAAAGTTTTATCCTACTTCGACATACCCTTCATTTGAATATCATATTGCCATTATTGAGATACATGTCAACTTAGGTATAAGGCGGATTCTCAGCTAGATGTTAAATATTTAAATGTTACGTTCGTACTCTACTCCCAAAACCCTTTCACTTAGACCCAGATTTTGTTTATTCGCCAACATGTCCTTTGCGATTGTTGTCTCAAAATTCTTACTCCATTCTCAGATACCTTGAATTTGAGCCCCACATTGTGATAGTAAGGCTATATGTCCGTTGGTAAAACTCTTTGAAAGTTGAATTCGTATTTCAAAGTAAGGTTCGTACTTTACTTGTAAAACCCTCATTGTCATGATAGGTGCTTTAAGAAAAGAGGATGACTCCAAAACCTTGACGTCATATTTTTATGACAGGTTCGTTCTGCCTTCCATTCGAGAATCCATATTACCAGATAGCGCTACATGCCGCTTTAGGTAATTCAGTGGCAGGCCAATTTCTCACACAACCTTCTTCTGATATTGAAATATAAAGTGCACTTTTTCTATCACATGATCATTATAAACTATCTGAATATTGCAAGTAAATCTATGCCTACACAAACATAGAAACATACAAAAAGATATTGTTTTTATACCCTTCACCATAGGATGGGGGTATACTAATTTCGTCATTCTGTTTGTAACACCTCGAAATATGCCCATAAAGTATATATATTCTTGATCGTCATGTCATTTTAAGTCGATCTAGCCATGTCTGTCCGTCCGTCTGTCTGTCTGTCGAAAGCACACTTACTTTCGAACGAGTAAAGCTAGGCGCATGAAATTTTGCACAAATACGTTTTATTAGTGTGGGTCGGTTGGGATTGTAAATGGGCCAAATTGGTCCATGTTTTGATATAGTTGCCATATAAACCGATCTTGGGTCCTGACTTCTTTAGCCTCTAGAGGCACAATTTTTATCCGATTTGACTGAAATTTTGCACGTGGTGTTTTGCTATGACTTCCAATAACTGTGCAAATCACTACTTAACCTGATGTAGTTGCCATATAAACCGATCTGGGATCTTGACTTCTTGAGCATCTAGAGGGCGCAATTCTTCTCTCTTCTCTCATGACCTTCAACATTCGTGTCTAGTATGATATGAATCGATCTATAGCTTGATACAGCTCCCATATAAACCAATCTCCCGATTTTGCTTAAAGAGTCCCTGCAAGGCGCACTGAAATTGACAAAACGCAATGACATCTACGATGTTCAGCAATCAATTCATTTATGGTCCGAATCGGACTATAACTGATATAGCTCCAATAGCATTATAGTTCATATTCAATATAAAAAGAGATAACGCTCAAAGAACTCGACAAATGCGATCCATGGTGGAGGGTATAAAAGATTCGGCCCGGCCGAACTTAGCACGCTCTTACTTGTTTTCTTTAAAACGTAGTGGGCCCATCACATAATGGAATGAAAAATACTGCTCCCACTTCCTTTACTTGTTATACCCTCCACCATAAGATGGAGGGTATACTAATTTCGTCATTCTGTTTGTAACTACCCGAAATATTCGTCTGAGACCCCATAAAGTATATATATTCTTGATCGTCGCGACATTTTATGTCGATCTATCCATGTCCGTCCGTCTGTCCGTCCGTCCGTCCGTCCGTCCGTCCGTCCGTCCGTCTGTCTGTCGAAAGCACGCTAACTTCCGAAGGAGTAAAGCTAGCCGCTTGAAATTTTGCACAAATACTTCTTATTAGTGTAGGTCGGTTGGTATTGTAAATGGGCCATATCGGTCCATGTTTTGATATAGCTGCCATATAAACCGATCTTGGGTCTTGACTTCTTGAGCCTCTACAGTGCGCAATTCTAATCCGATTGGAATGAAATTTTGCACGACGTGTTTTGTTAGTATATCCAACAACTGTGCCAAGTATGGTTGAAATCGGTCCATAACCTGATATAGCTGCCATATAAACCGATCTTGGGTCTTGACTTCTTGAGCCTCTAGAGGGCACAATTCTTATCCGATTTGAATAAGTTTTTGCACGAAGTATTTCGTCATGATATCCAACAACTGTGCCAAGTATGGTTGAAATCGGTCCATAACCTGATATAGCTGTCATATAAACAGATATGGGAATTTGACTTCTTGAGCTTCTAGAGGGCGCAATTCCTATCCGATTTGGCTGAAATTTTGCATGACGTATTTTATTTACTTTTACTTTCAACAACTGTGTCAAATAAGGTTCAAATCGGTTCATAACCGGATATAGCTGCCATATAAACCGATCTGGGATCTTGACTTCTTGACCCCTAGAGGTCGCAATTATTATCCGATATGCCTGAAATTTTGTACGACGGATCCTCTCATGACCATCAACAAACGTGTTTATTATGTTCTGAATCGGTCTATAGCCCGATACAGATCCCATATAAATCGTTCTCTCTCGCAATTCTTATACGAATTGGCTGAAATTTTACACAGGTCTCCAACATATAATTTAATTGTGGTCCGAACCGGACCATATCTTGATATCGTTTTAATAGCAGAGCAACTCTTTTCTTATATCCTTTTTAGCCTAAGAAGAGATGCCGGGAAAACAACTCGACAAATGCGATCCATGGTGGAGGGTATATAAGATTCGGCCCGGCCGAACTTAGCACGCTTTTACTTGTTTTAACTCTTCTTCAGCTATTTCATTTATTAAGTGCATAGTGTGGCCTCACAATTAGTTACATTGACTCCTTTTGATGTTTACTTCAATGTTTAATTAAGTGCGTTGCCAAAGTTCTACTTTACCATTGCCAACATATTAAACTGCAAACGTCATTGACCTTCATTATAAAAAACACCAAGTAGGGCCACTCGCATCACACCACCGCACACCCGCACCACAATAATGACCTCTTTGTGCATACTCTTTCTCGCGCACATACCAGTCACCCCTCGAACTCTCACCACCAATACTTACACCAACGCTTTGCATTCACACAAAAAAAAAATATATTTTGATTGATGCAAATTTCATTAAAATCGATACTGCTATTATATGTACCACTTTCTAAAACTTTTGGCTGTTAAATAATATTACTTAAAACTAAAAACAGAAAACAAAAGTCCCCGCAAAAAAAGTACATACAATGGTTTGAATTTGATCATTTTACCATTATCTATTAAATATAATTGGGCATGTGTTGACATGTCTTAATTCTTCAGCTGCAATTTTGTCTGTTTTGCACTTAACATAACATAGACTGTTTCATGCATTTCGAAGAGGATATTCAACATTTTCTTTGTTGAAAATAGGATCACAATTTTCTAATTCCAAAGGCTATAGGTTGGGTTAGGTCAAGTTGAAAAGAGGGTGCGGATATTAATCCGCCCCATGCCACTTTGGACATACATCTAAGCCGGAAATCGGCTTGTTGTCCGCTCTTAATACTGAAAAAAGTAACCTCAAAAAATAAAATCTAAACCTCAAAAAAGAAAATCTAAAATCTACTTACAAAATCCTTCATTGTTTTCCATGCCAAGTTTGTTCATGTCTGGTATTGTGTCCCCACCTAAGTGCCGGTATCTGTTAGATGCGAAAGCCGGACAATGACATAGGAAATGCTCCAACCTCTCATCATCTTTCCCGCATGCCCTACACATGCTTTCACTTGCCGTACCGATTTTAAATAAGTGAGCTCATAGTCCTAAGTGCCCCATTTTGATACCGAGAGCTATACCGACCTTTTTTTTACTTCCTTTCAGTAATAGCCTCGTCTTCTCACGATCCTATCAGCCCTTCTGCATGGCTGGTTTGGATCCTTACCGATAAGAAGTATTATAACAACTTTTGCATAGCAGACGGGTTCAAATTCCTTCTCAGTCAGCATCCGTAATAGGTTATTTATGGTGCTCAACCGTAGGAGTGGCGATAAAATTCCAACCTGTGGCGTGGCCTGTGCCACTTTCTCCTTGCTATTTATGTCATGGGATACACAATTCATCCACCTGCTCCTTAGCATATGATTAACCCAGTCTCTAAGGACCAGGTCCACCTGGTAATGGGCTAAAGATTAAATCAGTTTGTCGGTCCGCACGGTGTATAAGTAGTACAATTTTTACCTATTTTTCATTAATGTCGAGAGATCTATCGAGTAGTGCAGATATCGGCCATTTTAATGATCGATTAAATATTTTATGAATTTTATGTCGATCGATTTTAATTTCTAGTGTGTGTGTTTCAAAATGTTTCTCTAATCCACATTTCTATTCCAATGCGTTACAAAGTTGTCATTGATATTAATATACCCGCTTTGTTTATGCCCGGATCGGAAATTAAAATCTATGCGAACGCAAAGAAAATTTAAAAAACTCCTGACTCCGGTAAAAAGTCATAAAAATTAAAGGTAACAACATAATTACTTAAATGTTTATTACGTTAAGGTGACCGTGGTTTCTCTTCCATGCTCCTCTTTCTGCATCATTACAAAAGCCATGCTCCGTGTATGACCTAAGGGCACAAAAGAAACGGTATTGCCACTGCCATTATTTTTGATGTTCTTAACGAACAACATCTTACGTTTAATTATCCTGCTGAGAAAGAGAGACGGTTTGCTGTCATTATAATTTTAATTTTTTATTTTTTTGGTATGTTTGGGGGTACGAGGCAGCAAAGGAGGATAATGCTTCGGATAAATATGGTAAAACCTATTTTATGTGCCCGTAAACTTTATTCATAATATTTCTGATGCTTAAAGCTTCACAAATGCTTTAGATATATGCATTTCCAGAAAAATATATCGCATGCCAATTAAAATGAAACTAATTTGGATTGGGGTGTACTAATTTCGTCATTCTGTTTGTAACGCCTCGAAATATTCGTCTGAGACGCCATAAAGAATATAAGTTCTTGATCGTCATGTCATTTTAAGTCGATCTAGCCATGTCCGTCCGTCCGTCTGTATGACGAAAGCACGCTACCTTTCGAAGGAGTAAAGCAAGGCGCTTGAAACTTTGCACAAACACTTTTTATTAGTGTAGGTCGGTTGGGATTGTAAATGGGCTAAATCCGTCCATGTTTTGATATAGCAGCCATATAAACCGGTCTGGAATCTTGATATCTGCAGCCTTTAGAGGGTGCAATTCTTGTCCGATTTGACTGAAATTTTGCGCGTAGTGTTTTGGTATCACTTCCGACAACTGTGCTAAGTACGATTCAAATCGCTTCAAATATGGTTCAGATCGGACTATATTTAGATATAGCTGCCATATAGATCGACCTCTCGATTAAGGGTCCGAAGCCCATAAAAGCTTTACTTTTTAACAGATTTCGCTGAAATTTGAAACGGTGAGTAGTTTTAGGCCTCCCAATGTAGGACACGAATATGGTTCAGATCGGACTATATTTAGATATTGCCGATCTGCCGATTAAAGGTCTGAAGTCAATAAAAGCTTTATTTATTACCCGATTTCGCTGAAATATGAAACAATGTGTTGATTTGAGCCTCCCGAGTTTAATATGGTTGAGGTCGGACTAAGACCCCATGAATTGTATATATTCTTGATCGTCGTGACATTGACAATCTGAAACAGTGGGTAATTTTAGGTCTCCCGACATCTGTCCCAAATATGGTTTGCATCGGACTATATTTAGATATAGCTGCCATACAGACCGATGTGCCGATTAAGGGTCTGAAGCCCATAAAAGCTTTATTTTTATCCGCTTTTGCTGAAATTTGAAACAGTAAGTAGTTGTAGGCCTACAACTACAAATTTCGCCAATTTTGTTGAAATTTTGATATACAAAATTCAACAGAGACTTATATTTATTAGACCACTCCATGTCCACGGCGAATTTGGGTGCATAAGTTATCCAATTTACACCGGATTGTGACAAAATGGGGTTTTTATACATATCCGAGGTGGCGGGTATGCAAAGTTCGGCCTGTCCGAACTTAATGCCTTTTTATACCCACTACCGAAGGATGGGGGTATATTCATTTTGTCATTCTTTTTTATACCCTCCACCATAGGATGGGGGGTATACTAATTTCTTCCTTCTGTTTGTAACTACTCGAAATATTCGTCTGAGATCCCATAAAGTATATATATTCTTGATCGTCGCGACATTTTATGTCGATCTAGCCATGTCCGTCCGTCCGTCCGTCTGTCTGTCGAAAGCACGCTAACTTCCGAAGGAGTAAAGCTAGCCGCTTGAAATTTTGCACAAATACTTCTGACTAGTGTAGGTCGGTTGGTATTGTAAATGGGCCATATCGGTCCATGTTTCGATAAAGCTACCATATAAACCGATCTTGGGTCTTGACTTCTTGAGCCTCTACAGTGCGCAATTCCTATCCGGTTGGAATGAAATTTTGAACAACGTGTTTTGCTATGATATCCAACAATTGTGCCAAGTATGGTTCAAATCGGTCCATAACCTGATATAGCTGCCATATAAACCGATCTTGGGTCTTGACTTCTTGAGTCTCATTTGAATGAAATTTTGCACGACGTGTTTTGTTATGATACCCAACAACTGTGTTAAATAAGGTTCAAATCGGTTTATAACCTGATATAGCTGCCATATAAACCGATCTTGGGTCTTGACTTATTGGGTCTCTAGAAGGCGCATTTCTTATCCGATTGGTATGAAATTTTGCACGACGTGTTTTGTTATCATATCCAACAATTGTGCCATGTATGGTTCAAATCGGTCCATAACCTGATATAGCTGCCATATAAACCGATCTTGGGTCTTGACTTCTTGAGCCTCTAGAGTGCTCAATTCTTATCAACAACTGTGTCAAATAAGGTTCAAATCGGTTTAGAATCTGATATAGCTGCCATATAAACCGATCTTGGATTTTGATTTCTTGAGCCTCCAGAGGTCGCAATTATTAGCCGATTTGCCTAAATTTTTGTACGACGGATTCTCTCATGACCAGCAACATACGTGTTTATTATGGTCTGAATCGGTCTATAGCCCGATACAGCTCCCATATAAATCGATATCTCTGTTTTACTTCTTGAACCTCCAAAGGTAGCAATTCTTTTTCGAATTGGCTGACATTTCACACAGGTCTCCAACATATAATTTAATTGTGGTCCAAACCGGATCATATCTAAATATCACTCTAACAGCAGAGAAAATCTTTTCTTATATCCTTTTTTGCCTAAGAATAGATGCCGGGAAAAGAACTCGACAAATGCGATCCATGGTGGAGGGTATATAAGATTCGGCCCGTCGAACTTAGCACGCTTTTACTTGATTGTCACTATAAAGTATATATATTCTTGATCAGCGTAAAAATCTAAGACGATCTAGACATGTCCGTCCGTCTGTTTATGTGTCTGTTGAAATCACGGTACAGTCTTTAAAAATTGAGCTGAAATTTTGCACAAATTCTTTTTTTGTCCATAAGCAGGTTAAGTTCGAAGATGGGCTATATCGGACTATATCTTGATATAGCCCCCATATATCTTGATATAGGCCCATAAAAGCCACATTTATTATCCGAGTTTGCTGAAATTTGGGACAGTGAGTTGCGTTAGGCCCTTCGACATCCTTCGTCAATTTGGCCCAGATCGGTCCAAATTTGGAAATAGCTGCCATATAGACCGGTCCTCCGATTTATGGTCTTAGGCCCATAAAAGCCACATTTATTATCCGATTTTGCTGAAATTTGGGACAGTGAGTTGCCTTAGGCCCTTCGATATCTTTCTTCTATTTGGCCCTGATCGGTTCAGATTTGGATATAGCTGCCATATAGACCGATCTCTCGATTTAAGGTTTTGGGCCCATAAAAAGCTCATTTATTGTCCGATGTCGGCGAAATTTGGGACAATGGGTTGTGTTAGATTTGGTCCAGATTTGGATATAGCTGCCATTCAGACCGATCTCTCGGTTGAACAATGACTTGTACTTATAAGCAGTTGGTCTAAATAGGATAATATCTATAGAGCTGCTATGGGGCGTAAGGTATGCATTTTTCACTGGATTTTGACGAAATGTGGTTCACATATATACCCGAGGTTGTGGGTATCCCAAGTTCGACCCGGCCGAACATAACGCCTTTTTACTTGTTACTTCTTCTATTTAGAATATCAAAATAAACATACTAAAAAAGTTTGGGCATAATGTGGTGTTCCCAAATGCATTTTTATACCCACCACCGAAGGATGGGGTATATTAACTTTGTCATTCCGTTTGCAACACATCGAAATATCCCTTTCCGACCCTAGAAAGTACATATATTCTTGATCAGTGTAAAAATCTAAGACCATCTAGCTATGTCCATCCGTCTGCCCGTCTGCCTGTTGAAATCAGGCTTCAGTCTTTTAAAATAGAGACATTGAGCTGAAATTTTGCACAGATTCTTCTATAGACCGATAGTCTGATTTAGGGTCTTAGGCCCATAAAAGCCACATTTATTATCCGATTTAACTGAAATTTAGGACAGTAAGTTGTGTTAGGCCCTTCGACATCCTTCGTCAATTTGGCTCAGTTCGGTCCAGATTTGGATATAGCTGTCATATAGACCGATCATTAGATTTAGGGTCCTAAGCCCATAAAAACCACATTTATTATCCGATTTTGCTGAAATGTGATTTGTCTTAGGCCCCTCGACATCTTTCTATAATTTGGCCCTGATCGGTTCAGATTTGGATACAGCGGCCATAAAGACCGTTCGATTTAAGGTTTTGGATCCATAAAAGGCGCATTTATTGTACGATGTCGCCGAAATTTGGGACAGTTAGTTAAGTTAAGTCCCTTGACATACTTGTTCAATATTGCAGAGATCGCAGAAGATTTGGATATAGCTGCTATATAGACCGATATATCGATTTAAAGTTTTGGGGCCATAAAAGGCGCATTTATTGTACGATGTCGCCGAAATTTGGGACAGTTAGTTAAGTTAAGCCCCTTGACATACTTGTGCAATATGGCACAGATCGCTGTAGATTTGGATATAGCTGCCATATAGACCATTTATCGATTTAAAGTTTTGGGGCCATAAAATGCGCATTTATTGTCCGATGTCGCCGAAATTTGGGACAGTTAGTTAAATTAAGCTCCATGACATACTTGTGCAATATGGCACAGATCGGTCCAGATTTGGATATAGCTGCCATATAGACCGATCACTCGGTTTAAGGTTTTGGTGCCATAAAATGCGCATTTATTGTCCGATGTCGCCGAAATTTGAAGCAGTGACTTACGTTAGGCTTTCGACATCCGTATCGTATATGGTTCAGATCGATTTATTTTTAGATATAGCAACTAAAAAGCCCAATATTTTGTTATATACAATTGAACAATGACTTGTACTTATTAGTATTTTGTCCAAATCTGAACATATTTCGATATAACTGCTATGGGACATAAGGTATGCAATTTCCAAAGGATTTTGATGAAAGGTGCTTTACATATATACCCGAGGTGGTGGGTATCCAAAGTTCGACCCGTCCAAACTTAACGCCTTTTTACTTGTTAAAATTAATATCTCGTGGTTTCCATACAAAATGAATTTTAATATAAGAAATAATAAATAAATTGAATTTATTTTCTTAAACCAATAGCTTCTTTATTCAAAATCCAGTGGAAATCATTAGCGAGGCGGATTGCTCAAGCAACAATTATAATGAAATTTTATCTTTAAAAACATAATTTTCAAGGATTCAGGCCCTGCCTGAAGTTTTATCGTATGTAACATTGAAAAAAAAAAAATCGTTAACATTTTTTTAGGAAAGATTTCAGTAAAAGTTAATTTTTAGTAAGAATTTTATAATAAGTTTGTCCTTATTACCATTTTGTCTTTAATTTTAAGGCGGCCTTAGCCTGAGCTAAATTTTGTCTTTATACAATACTAGCTGAACCGGGCCCGCTCCGCTGCGCCTTCTTTAACTCTTTAATATCTTTTTAGAGTAGGGATACTTCGCCCTGAATGCGTATATTCTTGCTATTGTAGCCTATGCCGCTGAACGCGTTCGAATCCTGGCGAGACCATCGGACAAAGCGGTGTTTATCCCCTCTTAATGTTGGCGACATTTGCAAGATAAAATGCCATGCATTGCTATTTAAAAAAATTTCCCCAAAGAGATGTTGCACTGCGGGACGCCGTTCGGTCTCGGCTATAAAAAAGTCCCTTATCATTGAGTTTAAACTTGAAGCGGAAAGCTCTCATTAATGTGTGAGAATTTGCCCCTTCTCGATTCCTGGCGGTAATGCTCTTCCTTAGGGTAATGTTCTCATTAAGGGAGGGATGGCACCTCAGACATTTCAACTCAAATATGGATATTAAGTTGGTTCCGTACTTACAAATACTTTTAATTTGAGCCCCATATTGCCATGGCCGGTAGATATGAACCGTTTGGAGGGTGTTTTGGGGTTGGGGCGCCCACCGGCACTTTGCAACGAAAATGAAATTCAGTTTAGGGCGTACCCCAAAACACTTGGCTCCTAAATTGGGCATAAAATTCATTTGAGCCCCATATTGTCATAATGGGTCAAATAACCCGTGGGTACTTGGACCCAAATTTTAATACCATATTCGTTTTCTTGTCTACAATGCCTTTCATTTGATACCCTTATTGTGGCCATCGGACCACTTTCGAATATAGGTGGCGTTTTTGGGGTAAGGGGGAGTGTCTGCCCTTAACCGATATCTAAAACTTATATTTAGCCAAATTCGTGCTATTGTAGCATATGTCCGCCTATGACGCTGATATGTAATGATTGGGCTATATATCCATTTGGCGGGTTTTGGGCAGCCCCGACACACCAGACGACAACAATAGAAACCATGTTTTGTTTTTAGTGACGGTAGGTTATGCTAGGTTGAAAAGGAGGTGTATATATTAATCTGCCCCATGCCACTATAGACATACACCTAAGTTAGTAATCGGCTTGTTGTGCGCTCTAAAAACTAAAACGTAACAGCATTTTTAGGAAATGATCCAACGTCTCATCATCTTCCTATACATGCTATCACTTTCCGCACTGGTTTACATAAGTGAGCTCGTAGTCGTATGTGTCCCGTTATGACACCAAAAGCTATACTGATTTCCTTCTTATTTCCTTTCAGTAATAGCCTCGTCCTCTCACTATCCGGATCACCTCATAAGATTTTCACGTCCTACCGATCGTTTCGCTGTTTCACAGTGTTAAATGCGAGTTTGTCGCCCACGCGCTTTAACCGGACTGCGTCGACCCGAACGGCTTCGGGTTAATTAAGTTTATCGACGGCAGTCCTCTGGCCTTCACTGCCTTTTCATTCCCCCTTACTTCGTTATGGCTCGGCACCTTTAATCTTTAATCTCCTTCTTACACTCCTTGGTGACAGTAAAAGTGCAAAAAAATTTAGAACGAATCGCATGACCAATCTCCGAGCTCTGGTATTTTTAAAAATTAGGGTAATGAGAAGGGAGCTGCCATCGGTCCCCTAAGAAAAAACCAGATCCCATATAGCCATAATGGGTCATATACCCATTTAAGCCATTTTTGGGAGGAAGGGTGACCCCCTATACTTCGAACTGATTTCATAATTTACTTCCGAATACCTTTCATATGAGACCCATATTGACATGAACGTCCAATATGTTTGTTTGGGGGAATTTGGAATTTTCGAATTTAATTTTTAATACCTTTCATTTGATACACATATTGTCCCGATTAGTCCACTTTTGATTTTGGGTTGTGTTTTTGGGTAACGGGGGAGGGTCCGCCCCATCTCAAATCAACAAATTGTTAAGCCTATTTCTCCTTGCTGACCATTTGCGCAATCTAAAGTCAAATTAATTTAATTTGAGTCCCATATTGTCATGATCGTCCAAAATACCTATTTTAGGGGGTTTCGATGTTGGGGCGGCCCCCAGTTACTTGGACCAAATTCTTATACCCTCCACCATAGGATGGGGGTATACTAATTTCGTCATTCTGTTTGTAACACCTCGAAATATGCGTCTGAGACCCCATACTATGTGGTTTATCGTCATGTCATTTTAAGTCGATCTAGCCATGTCCGTCCGTAATCAAATTCGTTTTCTAATCCCAATTAAACTCCTTATTGCAAAAGTCAGAAAATATGTCCGGTTTGGGGTATTGGCCCTAAAAATTATGGATATATAGTTCCAGTCTCTTTAAGAGCTAATTTGTCTGTGTGAGCAAATATGTACTATTTGGTGGTTGTTATGCTGGTGGGACGTCCGCTAGACAGTTGGTCTACTCTACTCAGATACGTGGTCTTCTCCCACATACCTTTAATTTAAGCCCCACATTTCCTTAGTCGGCAAAGAGGTGGCCCCCCAAACACTTAGTCCCATATTTGGATATCAAATTCGTATTCTACTAGCAAATACCTTTCATTTGAGTCCCATATTGCCATGGTCGGTATATATGTCCGATTTAGGGGTGTTTTGGGGCTTGGGGTGGTCCCCCTAGCACTTAATCCGACAATTGGATATCAAATAAATTTTCAAATCCTTTCATTTGAGTCCCATATTGTCGTGATTGGTCTAAGTATATATTTGGTCGGTTTTAGGGTGGGGCGGCCCCCCTAGGTACCCCATCCGAAATTTGGATACCAAATTTTTATTTTTAGGGTACTATTTGAGAGCACACAAATCTCCATCTCCGAGATCTTGTGTTTCTGAAAATTAGGGTAAGGGGGAGGGTCCGCCAACCCTTCAGATATCAAAAAATGTAGTACCCTAGTTTCACCACGGGATCATTATGCACCATCTGTGAAAATTTCAAGAAAATCGGTTCTGCCGTTTTTGAGTCTATAAGGAACACACAAACATACAAACAAACAAACAAACAAACTGACAAACAAACACAAATATACTTTTATATATAAGAAGATATACAAAAATTTAATAAAAGAAAAATTTAGTGGATTGTCAGGTCGAGAATTGTAGAATAATGAATCTGATACATGCACTCAAACTAAATTTTTATAGAAAATAGCATAGCGTTTTTTGACTGCCAAAAATAGGAAAGCAGACATGTAGTGTTGTGTAAGCGAGCTCTTGAACCCTGTTTTAACAAGCTTTTCGCTCTACAGTCTTTACTACAAGATCTGTCTTAAAATCTCTGAAATAACAGCAAAATCAACTACGAAGAGTCTGTGACTATTATCTGCAAACTTTTTTATGAGTGTGTCATCTATTACATATAATTATTGTCCATATAATTTTTTTGCCAATTGTTATTGACATTATTAAGCGTTTCGATTTTGAGGCAACGTTAAAAAAATGTACTACCACATTTGCAGTACTTATACGTATAGTATCTACCTCTACCTCCTGCCCCTGTTCCTTAGTGGAATGTTCATGGGCAAAATTAGCATTTTGCATTTTTATCTCCATATATGAGAGGAAATTTGTCTGGTTTGCAATGAGGCGGATGTTGGAAACATTGTTAACATTCAAAATTCGTGTACATCTCTAGTGGGTACCCAAGGTTTAGCCCTTTTTTCTCGTTGTTTCATTTAATTCGTGCACCAATACTGTTTTATTTAGATATGAAATGCATTTTTGCTTTTAGTCCTTATTACTTTTAGCTGCTTAAATTGAGAGTAGTACTGGGTTTGTTGTGCCAAGTATTACATTTATTTCAATTAATATAAGAAAAATGTACATGCTTCGCTCGAATGTAACATGTTAAAAATAACATGCTGTCGGACAACAAGATGGTTTAAAATTCAAAGCGCAATCAGTTTGTTTTCCGTTGAAACATGAAAAAGAGGACGTCTTTCTTGGAATGTTTACTTATTCATTAAACCAATACGGCAAAATGGTACAAATAGCACTTTGAATAATTAAAACACGTTCTTATTACCACAACTGGCAACCACTTGTAATTACTTAACACGAGTTAAATGCCACACTCCTAAGCATCGTACTTTACCGGGGTAGAATGATCAGCTATAGCTCATGTCGTGGAAAGCGCGACGTCACCCATCGAGGCTCTTCACGTAAACTAAATGTACTCCAAATTACACTAGAACACAACACAACACCTCATCTCACTTCACTTCAAAAGCATTTGGCGAGGCATCCATCCATATCCTGTAAAATGTTATCAGGATATTGTTGGAAATGTAGCTGCTGGGTGATGCTGCCTCTAAAGTCAAGAGTTATGTAATGGCATTGTGTTACGTGCAAAGCATACACTTCTCAAGCAGGCCCTTATGCTCGTACGTCCGCCTTGTACTGATCCTTGCTCTAATGTAACAGAGTGTCGGTTTCGTGTTGGTGGCAATGACAGTAGCAGCTGTTTTTCACTTGCTGAACACGAAAAAGGATAATATGATTAGATAGATGATTTGAAGGTTTATGTAGATAGATGGACGCACAGCTGGCAGCTTCAAGCCAAGGAGGATGCCTAAAGTGTTGCGCTGCAACTACCAGGGCAGTTACGGCGGCAACAACACAAAGCCCAACAACGGCGGTAAGTACTGCAGTAAGTAGTGATTTTGCTACATTAATTTGTTCATTTCTCTTTCTCTGCCCTAGCCATACCTCACCACAAAAGTGTTCAGGAGACAGACCCTTGTGAATAGAGCGTCATGTTAATGACAATGACATACTGCCATAATTATAATCAACATTACCACTTATGCTTGGAGACTTATTAGTCGCTATGCAGTTGAGCAGTGAGCAGCAGTTTTCAGTCTTCAGTGCTGATTGACGTTGCCCATATAAAAAGGGAAAAAGTTATGGATTTCATTAGGCTGATGACTTTGTGTGGTGAGAAGAGGTGGCTTTGTAAAATATTGCTGAAGAATAATCCAAGCAGTCACCATAGAGAATACCGCATATATATACAGTTTATATAAAAGTTTATCACCTACTTTAGTTCCTGTATATAAAGTATTCTGAAGGAAATTCGAACTGTTGTTTTTTTTTTTTCCACCTAATTAAGGGAAGGTTAAAGTCGGAGGGTGCCGACTATATAATGCCATGCCCTACACCTACACTATAAGTGGTTATTTGGGCAGTATCTATGTCTAAGTATTTAGATGGGCAATAAAAAAGGTTCTTACCAAATATCACTCCAATCCGAAAGTCTTATGTAGAAAAATGTGTGATGTGATGCCAAACGCGATGGTTTTACGCCATTTTAATGAGAAATCCTTAACAATGCCAAATGTAACAAATTTTAGTTTTCAGCAAAAATGGGCGATGAATAAAACCCAAGAGGTATTTACGGTAAAATAAAAGAATTTTTGATGATTTTTTATTCTTTGTATATATAACAGATTTCATCAAATCGTACCATAATAAGTTTTAGCTGCCATATACACCGATATCCTGAATTAACCCGGATCGCCCTGGTGTTGTCATATAGCAACCGGAGCATTTTGATGAGCTTTAACACAATTTTATCCATAAATTGCAAGGGTTTTGCACATTTTTTACAGGTGAGAAGTGCTTGTTTGTAATTTTTGAAATAGTTTATGTCCAAACACCATGGATTCTGCTAAAATATGGGAGCTATATCTGGTTATAGACCGATGGTGACCGTAATTGGCACAATTGCTGAAAGTCATAACAGATTGCTATCTTCAAAATATTAGCAAAATCGGACTAAAAATTGTGGATTGCGGATTCCAGGTGATCAAGAAGTCATATCGGGAGATCGGTTTATATGGGAGCTATATAAGGTTCTTCACCGATTTGGACCGTACTAGGTACAATTGCTGAAAGTCATAACAGAACACCACACACAAAATTTCAGCCACATCGGACAACAATTGCGGCTTCCAGGGGCTCAAATCTGGAGATCGATTTATTTGGGAGCTATATCGAAATCTTAACCGATATGGCGCTTTTTCAATCCAATAAACATTAATATTAGGCATCTGTAATTTAAAGCGTCTAGCTGTATGCGTTCGACCGCTATGTGATTTTGGCTGACGGACGGACAGACATGGCTATATCGATATAGAACGTCTAGACGATAACAAATATATATACTTTATGGGGTCTTAGACGAATATTTTGAGGTGTTACAAACGGAGCGGTATAAAAATAATTCAAGAAAAATCATTAAAACAGAAATTAACCAAAAAGTTTCGGGGCCATTCGGGTAAAGTTATTAATCGCATTAAAGTATCAGTTGAAAAAATCAGGTGAAATTAGTGGATTCCACAACCCTAGAAGTATATTAGAGATTTATATGGAAACAATATCTAGGTAGGGTTGGGTTAGAGTGTCAGTCTATTTTCTAAAGAACTAAAAAAAGTAATCCCATTAATGACATAAAACAAACAGTTTTTAAATAAAGTTGAACTGAATTATTCCTTCTTTCAGTGCGTATGATGAACAATCGTTTCTCATTTCTATACCCTACACCACTATTGTGGTACAGGGTATTATAACTTAGTGAATTTGTTTGTAACACCCAGAAGGAAGAGAGGTAGACTCAGAATCACTTTCTGATTCTGTCTGTCTGTCCGTCTGTCTGTCTGTCTGTCCGTCTGTCCGTCTGTTCGTCTGTCTGTCTGTCTGTCTGTCTGTCTGTCTGTCCGTCTGTCTATGTTAATTTGTGTAAAAAATAAAGGTTGCCATTTTCATTCGATCGTCTTAAAATTTGAGACAGGCATGTTTTTCGGCCTAGAGGCGAAGCCAATAGGAATTAGGCAAATTCGGTTCAGAATTGGATATAGCTCCTATATATATATTCATCCGATTTGCAGTAATAATACAATAAAATGGTTATATGTTAACCGATTTTTAGCAGGAACAATTTTAACTTGTCTCTCGACATTACTGGTGAATTTCTTAAAAATCTGTTCAGATTTTGATATAGCTCTCATATATATATCGCCCAATTTTCACTCCTAGAGCCACTGCACGCGCATTTATTTACCAATCTTTCCAAAATTTTGTACAGCGCTTTCCTCGATAACTTTCACAATATCTATTAAGCGTGGTCGAAATCAAGTCAGATTTAGATACAGCTCGGTACAGATTCAGATATAGCTCCCATATATATGTTCATCACATTTTGGGTAATTTGCAAATGTTGTCATTTTTCAACGACATTTATTACAGTTTGAACATATTTTCTGGAAATTCGCTACAGATTGTTTAATAATTCATCTGAAAATATCTGGCGAGGTCTATCAAAATTGGTTCGGAATTAGACATAGCTCCCACTTTGTACCTATAGGGTAGGTGTAGGGTATTGTAATGTCGGCACCGCCCGACATCCCACAGGTATATATGACATTCTGATATAAGCAGAATATATCTTCCTAAGCCAAGGAACCAGTCTATCAGACACAGCTTGTAATTCAACCGGTGATACATCATCAGGGCCTGGCGACTTAAAGGGATCGAAACTTCTTATCGCCCAAAGGATTTTCGGCTCAGACACAATTTCCCTATTGCCCTCTGACGAATGCAAATCAGTGACAACCTCTTCTGGCACCACGTTGTCCGTTGGAGAATTTCCCGGGAAATGTGCATCAACTAATTAGTTCTAGTGTTTCCTCTGTAGACATTGTCCACACATTCTCTGACTCATGGATATACCCCACCGTAATAGGTCTCGAGGACAGAATCTTCCATAGCCGAGAGGCCTCAGATATATCTCCACGGAGCTGCAGAATTCTACCCAGGATTTGTTCTGAGCCTTTCTAAGCTCGTCCTTATATTTTCTTGGCTCATCCTTATAGATGTCCCTTTCGTGTGGTGCTCTTGTGGCTTTTGCTCTGTTGAAAAGTTTTCTGCAGTCCTTCCTTTGACCAAACAGCTCTAGGGTCCACCATGGCGGCCGCTGTTTGCTGCTTGGCTTGGCACTAGGGAATGCTGACACAAGCGAATCATTCAGGGCCTTCGTGATCGGCTTGACCACTATGTGTATATCCTCCGTAGTTTCCACTTCCTTTTCTAGTCTAGAAGGAATAGTGGTGCAGAATTTGCCCCGAAATTTGTCCCAATCCGCATTTCTTCTGTTTGGCCGAGGGACCACTACTCCAGTATTTTCTCCAAGGCTAAAACTAATATAACGATGATCAGAGAAGCTATGCTCATCCAACACTTGCCAGTCGCATACCTTCCGATACAAAGGTAATATATAGTACTTCCTGCCTGTTCCTGGTAATAAAGGTCCGTTTATCCGCTTTATTACAAATCGCTAGATTGCAATTTATAATATATTCAATAAGCAGCTCACCCCTTTCGTTGACATCCGAACTTCCCCATATCTGGTGATGTGCATTAGCATCGCATTCTACAATGAAGCTTTTCTTCCCTAAGGTTTCCCTTTTCTTCTTAAGGTTTGAAGGCGGCATCTCTGAATCGTGTGCCATATTTAGGGAAGCCAGCCAGTAATAAGACTTGTTTATTTCAAGGCTGGCTACTACTAAATCTTCAGTGCTTAGCGACGGAAGAAGAAAAACATTTAGACTACACTTTGCAAGAATACAGGCTATGTGTCTCCCATTTCCCGTACCCTTGAGAAGTTTAAATCCCGGAATTCTTAGTCCAAGAACCATTTCTCCACGCTCCCATGGTTCCTGGATAAGAACCACGTCAAATCCTCCTGCCATTAGTATGACCTTTAGTGCCGCCAAAGCGGCCTTACAAACAATGGTGGAAGTGTATCTGTAGAAACCGAACCATAATCAGGATTCAGAACTTCCACCACTGTTGTGTTAGCCTCGTACTCTGAGTCCACCAGGAGTTCATCCTCACAAGATTCGTTAGAACTTGTCATGATGAGCTTCCGTCGCAACCAGGGGCAGGTGAGAAAGCTGTGGAACCACCCTCAGGACACTGGGCACTTGCAGTGTGGACGATTTCTCCTTAGATTCTTCACAAACTGCTGCTGTCGAGATACTTTCTGAGTTACGTGCTGGAGCGCACCTTGAGCCCAGTCCAACTTTGTGACCCACCCCCACAGGGCTTGTCGGATCCCGTTTCGATGTCATCCCCTCCTGTCCCGATTGTGGCAGGGGGATTTTCAGTCTCCTGCAATCCGCCAGACTTTAGCGATGTGGTCGATAGTTCCTCAGGCAAGTGTTCAGCTACAACTTCTGAGTCCAACCTCTTGATTCCCCAGCCCCACCGCTTCCATAGACCTTCAGTTTCAACTTGTTGAATCCGTAGGATATAACCCCACCAGACTTGTTGAGGTCTGCGAGACGGCCGGAGTTTAGTACGAAAACAGCATGTCTCCATTCACCATCAGCCTCATCCAATCTTCCAGTCGGTGGTTGAAAGATTGGGATAACATTCCCTTCAGGATCTGAGGGAATCCTTCGTATCGAAGCATGCGCTATTGGTCGATAAGGAATATCTTCCTTCTAGACTAAATCTAGTGCTGCACCTGGCCAGATCTCACCAATCTTTTTTAGCGCTCAACGACACATTTCAATTGAGCGTTGATCGCCGAAGGCAATTAGTTTGTATCGGCCTCGATAATAGCCTGCACCGTCACAAACTGGAGGAGACCCAGGAAATTCCGCAAGGACGTCGGAGTACACTGATGACAGTGCATTGACTATCCCACTCCTAGTATTCCTAGGTATGCAGTCGTGTATGCAGTCGTATCCCTTGTCCCTTGTCGACAACTGCCATCACCAAACTGTACATAGCGACATTAACAAAGGTTCATGGACCCATCTTACTATTGTTTGCCCTAGTTCTTTTAGGCATGGGATGCCCTCCAGGTGACCGCAGCCTTTTGGCTGACCGCGGTGCAGCGAAAGTCTTAGGGTCATTCGCACAAAGCCTCTCAATAAAGCTGAGAGCGATGGGTCTTCTATAATTCCAATCCCTTCAAGTGCGTGTTGATTTGCCGGAGAAGGCCGATAGCCTAGGAAAATTAAAGGCATGCGAAGACGGAATAAGTTCGTTCTTGTTCTTAGGACTCGAACCCGGTGTCTTCGTCAAAAGCCCCTGCTTACCATTCATCTGTAGGCTGGTGGAGCCAGGAGCTGCCGCCGCACCAGTCGAGGTTTCAGTGGCAGACAACATGCTACGTCCTGATACCACCACCGCAGCTGTTGGGTCTTTGGAGTCCTTTGTTAGCCTTCTCCCGGGCTCTAGAAATGCCGCACCACTGGAAACAGACGCAGATCATCAACCGCCTAATGGATACCTCTATCGCAACTATCCTTGAGTGACTTAAATTTTTCTTCCAAAAATAATGGCTTATTATGAGTTACAGGAAAATTCTTGGGGAGTGAAATAACAATACGTCCGCTTCACTCAACGGTTCAAACAAGACATATTCAAAGGGTAAAAATATATAATTTTTTTTATACCCTACACCACTACTGTGGTACAGGATATTATAACTTAGTGAATTGGTTTGCTGTATCGGGCTATAAATTTCAGCCATATCGGGTAGGAATTGCGCCCTCTAGAAGCTCAAGAATTCAAGACTCAAGATCGGTTTATATGACAGCTACATCAGGTTATGAACCGATTTGTCCGTCCGTCTGTCTGTCGAAAGCACGTTAACTTCCGAAGGAGTAAAGCTAGCCGCTTGAAATTTTGCACAAATACTTCTTATTAGTGTAGGTCGGTTGGTATTGTAAATGGGTCATATCGGTCCATGTTTTGATATAGCTGCCATATAAACCGATCTTGGGTCTTGACTTCTTTAGCCTCTAGAGTGCGCAATTCTTATCCGATTGGAATGAAATTTTGCACGACGTGTTTTAATATGATATCCAACAACTGTGCTAACTATGGTTCAAATCTGTTCATAACCTGAAACAGCTGTTAAAATAACCGATCTGGGATCTTGACTTCTTGAGCCTCTAGAGTGCGCAATTCTTATCCGATTGGAATGAACTTTTGCACGACGTGTTTTAATATGATATCCAAAAACTGTGCCGAGTATGGTTCAAATCGGTCTTTAACCTGATATAGCTGCCATATGAACCGATCTAGGGTCTTGACTTCTTGAGCCTCTAGAGTGCGCAATTCTTATTCATTTGAAATGAAATTTTGCACGACGTGTTTTATTATGATATCCAACAACTGTGCCAAGTATGGTTCAAATCGGTCCATAACCTCATATAGCAGCCATATAAACCGATCTTGGTTCTTGACTTCTTGAGCCTCTAGAGTGCGCAATTCTTATCCGAATGGAATGAATTTTTGCACGAAGTATTTTGTTATGATATCAACAACTGTGCCAAGTATGGTTCAAATCGGTCCATAACCTGGTATAGCTGTCTTATTAACAGATATGGGGACTTGGCTTCTGAACCTCTAGAGGTCGCAATTGTTATCCGATTTGAATGAAATTTTGTACGACGGATCCTCTCATGACCCTCAACATACGTGTTTATTATGGTCTGAATCGGTCTATAGCCCGATACAGCTACCATATAAATCGATCTCTCTATTTTACTTCTTGAGCCCCCAAATGGCACAATTCTTATTCGAATTGGCTGACATTTTACACAGGTCTTCAATATATAATATAATTGTGGTCATAACCGGACCATATCTTGATATCGCTCTAATATCAGAGCAAATCTTTTCTTATATCATTTTTTCCTAAGAAGAGATGACGGGAAAAGAACTCGACAAATGCGATCCATGGTGGAGATTCGGCCCGACAGAACTTAGCACGCTTTTACTTGTTATAAATTGAACATGACAACCTTGAGGTTCATGCCTGTTCATTTACGACTCTACATGCTCAGATGAAACTGCATTCAATATATTTCCCTTCTCCAAGGTTCAACACTGTGGGCTTAATCTTGCTTATTCGTTGTTCAATATCCTTCAACATTGCACTTATGAGTTTTCCAGATTCCTTTGCAAATTGAAACATTTTTAGTCGGCAGTAACGCACCGATAAAGGACGTGGATTTTTCCAGTGAAGGGAAACGTCAGATACTAGCCGCAAAGGATCAAAAGATGCCATTAACACATTTGCGTCATATATTGTTTCATCGGAAGATATCTTTGATTATAAATGCTTTGCCATGATGATCCATCGCAACTCCATTTACTGATCAATGTATGTTTTTTTGGAAAAGTCGCAACCTCATTTTCAGTAAGACTCTCCAGCAACCTTTTTGAAGAATGGTCCATAAGATAATGCAGGCTGGTTTTCGCTGTGTGCGTAAAATGCCTATATGTGGGTAAAATGTCAACCCCGTGTTGGATTAACGATGTCCTTATATAATTCTGTACCTTTTTTTCTCAAAACCCATAACGTTTATGGTCCGACTTACATGCGTTATATACTGATTTTTACCGCACTTGTTGGAAGTCGTACCAAAACATCGCATGCAAAATTTCAGCCTAATCAGACAAAAATTGCTGCTAGTAAGGACTCAAGAAGTCAAATCGGGAGATCGGTTTATATGCGAGCTATATCAGGATGGATCGAAATGGAACATACAGTTGCTGGAAGTCTTAACAAAACACGAGATGTTCAATTTCAGCCGAACCGGAGCGGTTTCCAGGGGCTCAAGAAGTCAAATCTGGTGATCGGTTTATATGGCAGCTATATCTAACTCCAAACCGATATGGCCCATTTGCAATCCCCAATGACCTTCATCAATACTTAGTATCTGTGCAAAATTTCAAGCGGCTAGCTCTACGCGTTCGACCGCTATCGTGATTTCGACACACGGACATGACTAGATCGCCTCAGAACGCCGAGACGATCAAAAATATATATACTTTATGGGGTCTCAGACGGACATTTCGATGTGTTGCAAACGGAATGACTAGATAAGTATACCCCCATCCTATGTTGGTAGGCATAATAAAACGCTCTGCCCGCTAAATGCTTTAAACTTTAACGTTGGCAGCACTGACCGTCTCGAAAGAGAAACAATACGAAAAATTGTTAAATTAAATGATCTGCGCCCTAACAGGAAAAAAATATGAAAATAATAATGCGGCAGAGCCCGACTGGGATTTGAACCTTGGCAGAGAGAGCCGTTGCCGATGTCTAGCGTTCGAAGTCATTAATGTAATATAATATGCAGGCTAAGGTGTCGCATAGAAAAAAAGTCTATCACTTCAAAGAAAATACATGCGGTGGAAAAGAAAAGCTAGTGTGAAAGGTGTCAGACTTGTGATAGCGTCGTGCTTTCATCATAGACACGTTTTCGCGGTATATTCGGTATAAGTACGATCTACCAATGTATGACACTTGAAGCCTCCACACCTTATATGACCGATGAGTTTTTCTAACCAAATGACGAAATGCGTGTGTGTTGTGATCTCTGGCTTTCATTTTCCATTGCAAAAATCTTCGATTATTGAGCTCGTCTCGAAAGAGAAACAAAATGAAAAAATACTTAATTATTCTTTGCAAAAGTTTTTCAGACTAAAGGCCGGTAATACGTTCGGTTTTTGCGTTAAAACCCCATATAAAAAACAAGCGAAAAATATTGCCGAAATGTGTTCGTTTCGTCATAACTTGTTTTTTCATCTAAGAAAATTTATATTTCGGGACGCTCATTGAGAGCACAACCACAGTCGCTGTGCAACAATTAATTTTCATACGCAAAATAAACGCGATCGCCAAACTTCTAGTTGTAACTGAGTGTTTGTTAGTGTTAGTGATGTTGCTCACATGTATTTATTCTGGGTGGAAAAAATTAAGTGTTTGCGGAGCCATAAATATGAAAGTATGTATACCCTACACCACCACTGTGATACAGTGTATTATAAGTTTGTGCATTTGTTTGCAACGCTAAGAAGGAGAAGAGCTAGACCCATTGATAAGTATACCGATCAACTCAGAATCACTTTCTGATTCGATTTATCCATGTCCGTCTGTCCGTCTGTGAGTCTATGAATTCTTGTAATCAAAGTGCAAGTCGTATTTGTTGTGCAATCATCACGAAATTTTGATCATATCACTTTTGTGGCCCTAGTACGAACGCTATTGATTTTGGCAAAAATCGGCTCAGATTTAGATATAGCTCCCATATATATGTATCACCCGATTTGCACTTAAATGGCCGTAGTAACTATAATTTTCAACCGATCTGCACAAACTTTGGCACGGATTGATTTCTTGCTGATCTTAATAAATACGCAAAATTTAATTAGAATCGGTTCAGATTTAGATTTACTGGTTTAGATTTAGATTTGGATTTAGATATAGCTCCCATATATATGTATCGCCCGATTTGCACTTAAATTGCCGTAGTAACTACAATGTTCAACCTATCTGCACAAAATTTGGCACGGATTGTTTTGTTACTGATCTTAACGTTTCTGCAAGATTTATTTAAATCGGTTCATATATATATATATATATATATATATATATATATATATATATATATATATATATATATATATATATATATATATATATATATATATATATATATATATATATATATATATATATATATATATATATATATATATATATATATTAAGTCGATGAAGCCATGTCTGTCCGTCTTTCAGTCCATCCGTCTGTCTGTCAAAAGCATGCAAACTTTCAAAGGAATTAAGCTAGCCGCTTGAAATTTTGCACAAATACTTTTTATGACATATATACTTATGCTGCCATTTTAACATCTTCAGCTTTTAGAGGGCGTAATTCTTATCCGATTTGGCTGTAATTTTGCACGTGGTGTCTTCGTATCACTTCCAACAATTGTGCTAAGTACGATTTAAATCGGTTCGTAATCAGGTATAGCTGCCATATAAACCGATCTTGGTTCTTGACTTCTTCAGCCAAATCGGATGATTTGCATGAGGTGTTTTGTTATGACATCCAATAACTGTGCTTAGTATGGCGCAAATCGGTACATAACCTGATAAAGCTGCCGTAAGAACCGATCGGGGATCTTGACTTCTTGAGCCTCTAGAGTGCGCAATTCTTATCCGATTTGGCTGAAATTTTACACGACGTGTTTTGTTATGACTTCCAACAACTGTGCTATGAATAGTTCAAATCGGTTCATAACCTGGTATAGCTGCGATATAAAACGATCTGGGGTCTTGACTTCTTCAGCCAAATCGGATGATTTGCATGAGGTGTTTTGTTATGACTTCCAATAACTGTGCTCAGTATGGCGCAAATCGGTACATAACCTGATAAAGCTGCCATAAGAACCAATCGGGGATTTTGACTTCTTGAGCCTCTAGAGGGCGTAATTCTCATCCGATTTGACAGAAATTTTGTTCAGCGGCTTCTCTTATGACCTTCAACACATGTGTCTTATATGGTCTGAAACGATCAATTGCTTGATACAGCTCCCATATAAACCGATTTGGCTTCTTGAGCACCTACAAGGCGCAATTATCCGAATGAACTGAAATATTACACAACGACTTCTACAATGTTCAGAATTCATTTATGTTTTGTGTTTCATTATTTCGAAGGGGTGGGTTTTGGTTGAAATTGCAATAACATACATGAATTTCAGTACGACCCAAACACTCACATTTGTGTGTACAAATCCACGTAAGCAGCTGATAAATTTTTTGATGCCATATTAATCATCTTTTATATAAAATTGAATTTGTGTTTGTTTGTTTGTATGTTTGTTTGTCGGTTTGTTTTGTTTGTTCCGTATGGACTCAAAAACGGCTGACCCCATTACCTTGAAATTTTCACAGATTGTGTAGGTTGGTCTGGAATGAAACATAGGCTAAATAATTTTTTGATATCAGGAGGGGATTGGACCCTCTCCCTTACCACAAAAGTACCACCCAAAAATGAAAGTGGACCGATCGGCACAATATGGGATTTAAATGAAAGGTATTTAAGAGTAGAGAACGAATTTCATAATAAAAGTTGGGTCCAAGTACCTAGGACGATAATGACAATATGGGACTCAAATGAAAGGTATTCGGGAGTAGATTACGAATATGATCAGGAAGTAGGAATGGGCTCTACAATTTATTGATAACGAAAGGGGGCGGACCCTTCTCCATTATCCCAAAAAAAAACCACCCAAACTCAAAAGTGGACCGATATGGACAATATGGGTATCAAATGAATAGTATGCGGGAGTAGATAACGAATCTGGTATACAAATTCAAGTCGAAGTATAGGGGGTCACCCCACCCCCACAAAAACGCCCAAAATGGGCATATTAGCCAATAACAGATATGTGGGACTCGGTTTGTTTTATTTCGTACTAACTGACCCAGGCCTGCTCCGGTGCGCCTTCTTTTACTTTATATGGAACAAAAGTTTCTTTGGAATATTTATTTTCGACAATTAGTGAAATACCATGCTAGTGAAATACCATGCTACCCTAAATCGGCCGATCGGTCTATATGGGGGCTATATCAAGATATACTCCGATATAGCCCATCTTCGAACTTAACCTGCTTATGGTCAAAAATAGAATATGTGCAAAGTTTCAGCTCAATATCTCTATTTTTAAAGACTTTAGCGTGATTTCAACAGACAGACGGATAGACGGACGGACATGTCTAGATCTTCTTAGATTTTTACGCTGATCAAGAATATATATACTTTATAGGGTCGGAAATGGATATTTCGATGTGTTGCAAACGGAATGACATAATGAATATACCCCCATCTTTCATTCAAAATACTAAAACTGAAGGCTTTGGAAGATTAGGATCGGTCTATAAATAGTGTGTTGGCCAGCAGTTCAAAATGCAGCTCTGAGTTTAACCAAATGTCACCACCGATGTACCAGTTCCTGCACCAAGTAGAGATCACAATTTTCAAAAAAAAGTTTGAGGAATCTTTACCAATTTCACATTAACAAAAGAATTTTGGCAATTTTTGATTTTGAAAAAATGTGAGGTATAATTGAGTATGTGAGCACTGCATCTAATCGTGGTGTTGAATATAACGATAAGCTTTCGTGGTCAAACCATATTATTTGTTTACAAGCTAAATCCGGTTACGCTTATGTGATTTGCAACCTATTCTACAAGTGATATTCAGGATTCAATCAGTTAAGGTACGATTTTCTTCTTATGAGAACCTTATTAATTTGCCGACGCTCGAAAGAAGACGCTTGATGCTTAGAACAATACTTATTGTAAAATTATTTCGTGGTCAAATTGATTCCTATTCTTAACTGTCGAATTAGATTTTAATATTCATCTTCGAAACACGCTGCATTCCATACCTCTTAGGGTACCTTTAGTGAGATCTAATTGTGTAATATCTATGTTGCTTTAGACAAAATGTGTATGTTGATCTAACTCAAGTATTTTACCGGTCGTTAAACTTCTAGGTAGTGGATAGATATCCACCACCTCGGGTATATATGTAAACACCTTTCGTCATAACTCGGTGACAAATGAATAATTTATGCCCCCATAGCAGCTATATTGAAATATGGTACGATTTGGACCAAATTCGGCACGAAAATTGAGTGGTCTAATGAGTACAAGTCCTTATTCAATTTTGTAGAAAAAATATTGGTCTTTTTGGTAGCTATATCCAAATACACCGTTCTGAACCATATACTACTCGGATGTCGAAGGCCACAGTTCACAAAACACAATTCACTGTCCTAAATTTTGGCAAAATCGGACAATAACTGCGCGTTGTTTTGGCCCAAGACCTTAAATCGAGAGATAGGTCTATATGGCAGCTATATCCAAATTTGGACCGATCGGGGCCAAATTAAAGAAGGATGCCGACTGACCCAGCACAACTCACTGTCTAAAATTTCAGCAAAATCGGATAATAAGTGTGGATTTTATAGGCCTAAGACCCTAAATCGGTAGATCGTCTTAGATTTTTACGACAATCAAGAGTATATATACTTTATAGGATCGGTAATGGATATTTCGCTGTGTTGCAACTGGAAAAACAAAATGAATATACCCCCAACCTTCGGTTTTGGGTACAATAAACAAGTAAAAGAGTGCTAAGCTATAAGTAGTTATAGACCGATTTGGACAGTACTTTGCACAGTTGTTGAAAGTCATAACAGAACACTACATCCAAAATTTCAGCCAAATTGAGGCTTCTAGGGGCTCAAGAAGTCAAATATGCAGATCGGTTTATATGGAAGCTCTATCAGGTTCTTTACCGATTTGGACCGTACTTGGCACAGTTGTTGAAAGTCATAACATAACATAGTGTGCAAAATTTCAGCCAAAATTTAGGTTTCCAGGGGCTCAAAAAGCCAAATCGGGAGATCGGATTATATGGGAGCTAAATCCAAATCTGAACTGATAGGGGCCATTTGCAATCCCCAACGACCTACATCAATACTAAGTATCTATGCAAATTTTGAAGACGCTTGCTTTACGCGTTCGACCGCAATCTCGATTTCAACAGATGACATGGCTAGCTCGACTCAGAACGTCGAGGCGATCAAGAATATGCATATATACTTTATGGCCTCTTAGACGAATATTTCGAGGTGTTAAAAACGGAAGACCCCATCCTATGTCAGCGGGTATATAAAAAGTGCCATTAGAGACTCTTGATACTAGAGAATCGTCAATTTTTGTCCAATTTGTTATTCATTCATGTTGTAATAGCGTTTGCAACACATCGAAATATACCTTTTCGACCAGTTCAAACATTTTGAAATTAAGGCAAAATTATTGTAAATTATTTATTGTCTATTTGTTAACATTATTAAAGTACAAATTTTTCGTTGGCGGCCTGTTATTTGGAACACCAAGTACGGTTTTAAATGCACAATGAATTTAATCTATCATTTGAATGTAATTTAAAATGATGGCAATTGTTCTCCAGTCTCTTTCAATTTGTGAGTTTTGCTTTTTGTGTAAAAGTGTTCCTTAAACCTAAGCATACATGCAACTAAATGCCACATATACATACATGTGAAATCATGCAGCCGCAAGACCAAAAACAGACAGGAGACGTAATCACTTTTAACCACCTTGTTCCCAGATATTAGACCCATAACACATACCATAACAAAACAGCTGCGGTATAGCCCAATAGGCATGGATAGACTCTTTAAACAAGCTGGCATACAATATGATAACCGCAATGGACTGGTTATGCTGCAAGAAATATGGGAAGAAAAGTAGTGGAGTCTGTGGACGAAACTAAGGGTCTGCATTTGAATGTACGAACGCTTCCTCGTGGCATTGGTTTCTGGTTGTAAAGAACTAAAATCTAACCAGAGCAACGGACATCTGAAATTTTCGTTTGCTGACTTAAATAAAGGTTGATTTTTTAGGAATTATCTTTTTGACAGCACTGGTTTAAACAGCATACGCACGGAAGCAAAGATCAGCCGGAAGTATTGCAAGAGCTACCAATGCATCCAGAAAAAGTCAAAGTTTGTGCGATTTATGGGCTGGTGGCATCATTGGACCGTACTTCTCCTAAGATGATATTCAACTTTTTTATGACCAAAATGCATGTGGTTTCAACAAGACATACAACATACCACGCGAATCGTGCGATCTAAGGCATTTAGACTATTTTTTTGTGGGGCTATGTCATAGCTCATGTCTATACAGACAAGCCTGCTTTAATTGACGCATTGGAAGACAACATTGAAGTACTTTTTCGTGAGATGCCGGTCGAATTGTTGGAAATAGTATACCAAAATTGGACTAAGCGGATGAAGCATTTGAGGCGCAGTCACGGTCAACATATTAATGAAAATATCATCAAACATTAAATTATATGGACCGTACTGTCGATTCAAATAAAGATTTCATGCATTTTTCTGAATTTTATGTGTTTATTTGGAAAAAATCACACTTTACTTCAATCTTAAAAAATCACACTTTACTTACGTTTCATTGTTTGAGCATATACAGAGAGATTTTTTAAGAGGTATAGGAAAGCTTTTGTCACCTAGCCTGTGCAACTTGATGTGGCATGTATCGCTGACAGGATTCGCAACAACGTAATAATTTGGTTATGTATCTGTTGCATAGTTTTGCGTTTCCCCAATTGATTCGTGGCTAGACTATGATTCTCGAGTAACACTCTGCCTCGCTTCGATGTGGGTACACACAACTTCCACGGAGTACAGTCCTCATCGTGTGTGTTAACACCAATATGTCTTAAATGCTCCTGATTAACGATGGAAAAATCGGAGAATTTCTTTGGAGCCACTTTCATGTCTTCCATTTTTCTGCCTCAGTGGACATTCTTCTGCCTCAGTGGTAATTCATTGGAAATATTCAAGAGGTTGTTGGGACAGGGCGTTGGCAATACATAATTTCGTGCCTTTTTAAATGGATTGAGAACGTATACTGCTGGAGCTCCAGAGCCCAAGTGTTAGCCGGTCGTTAGGGTTTTCGATTGTATTCAGCCCATTGAATTTGTAGCCTTCGAGATAATGCCACATCTTCCGGATGCCCCAAACGTTGAGTACTCTGCTAGCATAGGCAATGACTCGTTCAGCTCCTCCATAGAACTGAATAAGAACCACGCCCAATCCATAGTCGCTAGCGTCGGTCTGCAGGGCGAAGGGTATCGATAAATCATGGTAGGCGACCACAGGCGCTTCCGTCCGTCTCGTGTTCAAGACCTTGAACACCGTTTGCTGGTCCTTCGCCTATCGACATCACTTGCCCTTTTACAACAGGGAAGTGAGAGGGTTAGCCACGAGAAGAATCGGTAATACGATGAGATGACTCTTAAAAATCGTCGGAATTCCTTTGAGGGAGGAAAGTGCAGATATATCTCGGATGGCGGCCACTTTGTCAGGATCCGTATGAATACACTGCGCGCAAACTATATAACCTCTTGAAGAAATCACACTTTTCCGGATTCATTCTTAAGTTGACCATTCGCAGCCGACAGAATACCTCATGCTAGTCCAACGTTCTTCCAATGTTGATGAGGTAGGCGAAGGGTCCCATATCTACTCCGATTACCGATCCAGTACACGTTGGAAAGTAGCTGCAGCCGAATGTAAATCCAATGGCATGGCACACCATTGATTGTAACCGATCTTTTTTCCTGCCAGAGTGATCGGTGAGTTATACAACTGTGGAGCGCACGTGTAAATTTTTGAATTGTTGCAACTCTTTGTTCATATATGTTTTGACTCTTGCCTGATTTTCAGCGGTAAGCACACTTACCGTGGCGTCCTCCGCCTTTTGTGGTGTGTGTGGGGTCATGTCGTGATTACTGGGATTTTCTTCTGCCAGGTGTTGCCATTTAGTTACGGTCGGATGGTGATGTTTTATTGACTCCTCCTGTCCAATAGAACCTTCTTCCAGCTTAGGTTAAACGCAGCTCAGTGATAAGCACACGTTTTTTGTCTGGCAGCATCGAAGAAATTCAAGTCAAAGCAAAGAGCACGTCCTCGTTTCGTCTGGCATTACTAGTAACTCCATTACGGCTCTGGCTAAATACTATATCCGTGGCTAAGGTGTGTTGAACTTGCTGCTGTGAATCGTCTGCCAGCCAGATGGCTATGTGGACGGTTTCAAAACACCGGGGTCAACCGACTTCGCAAAGGACTCGCCAACAATATTTTCGTTGCCCCCATGTCCACTGTGGCTGATCATAGCCGGTCTTGAAACTAGATGGTAGCTATTAGGCATGAGTCTGCGAAGTACAGAGAGTTTTGGCCTGTATAGAATAGGGCGTCTTGGGCCCCGCACTCCCAGGTTCCGCTGCTCGTCTCCCGATTGTATTGGTCAGCATTGGATGTTTCTCGCTAGCGTTCCCAGAAAAATTGATTCTGCGGGTTGCGACATCCTGCAGCAAAGTGACCCTCCTGATCTACGACAAGCGGTGTCCGGGTTCATTGCTGCCTTAACGGTCTTTTCGACAACTCGGGACTCCGATCGTCGATGGTAATATCTCTATTTGGGCGAGGCTGGTATTCCCTCCAAGTCCTCAGCCATCTCTAGGAGCAGGGTTTGGTCACTAAAATGCTTCCGACGTATGGACCACAGGCATTTTTGAAGATTCTTTAAACCTTCCATTTGTCGGAGTAGCTGCTATGACACACCTGATCCTGCATTACTGCATGTTGTCTTTAAACAACTCCCGCAGCCTCTGTCTACGCTGGGTAATTTCGTGCTCTAGTTTGTCTTGAAATCGAGGGAAGAAAGAATTTTGCCGGAATGTCTTCCATGGTAACCAGGGATTGCGGTTGTTCCGGAACCACATCAGCGCTCTCCAGCGGAGTACCTCCGGTTTAACAACATATCTAAATTAAGAAATCAGGATTTCTTAGCTTGTATTAATGGGTTTAAACGTATTTTAAAATCAGTTTATTATTAAGAAATAGTCTGTAAGGAATTGTATATCCATAGACTGAAATAAATAAATAAATAACCGCGGCCAACGACCTGGATCGTGATACCTCGGCTCGCTCTTCTAACCTTAATGAATGCCGAATCTTGGGAAACCACCACCATGGATTCTGCTAAAACTGTATACAAAATAAATAAAGTTGTAGGGCATAATTTTATACTAAATACCAAACTTCAGTCAAACCAACAAAAATTAAAGCTTCTGGGAACCGAAAAGGGATGATCCAGAGACCGGTTTATATTGGAGCTATATCAGGTTATAGACTGATTTTGGCTGTACTTGCCACTGTTGTTGGAAGTCATGACAAAACACGACCTGCAAAATTTCAGATAAATCGAATAAAATTGCAGCTTGAAAGGCTCAAGAAGTCAAATCGGGCGGTCGGTTTATATGGGAGCTATATCCGATTATAGACCGATTTAGACTGTACTTGGCATAGCTATAAGGAGTCTAAAAGAATACTAAGCCAAATCGGGAGATCGGTTTATATGGGAGCTATATCAGGTTCTTGACCGATTTAGACCGTACTTGGCACAGATGTTAGGAGTCACTACAGAACGCTATGTGAAAAGTTTCAGATAAATCGGACAAAAATTGCAGCTTGTAAGGGCTCAAGAAGTCAAATCGGGCGATCGGTTTATATGGGAGCTATATCAAAATCTGAAACGATATGGCCCAGTTTTTTAAAGGAACCATGTCCTGGTACTTATTCGTAAACTGGACATGGCCTATGAGAATTAGATTTAATTATACCCATCACCATTGGGGTATACTAATCTAGTCATTCCGTTTGTAACACCTCGAAATACTGATCTAGGATATATATTCTTGATCGTCTCTGATTCTGATTCGAACTAGCCATGTCCGTCCGTCCGTCTGTTGAAATCACGATGGAGGTCGAACGCGTAGAGCTAGTCGCTTGAAATTTTGAACAGATACTTTATACTGATGTGGCCTGTGTTCAGGATGTCCTCTCGATACAAGACTTCAAGTGGTAAATAGTGGCTTCCAACTTTGCTTCACCGACTTCTATGGCTTTATTGCTTCTATCCCCTTTGGTAAGTGATCGTTTCGATAACTTCGTTTGCTCTTTCCTCGGACTTCGGACTTCCAAACGGTGTCTATCTTTATATGGCAGAGTGTCGTTACTAACATTGACCGCTATTATACCCACCACCGAAGGATGGGGGTATATTCATTTTGTCATTCCGTTTGCAACACATCGAGATATCCATTTCCGACCCTATAAAGTATATATATTTTTGATCAGCGTAAAAATCTAAGACGATCTAGGCATGTCCGTCCGTCTGTCCGTCTGTCTGTTGAAATCACGCTACAGTCTTTAAAAATTGAGATATTGAGCTGAAATTTTGCACAGATTATTTTTTTGTCCATAAGCAGCTTAAGTTCGAAGATGGGCTATATCGGACTATATCTTCATATAGCCCCCATATAGACCGATCCGCCGATTTAGGGTCTTAGGCCCATAAAAGCCACATTTAATATCCGATTTAGCTAAAATTTGAAAAAGTGAGTTTTGGGAGGCCCTTCGACATTCTTCATTAATTTGGCTCAGATCGGTCCAGATTTAGATATAGCTGCCATATAGACCGACCCTCCGATTTAGGGTCTAAGGGCCATAAAAGCCACATTTTCTATCCAATTCCGCTGAAATTCGGGACAGTGAGTTGTGTTAGACCCTTCGACATCCTTCGTCAATTTGGGTCAGATCGGTTCAGATTTGGATATAGCTGCCATATAGACCGACCCTCCGATTTAGGGTCTAAGGGCCATAAAAGCCACATTTTGTATCCGATTCCGCTGAAATTCGGGACAGTGAGTTGTGTTAGGCCCTTCGACATCCTTCGTCAATTTGGCTCAGATCGGTTCAGATTTGGATATAGCTGCCATATAGACCGACCCTCCGATTTAGCGTCTAAGGGCCATAAAAGCCACATTTTTTATCCGATTCCGCTCAAATTCGGGACAGTGAGTTGTGTTGAGCCCTCCGACTTCCTTTGTCAATTTGGCCCAGATCGGTTCAGATTTGGATATAGCTGCCATATAGACCGATCCTTCGATTTATGGTGTTAGGCCCATAAAAGCCACATTTATTACCCGATTTTGCTGAAATTTGGGACAATGAGATGCGTTAGGCCCCTTGATATCTTTTTTCAATTTGCCCAAGATCGGTTCAGATTTGGATATAGCTGCTATATAGACCGATTTCTTGATTTAAGGTTTTGGGCCCATAAAAGACGCATTTATTGTCCGATGTCGCTGAAATTTGGGACAGTGAGTTTAGTTAGGCTCTTCGACGTCCTTCTTCAATTTTGCCCAGATCGATCCAGATTTGAATATAGCTGCCATGTAGACCGATCTCTCGATTTAAAGTCTTTGCCCCATAAAAAGCGCATTTATAATCCGATTTCACTGAAATTTTACATAGTAACTTATGTTAGGCTTTTCAACATCCGTGTCGTATATGGTTCAGATCGGTTAATTTTTAGTTATAGCTACTGTACTTATTAGTATTTGGTCCAAATCGGAACATGTTTTGAAATAACTGATATGGGTCATAAGGTATGAAATTTTCACCGAATTTTGATGAAAGGTGGTTTACATATATACCCGAGGTGGTGGGTATCCAAAGTTCGGCCCGGCCGAACTTAACGCCTTTTTACTTGTTTTTTCATTCAGTTCGTTGTTATCCTCCCTTCGTGCTCTCTCCCAGCCGGCTAACTCTTCGGTGAGCTGATTAACTTCGGCCTCCAAAGCTTCGACTTCACGTTCTATCTTCTTACTGGATGTCTTAAGTTCTTCCTTGCCGGCTTTGGCTTCTTTGACCTCACGCAATGCATCCTTGACTTATACTTGCAGCTTGGAATATTTAAAGGCGTCCTTTTTACCATGTTATGCATCTGCATGATGGGGTTCAACTCCTTAAGATCGCTTTCCAATTTCTTTTTGGCTGTCACAGGAGCATTTCGCTGATTACGGTCCACATCCATGCCCGCTACCAAATTTCTCAATTGCTTCACAAAGGCTCGATTTTTCTCCTCAACATGCTCCTCCTTAGCTTTGAGCTCTCGTTCGAATTGATATCGCATTGCTTGCATTTTGACTTCGAGTTTCAATTTCGCATCCTTGCATAGCTGCAAATCATCTAGTAACTGTTCGTTTTGTGCTTTCGTTTCGCCCAATTGCGACTCCAGGGCACATTTAACCTTCACCAATTCAAATGTTTTTGTCAGCGATGGCTTCAGCATTGACCAAATCATCTATTTTGTCATGTCCAGTACCAGAACTCAAGTTCCTTTAAAAAAACTTATAATTATGTTTGCAACTATGTATTTGTTTTACCAGTAAAATTTTTGCTTCATTTTTGGATTTTCTAAAAAATCATCAAATCCATTTATTTTTATTTGTAAACCCCATTTCGTCACAATCCGGTGAAAATTGGATAACCTAAGGACCCAAATTAGGCACGGACATTGAGTGGTCTAATATATATATATCCGAGGTGGTGGGTATCCAAAGTTCGGCCCGGCCGAAATTAATGCCTTTTTATAGCCTCCACCATAGGATGGGGGGTATGCTAATTTCGTCATTCTGTTTGTAACTACTCGAAATATTCGTCTGAGACCCCATAAAGTATATACATTCTTGATCGTCGCGACATTTTTTGTCGATCTAGCCATGTCCGTCCGTCTGTCTGTCGAAAGCACGCTAACTTCCGAAAGAGTAAAGCTAGCCGCTTGAAATTTTGCACTGATACTGATCTATACTAATTCTTATTAGTATAGATCAGTTGGTATTGTAAATGGGCCATATCGGTCCATGTTTTGATATAGCTGCCATAAAAACCGATCTTGGGTCTTGACTCCTTGAGCCTCTAGAGCGCGCAATTCTTATCCGATTGGAATGAAATTTTGCATGACATGTTTTGTTATGATATCCAACAACTGTGCTAAGTATGGTTCAAATCGGTCCATAACCTGATATAGATGTCTTGAGTTACTAGAGTGTTCAATTCTTATCCGATTGAAAAGAAATTTTGCACGACGTGTTTTGTTATGATATCCAACAACTGTGCCAAGTATTGTTCAATTCTGTACATAACCTGAAATAGCTGCGATATAAACCGATCTTGGGTCTTGACTTCTTGAGCCTCTAGAGAGCGCAATTCTTATCCGATTGGAATGAAATTTTGCACGACGTGTTTTCTTTTGATATCCAATTCTTTTGATATGCCGAGCATGGTTCAATTCGGCCATTAATTGATATAGCTGTCATATAAACCGATCTTGGGTCTTGACTTCTTGAGCATCTAGAGGGCACAATTCTTATCCGATTTGAATGAATTTTTGCACGAAGTATTTCGTTATGATATCCAACAACTGTGTCAATTATGGTTCAAATCGATTCATAACCTGATAAGCTGTCATATAATCAGATCTAGGGATTTGACTTTTTGAGCTTCTAGAGGTCCAATTCCTATCCGATTTGGCTGAAAGTTTGCATGACGTATTTTATTCTTACTTTCAACAACTTTGTTAAATAAGGTTCAAATCGGTTCATAACCTGATATAGCTGCCATATAAACCGATCTGGGATCTTGACTTCTTGAGCCTCTAGAGGTCGCAATTATTATCCGATATGCCTGAAATTTTGTACGACGGATCCTCTCATGACCATCAACAAACGTGTTTATTATGGTCTGAATCGGTCCACAGCCCGATACAGCTCCCATATAAATCGATCTCTCTATTTTACTTCTTGAGTCCGCAATTTTTATTTGAATTGGCTGCGATCCATGGTGGAGGGTATATAAGATTCGGCCCGGCCGAACTTAGCACGCTTTTACTTGTTACTAGTTAAAGACTGTAGCGTGATTTCAACAGACAGGCAAACATACGAACGGACATGGCTAGATCGTCTTAAATTTTTACGCTGATCAAGAATACATAATCATTATAGGGTCGGAAATGGATATTTCGATGTGTTGCAAACGGAATGACAAAATGAATATACCCCCATTCTTCGGTGGTGGGTATAAAAACATAGCAACAAGATGATGTAACTATAACATACGCCAGAGCGGCTAGGGAGCACAACAGTTGTTGGATATCACCAAAAACATCCCCCAAAGGAGACAAATTTACGACCATAGCAATATGGGGCTCAAATGAAAAGTCTTTGGGAGTAAAGCACGAATTTGATATCAATATTCGTGAAAAGTATCTATGGGGCAACGGTATCCGAATTTCGGATGGGGTACCTAGGGGGGCTGCCCCACCCTAAAATCTACCAAACATATATTTAGAACAATCACGACAATATGGGACTCAAATGAAAGGTATTTAGGATAAGAAAACGTATCTGATATCCAATTGTCGAACCAAGTACTAGGGGGACCACCCCAAGCCCCAAAACACCCCTAAATCGGACATATTTACCGACCATGGCAATATGGGACTCAAATGAAAGGTATTTCCGAGTAGAATACGAATCTGATATCCAAATGTGGGACCACGTTTCTTTGGATCCACCGCTTTCCCAAAACACCCCCAAACAGGACTTATTTACTGCCCATGGGAATATGGGGCTTAAATAAAAGGTATTTGAATGTAGAATACGAATCTGATATCCAAATATGGGACCAAGTGTTTGGGGGCCGCCTCTTACCAAAAACATCCCCCAAAGTGGACAAATTTACGACCATAGCAATATGGGGCTCAAATGAAAGGTCTTTGGGAGTAAAGCACGAATTTGATATCAATATTCGGGAAAAGTGTCTATGGGGCTATGCCGCCCCCACAACACAACAAAAATAGTAAGTATTTTCGGACTATTGCAATATGAGGCTCAAATAAGAGGGTTTTTAAGGTGGAACACGAATCCGATATATATTTTCAAGTCCAACTCACTGAGTGGCCGCCCATCCCCCAAAACACCCCCCTAGCCGGTCATGTTTGCCAACTATGGAAATATGGTGCTCAAATTAAAGTTATGTGGGAGTAACGTATCTGATATCAACATTAGGGGCCAACTGTCTAGCGGACATCCCACCACCATAACAACCTCCAAATAGGACGTATGTTCTAACCAAGACAATTTGAGTCTTATAAAGAGTGGAACTAAATATTCATAGTTTTTAGGGCCAACACCACAAACCGGATATATTTGCTGACTTTTGCAATAAGGAGTTTAAATGAGATTAGAAAACGAATTTGATATCCAATTTTGAGGGCAATGGCAATATGGGGTTCAAGGTAATGATATATGGATATATGAGAATAGATCACGTTGCTGATATATTTTCCGGGCTTAGTGTTTGGGGACCACCCCAATCCCCAAAACACCCCTAAATAGGGCACATTTACTGACCATGTCAATGTGGAGCTTAAATGAAAGGTATTGGGGTGTAGAGCAAGAATTGAAACCCACTTTCGGGACCAATTTTCTGGGGGTCTACCCCTTTCCCAAAATACCCCACAAACAGCAATTTTTTAGTGACCATCGCAATATGGGGCTCAAATAAATGTATTTGGTAGTAGAGAGTAAGGCATCACCCCTTTCCGAAAACACCCCCAAAGGGAAAAAATTTTTCAACCATACCAATATGTGGCTCAAATGAAAGGTATTTGAGATTACAAAACGAATTTGATAACTTATTTTGGGCCATGTGTTTGGGGGACGCCTCATATTGTAAACTCCTCTTAAGTCAATGGCAATATGGGTGGTAGCATGATATTTCACTAAAAGATCTTTAATTGTTGAAAATAAATATTCCAAGGAAACTTTTGTTCCATATAAAGTAAAAGAAGGCTCAGAGGCCCGGGTCAGCTAGTGCATATATATCCTTGTCCGTCCCTCTGTAGAAAGCAGGCTAACTTTTCAGCAAGTAAGGCTAATAAGTCAATATTTTGTTGTAGGGTAACTCAATTGTCAACATACAATTTGGTTTGTCCCTTCTACATAAAAATTGTGTAAATTTGCTCTTATCTGAGAATTGATATACCAATAAGCAATCCACTTGACCACTTTCATCAAAAAAGAAATTAATGTACACTTTGCATAACCCTATACTGAATTACCCACATTTTTATACGCTCACTACCAGGAAATATATAACATCACAAGGACATACTGCCCAAGCGTACAGACGTCACATGCATTTGGCAGAATAATGGTTTATTCTGAAATATCAGCTATGAAATAGATTTTTAAAACAATGGAACTTAAAGGAGGAGAAGTAAACACAAAAGTGTCTACAGCTGCAATTCAAATATTCTAAAGAAATAGACACAACTTCGCATAGCCGTACACCCACCCATAACCAGTGTTGCCGTTTTTTGATAGGTTCCTACCAAAATTGGTAGGTTTTTATTCTCTTAGTAGGTTGGTAGGCTGACCTCAATTTCTGGTAGGTTTTTCCATAAAATGCCAAGTTACTTAAAAAATCGCCCGGGATAACTTAAATTATTTCACTTCTTGCCGTTTCAGTGTATTTGTTAATAGCGCATTATAAAACCATGGATGCGAGGGGCCAATTACTGTTACAAGGTGGTGGCAGTGTGTTGTACACTGGAGCGGCATCCCTTGCCGATGAAGGACTTCATCGGGTCAATCCGGTACGTACAACCGGCAGCCATGCGATTGAAATTGATTGTAACTGGTATGAGTGTTGAATTTTTAGTTTGCAGAACATTTGGTAGGTTTTGGTTAAGTTTGGGTGAGTTTTTTCCTAAATTTTGGCTGGAAATAATTTTCTTGGGTGGCAACACTGCTCACGACCCTCTTGCTTTGAAGTATTCGTAAGCATAACTACATACTTTAGCGGCAGACACTAGAAATAGGGTGAAACAACAGATATATTCAAGGATGACAAAGAAAAGACAAACAAGACAACAGTCCCGCCAGGTAGAACAATTCAAGTTGTTTGTCACAAGAAGACCGAATGTGTTGTTGCTGCAACCAGGCATATATTATTGCGCAAGGTTCTGGAACAATAGCAAAGACCGTCAACAAAGAGCCTAGTAGTAGCTTTAAAGCAAGAAAGTACATTCACAGTCACGAAGTGTGCGTGTGTATGAGGTAATGCCAACAGTGGACATTCAAAATGGAGATCAATTATGGGAAACTTGAAAGTTACTCTTTTATGGACTACAGACGAACGATATTAAAATTAGGAAAAACTACACATTGAACTACTTAAGACCTTTTCATACCCCGTACCACATTGGATACACAGGCTAAGTCATCGAAATTTAATTTTGCTTCATATTGGAAAGACGAATTTTGAACAAAATTCCTTCATATTGTGGGAGTCATAGAGGAAATAACTGCGGAACTTTGAGAAGATCAGTTGAAAAATGCGCTTGCAATGGCCCTAAAAGTGGAATTGGGAGATGCATTAATATGGGAGGTGATATACCTCACTTATTTACACATCTCCCACAATATGAAGGCATTTTGAACCTGAACCGTCTGTCGAAGCAGCAAAAATTAAAGCTTCTAGGAACCGAACAAGGATGATCGAGAGACCGCTTTACACGGGAGCAATATCTGGTTATAGACTAATTTGGACCCTATTTGGCACAGCTGTTGGATGTTGTAACTCAACACCGCATGCAAAATTTCAGCCAAAATAGACAAAAATTGCGACTTGTAAGGGTTCAAGAAATAAAGTCGGAAGATAGCTTTATATGGGATCTATATCACGTTATAACTGATTTTGACCATATTTGACACAGTTGTTGGAAGTCATAACTGTACTCTTGGAAGTCATAACAGTACTGTATATGGGAGTTATATCAGGATCTTGATCGATTTAAACTGTACTATTCACAGTCTGTGAAAGTCATAACACAAGACGTTGTACAAATTTCAGCCAAATCGGATGAAAATTGAGGCTTCCAGAGGCTCAAGAATTCAAATCGGAAGATCGGTTTATATTGGAGCTATATTAGGTTCTTGGCCGATTTGGCATAGTTGTTGGAAGTCATAGCAGAAAACTATGTGCAAAATTTTAGCCAAATTTTAAACAGATACTTAATATTGATGTAGATCGTTGGGGATTGCAAATGGGCTATATGACTATAGGATATTGCTTTCATATAAACCGATCTCCGGTTTTGACTTCTTGAGCCCCTGAAAGCCACATTTTCCGATTTGGCAGATATTTTGCACATAGTGTTGTGTTATGACTATCAATAACTGTCCCAAGTATGGTTTAAATCGGTCAAGAATCAGATACAGCTCCCATATAAAACGATCTCCGGTTTGACTTTTTTCCTGATTTCTTGGAAGACAACTGGCAAACAAATGGTTGTATACCACTCAGAATTGACTGTTCTGCGTTGTTCTAGTGATACGATTGCGATATGTCCAGTTTTTCCGAAAAACAGGCGATCATTTGCTTGGAAGTGCCTTGTGCGCGAGCAACTTTTGAAGGATTTGGCTCATCTTGAAACACCCATACAGTCGACTGCTGTTTACTTTCGGGCTCATACTCGTAACTACTACCACTATTCATCACCTGTCACGAAGTCATAGATGTGTTTCGAAGTACCGTGATCGTATTTTTGGAGCATTTTTTTCGACACGAGCCTGTTTTGAGCGATTGACAAATTGTGTGGGATCCAACGCGAACAACTATTATCTAAGGTTGTCTCAATCTCACGATAGGTCACATGACGATCTTGCAATATCAGCATCAATGCTTTTTAGAACAAACACTGATTTTGGACGACCTTCACGAAAAAGTTAACTACGACCTCGGTTGAATTTACCATACCATCGATAAACACTGGTTCTTGAGGGAGCTTCATCGCCAAAAATTGAATTAACTTAATCTATGCACTGTTGTTGAGTTAATTCACGTCGAAAATTGTAAAAAATAATCGCACGAAAATGTTCACGATTTAATTAGATTTTTTGGGCGATATGAATCTTTAAAGACACTGTAAACAACACAAAAAGCGCTCGTATGTCAAAACGTTCTGAGTACGTATTACCTCAAAAATGTCAAGCTTTACAATAGATTACAATACAAGGGTTGTCCAAATCCGATATATAAAAGTTAACCCTCGTATTTTGTAAAAAATTTAGGCAGGATCCATAGTTGTGGGTTCCCAAGATTCGGCCCGGTCGAATTTAGCACGCCTTTACTTGCAAAGAATTGTGCAATGTTATGTTATGTTATCCCCGATTCTACCACTGTGAAATGTATCCATTTTGCAACAATGGATACATATTGTTGCAAAATTTTTGTTTATTGAAATGTGGAGGGGACTGTGAGTGCGCAAGATGAGAATCTGAACAAGCAGGTTGATAGAGTGCGAGGACATTGGTGTAGCTAGACATTTTCACTGGGAGGGGGCTACGGCTCAACCAAAATAATTGAAACAAGTAAAAGCGTGCTAAGTTCGGCCGGGCCGAATCTTATATACCCTCCACCATGAATCGCATTTGTCGAGTTCTGTTGCCCGGCATCTCTTCTTAGGCAAAAAAAGGATATAATAAAAGATTTGCTCTGCTATTAGAGCGATACAAGATATGGTCCGGTTTGGATCACAATTAAATTATATGTTGGAGACCTGTGTAAAATGTCAGCCAATTCGAATGAGAATTGCCCCTTTTGTGGGCTCAAGAAGTAAAATAGAGAGATCGATTTATATGGGAGCTGTATCGGCCTATAGACCGATTCAGACCATAATAAACACGTATGTTAATGGTCATGAGAGAATCCGAAGTACAAAATTTCAGGCAAATCGGATAATAATTGCGACCTTTAGAGGCTCAAGAAGTCAAGATCCCAGATCGGTTTATATGGCAGTTATATCAGGTTATGAACCGACTTGTACTTTATTTGACATAGTTGTTGAAAGTAACAATAAAAAACGTCTAGCGAAATTTCAGCCAAATCGGATAGAAATTGAGCCCTCTAGAAGCTCAAGAAGTCAAGTCCCCAGATCTGTTTATATGACACCTATATCAGGTTATGGACCGATTTGAACCATACTTGGCACAGTTGTTGGATATCATTACAAAATACTACGTGCCAAAATTCATTCAAATTGGATAAGAATTGCGCCCTCTAGAGGCTCAAGAAGTCAAGACCCAAGATCGGTTTATATGACAGATATATAAGGTTATGGACCGATTTTAACCATACTTGGCACAGTTGTTGGATATCGTAACAAAACACGTCGTGCAAAATTTCATTCCAATCGGATAAGAATTGCGCACTCTAGAGGCTCAAGAAGTCAAGACCCCAGATCGGTTTATATGGCAGCTATATCAGGTTATGAACCGATTTGAACCATTCTTGGCACAGTTGTTGGATATCGTAACAAAACACGTCGTGCAAACTTTCATTCTAATCGGATAAGAATTGCGCACTCTAGAGGCTCAAGAATTCAAGACCCAAGATCGGTTTATATGGCAGCTATATCAAAACATGAACCAATATGGCCCATTTACAATACCAACCGACCTACACTAATAAGAAGTATTTGTGCAAAATTTCAAGCGGCTAGCTTTACTCCTTCGGAAGTTAGCGTGCTTTCGACAGACAGACGGACGGACGGACGGACAGACGGACGGACATGGCTAGATCGACATAAAATTTCACGACGATCAAGAATATATATACTTTATGGGGTCTCAGACGAATATTTTGAGTAGTTACAATCAGAATGACGAAATTAGTATACCCCCCATCTTATGGTGGAGGGTATAAAAACGTCTTGCGAAATTTTAACCAAATCGGATAGAAATTGAGCCCTCTAGAAGCTCAAGAAGGCAAGTCCCCAGATCTGTTTATATGACAGCTATATCATGTTATGAACCATATTTGGCACAGTTGTTGGATATCATAACAAAATACTATGTGCCAAAATTCATTCAAATTGGATAAAAATTGCGCACTCTAGAGGCTCAAGAAGTCAAGATCCAAGATCGGTTTATATGACAGCTATATTATGAACCGATTTGAACCATATTTGGCACAGTTTTTGGATATCGTAACAAAACTCGTCGTGCAAAATTTTATTCCAATCGGATAAGAATTGCGCACTCTAGAGGCTCAAGAAGTCAAGACCCCAGATCGGTTTAGATGGCAGCTATATCAAAACATGGACCGATATAGCCCATTTACAATACTAACCGACCTAGACTAATAAGTATTTGTGCAAAATTTCAAGCGGCTAGCTTTACTCCTTCGGAAGTTAGCGTGCTTTTGACAGACAGACAGACGGACGGACGGACAGACGGACGGACATGGCTAGATTGACATAAAATTTCAGGACGATCAAGAATATATATACTTTATGGGGTCTCAGACGAATATTTCGAGTAGTTACGAAATTAGTATACCCCCCATCTTACGGTGGAGGGTATAAAAATTCTTGTAAGAATGAAATAATTCCTATACCTATGTTCCAAAACTTAAATCAATTTGATCGATCTTTGTCACATTAAAGGTAATGTCTTGGGCACCACATACTACTTTTTTACTTCTTGGTTGGTTTCACGAAAGCAATCAAGCGCCGTATATACCATAAGTTTTGCCAATACTTTTTGAATTTTTTAGTAGAAAAAAATCTTCTTAATTTTGTTTTAAACAATTCTTATTAAAGAAACATTTTTTCTACGTAAGCATTATTGCTTTCGACGTCATAACAAAGGCATATAAGAAGTAAAAGCGTGCTAAGTTCGGCAGCGCCGAATCTTGGGAACCAACCACTATGGATTCTGCTAAAAATTTATTTAAATTTGGTTGAAGTGAAAGAAAATAGCAACACACACCAACCACTATGGGATGCGTAATGGCAAACATTCTGTCTGTGGTAAATTACACTTCTTCCGTATCACACATAAATTTGATCCCATAGTGGTTGGTGTGTGTTGCTATCGTTGGCTTTCCTTTTTCATTTGCATCTCCGATCATTGAGCTTGTCTCGAAAGAGAAACAAACAAAAATTGGCAACAGGCAAAAAACTTGAAAAATGAAAAATTCGGCAGAGCCCAGCCAGGATTCAAACCTGGGCGCACGGAGCAACAGCGTAAGCTATTGCCGTTGTCTCAGCGTTCGAAGCCATCAATACAACTTCCAACAGATGATCAAAATCATGTGTGATACGGAAGAAGTGTATACCACAGAAAGAATGTCTGCCATTACACAAAAATACAATAAATGCATTGGAAAAAGCACAGCTAATAAGCAGGGTTGTCGAGTTTGGTTAATGTGGTAATTGTATCATAGATGTGTTTTTATACCCTCCACCATAGGAAGGGGGGGTATACTAATTTCGTCATTCTGTTTGTAACTACTCGAAATATTCGTCTGAGACCCCATAAAGTATATATATTCTTGATCGTCGAGAAATTTTATGTCAATCTAGCCATATCCGTCCGTCTGTCCGTCCGTCTGTCTGTCGAAAACACGCTAACTTCCGAAGGAGTAAAGCTATCCGGTTGAAATTTTGCACAAATACTTCTTATTAGAGTAGGTCGGTTGGTATTGTAAATGGGCCATATCGGTTCACGTTTTGATATAGCTACCATATAAACCGATCTTGGGTCTTGACTTCTTGAGCCTCTAGAGTGCGCAATTCTTATCCGATTGCGATGAAATTTTTCACGACGAGTTTTGTTATGATATCCAACAACTGTGCCAAGTGTAGTTCAAATCGGTTCATAACCTGATATAGCTGACATATAAACCGATCTGGGATCTTGACTTCTTGAGCCTCTAGAGGTCGCAATTATTATCCGATTTGCTTGAAATTTTGTACTACGGATCCTCTCATGACCATCAACATACGTGTTTATTATGGTCTGAATCGGTCTATAGACCGATGCAGCTCCCATATAAATCGATCTCTCTATTTTGTTTCTTGGGCCCCCAAAGGGCGCAATTCTTATTTGAATTGGCTGACATTTTACACAGGTCTCCAACATATAATTTAATTGTGGTCCAAATCGGACCACATCTTGATATCGCTCTAATAGCAGAGCAAATTTTTTCTTATATCCTTTTTTTGCCTAAGAAAAGATGACGGGAAAAGAACTCGACGAATGCGATTCATGGTGGAGGGTATATAAGATTCGGCCCGGCCGAACTTAGCACGCTTTTACTTGTTGCAATTAAATACGATTCAAATACAACATACCAACGTCGAACCCCTGCTCAAAATTTCAGGGGTTCGACCGCTTCGTTATTTTGGCAGTCGGACGGACGAACATCGTCGATACGATCAGGAACATGTATACTTTATGGGGTCTTAGCTCAATATTTCGAGGTTTTACAAACGAATTACTAGACTAGTATACCCTCATCGTTTGGTGGTGGGTATAAATATATATATGTATTGACGAAAATTCTGGGGGCTACAGATTCTCTGAGAAAACAATTAGGCGTAGTAGAAATGTCCACAAAACTTTGGTATTGGAATTCTAATTATCTTTTTTCTTACAGTCACTTTTTATCTGTTAGTCAGAAAAATTTAAAAACTACGTTTATTTAAGTAATTCGATTTAATTCGATACAATTCGATTTAAAATTTTGTTGAAATTGGTCCTGTAAAGGAATTCGTATTATTGATTAACAATTTTGCAATTTTAATTTATTTATAAAGTCCAATTAAAACCAGTAAGGAAAGGCAAAAGTCGGGCGGGATCGACTATATAATACCCTACACCACCTTGTATACGAACTGCTTATAATATATATAAGACTTATCTCCATATCTAGTCAGACTTTAATTTGCATACCTTTTGAAATATTGACATATCGCATAAAATTAGATATATTTTTTATTCGGTATGTCAATATTTCAAAAGTAATATGTCGAAATTTAAACCAAATTTTATGAAATTTTGCACAAGTATTGAGACGTCGAATTAAACACCTCGTGCTAAATCTTGTTGAGATCGAACTAAAATTGTGTCTTCTACAGCCTTAAAACTCCATATCGTATGAAATATATATATATATATATATATATATATATATATATATATATATATATATATATATTGGAGATATATATATATATGTTGCCATATAGACCGATCCTCCGATTTGGGGTCTTAGGCCCATAAAAGCCACATTTATTACCCGATTTTGCTGAAATTTGGGACAGTGAGTTTTGTTAGGCCCTTCGACATCCTTCGTCAATTTGGCCCAGATCGGTTCAGATTTGGATATAGCTGCCATATAGACCGATCCTCCGATTTAGGGTCTAAGGGCCATAAAAGCCACATCTTTTATCCGATTCCACTGAAATTCGGGACAGTGAGTTGTGTTAGGCCCTTCGACATCCTTTGTCAATTTGGCCCAGATCGGTTCAGATTTGGATATAGCTGCCATATAGACCGATCCTCCGATTTAGGGTCTAAGGCCCATAAAAGCCACATTTATTATCCGATTTTCTGAAATTTGGGACAGTGAGTTGTGTTAGGCCCTTCGACATCTTTCTCCAATTTGGCCCAGATCGGTTCAGATTTGGATATAGCTGCCATATAGACCGATTTCTTGATTTATGATTTTGGGCCCATAAAATGCTTATTTATTGTCCGATGTCGCCGAAATTTGGGACAGTGAGTTAAGTTAAACCCCTTGATATACTTCTGCAATATCGCACAGATCGGTTCAGATTTGGATACAGCTGCCATATAGACCGATATCTAGGTTTTAGGTTTTGGGGCCATAAAAGACGCATTTATTGTCCGATGTCGCTGAAATTTGGGACAGTGAGTTTGGTTAGGCTCTTCGAAGTCCTTCTTCCATTTTGCCCAGATCGGTCCAGATTTGAATATAGCTGCCATATAGACCGATATCGCTATTTAATGTCTTGGCCCCATAAAAGGCTCATTTATAATCTGATTTCACTGAAATTTGACACAGTGACTTATGTTAGGCTTCTCGACATCCGTGTCGTACATGGTTCAGATCTGTTTATTTTTAGATATAGCTAGTGTACTTTTAGTATTTGGTCCAAATCGGAACATATTTTGATATAACTGATATGGGACATAAGGTATGAAATTTTCACCGAATTTTGATGAAAGGTGGTTTACATATATTCCCGAGGTGGTGGGTATCCAAAATTCGGCCCGGCCGAACTTAACGCCTTTTTACTTGTTTCACAATAAATTTTATCTTTTACTTTGAAGTTATAATTTGATAAATAATATTTTATGGAGAGTTAAAAAAAAAATTCTTTCAATTTTCTTGGTATTTTCTTGTCAAGCCACGCCACTTGTATGCATTTTTATCTCCACATAAAATGGTGACGTATATGGTTAAGATCGGTCTGTATTTGGATATGGCTACCAAAAAGACCAATATTTTGTTCTACAAAATTAAACAATGACTTGCACGTATTAGACCTTTCAATATCCGTGTCGAATTTCGTCCAAATCGGACAATATTTCAATAAAGCTGCTATGGGGGCATAAATTATGCATTTTTATCGGATTATGACGAAAGGTGGTTTACGCTACAGTCTTTAAAAATTGAGATATTGAGCTGAAATTTTGCAGAGATTCTTTTTTTGTCCATAAGCAGGTTAAGTTCAAAGATGTGCTATATCAGACTATATCTTGATATAGCCCCCACATAGACCGATCCGCCGATTTAGGGTCTTAGGCCCATAAATGCCACTTTTCTTATCCGATTTTGTTGAAATTTTGGACAGTGAGTTGTGTTAGGCCCTTCGACATTATTCGTCAATTTAGTTCAGATCGGTTCAGATTTGGATATAGCTGCCATATAGACCGATTTATGGTATTAGGCCCATTAAAGCCACATTTATTATCTGATTTTGCTGAAGTTTGGGACAGTGAGTTGCGTTAAGCCCTTCGACATCCTTCGTAAATTTGGCTCAGATCGGTGCAGATTTGGATATAGCTGCCATATAGACCGATCCCCCGATTTAGGGTCTTAGGCCCATTAAAGTCACATTTATTATCCGATTTTGCTGAAATTTGGGACAGTGGATTGTGTTAGGCCCTTTGATGTCCCTTATTAATGTGGTGCAAATCGGTCCAGTTTTGGATATAGCTGCCATATAGACCGATCTCTCGATTTCAGGTTTTGGGCCCATAAAAGGCGCATTTATTATCCGATGTCGCCGAAAATTGGGAAAGTGAGTTAAGTCAAGCCCCTTGATATAATTCTGCAATATGGCATAGATCGGTTAAGATTTGAATATAGCTGCCGAATACACCGATCTCTCGATATAAGGTTATGGGTCCATGAAAGGCGCATTTATTGTCCGATTTCGAGATAGGCCCTTCGACGTTTTTCCGAAACTTGGCCCAAATCGGTTCAGATTTGGATATAACTGTCATATAGACCCATATCTCGATATAAGGTTTTGGCCCCATAAAAGAGCATTTATAATCCGATTTCACCGAAATTTTACACAGTGACTTATGTTAGGCTTTTCGAAATCATTGTCGTATGTGTCGAAATCAGTGTCGGCCGGGCCGAACTTAACACCTTTTTACTTGTTTCTGATGTTATCGCCAGGATTCGACCGAGACTCTCCGCGTCATTGGCGGACATGCAAACATCTGCGCTATGGGGGACTCCAATGAAACGGTATATCGATTCAGATTTGGATATAGCTCCCATATAAACTGATCTCCCGATTTGACTTCTGGAGCCTCTGGAAGCCGTAATTTTCATCCGATTTGTCTGAAATTTGAATGTTGTATTCTGTTATTACTCTTAACAATTGCGCTATGTACGGTCCATATTGGTCTATAACCTGATATAGCTCCCATATAAAGCGGTCTACAGATTTGACTTCTTGAGCCACAAATTTCGTCCGATTTAGCTGAAATTTTGAATTAAGTCTTCTGTTGTGACTTTAAAAAACTGTTCCAAGTACGGATCAAATAGGTCTATAACCTGATAGTGCTCCCTTATAAACCAATCTCCCGATTTGACTTCTTGAGACCCTGGAAACCACAAATTTCATCCGATTTGGATGAGTTTTTGCACATAATGTTCTTTTATGACATCAAAAACTGTGCCAAGTACGGTCCAAATCAGTCTACAGAATGATATAGCTCTCATATAAACCGGTCTCTCGATTATCATTATTCGATTCCTATAAGTTATAATTTTTGCTGGTTTGACAGAGTTTGGTATGTAGAATAATATTATGCCCTTCAACTAAACTTAGTTTGTATAAATTTTAGCAGAATCAATGGTAATGGCTTCCAAAGATTGGGCCTTTATTTGTTTTTATACCCTCCACCATAGGATGGGGGTATACTTATTTCGTCATTCTGTTTGTAACTACTCGAAATATTCGTCTGAGACCCCATAAAGTATATATATTCTTGATCGTCGACAAATTGTATGTCAATCTAGCAATGTCCGTCCCTCTGTCCGTCCGTCTGTCTGTCGAAAGCACGCTAAGTTTCGAAGGAGTGAAGCTTGTCGCTTGAAATTTTGCACGAATACTTTTTGTTAGTGTAGGTCGGTTGGTATTGTAAATGGGCCTTATCGGTCCATGTTTTGATATAGCTGCGATATAAACCGATCATAGGTTTTGACTTCTTGAGCCTATAGAGTGCGCAATTCTTATCCGATTTGACTGAAATTTTGCACGTAGAGTTTTGGTATTACTTCCAACAACTGTGTTAGGTATGATTCAAATCGGTTCATAATCTGGTATAGCTTTCATATAACAGTAATTTTTTGTAGAACCCCATACCTTTGTGTTAAATGTGGTCTAAATCGGACCATATTTGTACATAGCTGTCGTATAGACCGATCTGCCGAAATAGAGTATTGAGTCCATAAAAGGAAACAGTGAGTGCAACGTCAGGCATTTGGGTCCTTTATGGGCTACATCTGCTGTTCCTTCGAATCTCATAATGAATTTTCAGCAAAAAGCGCCCATAGAAAAGAAAAACTATGGACGGGAAACAATGAACAACTTTAAATTGGCGGAATGTGTAGATGTAATTTAAAATATTAAAAATATTTTTAATATTTTATATTCTGTAACCATATTATTGTACATTTAGAAAAAAACTCCCATATATCAAATATTACCAATTGTTTCCACCAACAATCACAAATTGATCAAATTTAAAAAAAAAAAAACAAGTAAAAGCGTGCTAAGTTCGGCCGGGCCGAATCTTATATACCCTCCACCATGGATCGCATTTATCGAGTTCTTTTCACGGCATCTCTTCTAAGGCAAGAAAGGATATAAGAAAAGATTTGCTCTGCTATTAGAGCGCTATCAAGATATGGTCCGGTTTGGACCACAATTAAATTATATGTTGGAGACCTTTGTAAAATGTCAGCCAATTCGTATAAGAATTGCGCCCTTTGGGGGCTCAAGAAGTTAAATAGAGGATCTATTTATATGGGAGCTGTAACGGGCTGTAGACCGATTCAGACCATATTAAACACGTATGTTAATGGTCATGAGAGGATCCGTCGTAAAAAATTTCAGGCAAATCGGATAATAATTGCGATCTCTAGAGGCTCAAGAAGTCAAAATCCCAGATCGGTCTATATGGCAGCTATATCAAACAATGGATCGATATGGCCCATTTACACCAATAAGAAGTATTTGTGCAAAATTTCAAGCGGCCAGCTTTACTTCTTCGGAAATTAGCGTGCTTTCGACAGACAGACGGACGGAAGGACGGACAGACATGGCTAGATCGACACAAAATGACGCGACGATCAAGAATATATATACTTTGTGGAGTCTCAGACGAATATTTCGAGTAGTTACAAACAGAATGACGAAATTAGTATACCCCCCATACTATGGTGGAGGGTATAACAAGTAACAAGTAAAAGCGTGCTAAGTTCGGCCGGGCCGAATCTTATATACCCTCCACCATGGATCGCATTTGTCGAGTTCCTTTCCCGGCATCTATTCTTAGGCTAAAAAGGATATAAGAAAAGAGTTGCTCTGCTATTAAAACGATATCAAGATATGGTCCGGTTCGGACCACAATTAAATTATATGTTGGAGACCTGTGTAAAATTTCAGCCAATTCGTATAAGAATTGCGCCCATTGGGTCTCACGAAGTAAAATAGAGAGAACGATTTATATGGGATCTCTATCGGGCTATAGACCGATTCAGACCATAATAAACACGTTTGTTGATATTCATGAGAGAATCCATCGTACAAAATTTCAGGCATATCGGATAATAATTGCGACCTCTAGGGGTCAAGAAGTCAAGATCCCAGATCGGTGTATATGGCAGCTATATCAGGTTATGAACCGATTTGAACCTTATTTGACACAGTTGTTGAAAGTAAAAATAAAATACGTCATGCAAAATTTTAGCTAAATCGGATAGGAATTGCGCCCTCTAGAAGCTCAAGAAATCAAATCCCCAGATCTGTTTATATGACAGCTATATCAGGTTATGGACCGATTTCAACCATACTTGGCACAGTTGTTGGATATCATAACGAAATACTTCGTGTAAAAATTCATTCAAATCATATAAGAATTGTGCCCTCTAGACGCTCAAGAAGTCAAGACCCAAGATCGGTTTATATGGCAGCTATATGAGGTTATGGACCGATTTAAACCATACTTGGCACAGTTGTTGGATATCATAACAAAACACTTCGTGCGAAATTTCATTCTAATCGGATAAGAATTGCGCACTCTAGAGGCTCAAGAAGTCAAGACCCAAGATCGGTTTATATGGCAGCTATATCAGGTTATAAACCGATTTGAACCATACTTGGCACAGTTGTTAAATATCATAACAAAACACGTCGTGCAACATTTCATTGCAATCGGATAAGAATTGCGCACGCTAGAGGCTAAAGAAGTCAAGACCCAAGATCGGTTTATATGGCAGCTATATCAGGTTATGGACCGATGTGAACTATACTTGGCACAGTTGTTGGATATCACAACAAAATACGTCGTGCAAAATTTCATTCCAATCGGATAAGAATTGCGCACTCTAGAGGCTCAAGAAGTCAAGACCCAAGATCGGTTTATATGGCAGCTATATCAAAACATGGACCGATATGACCCATTTACAATACCAACCGACCTACACTAATAAGAAGTATTTGTGCAAAATTTCAAGTGGCTAGCTTTACTCCTTCGGAAGTTAGCGTGCTTTAGACAGACAGACGGACGGACGGACGGACGGACGGACGGACATGGCTAGATCGACATAAAATGTCGCGACGATCAAGAATATATATACTTTATGGGGTCTCAGACGAATATTTCGAGTAGTTACAAACAGAATGACGAAATTAGTATACCCCCCATCTTATGGTGGAGGGTATAAAAAATACAAAATATATCACGTTTTGAGAATTGGAAAATTTGTTAGTAAAATGCCTTACACTTTAGGATTACTAATGTAAATATATTATTTGCTACATAATTTAAAAAAAGTAAGCATTTCTACTTTTACACACTGAATGAACACAATACAGTTATTTGTAGCGCAAGATAAAAATATATATATGGCCCAAAATATAATTATCTTATTTAGATCTTATTAGATCTAACTTTATGTTGTCTCAGGTATATTTCTGTTCTACCATATCAATTTTTTTTATCGGGGACTCTAATTTTTGCACTTAGCTTGTTATACCCTCCACCAAAGGATGGGGGGTATACTAATTTCGTCATTCTGTTTGTAACTACTCGAAATATTCGTCTGAGACCCCATAAAGTATATATATTCTTGATCGTCGCAACATTTTATGTCGATCCAGCCATGTCCGTCCGTCTGTCCGTCCGTCCGTCCGTCTGTCTGTCGAAAGCACGCTAACTTCCGAAATTGAAATTTTGCACAAATACTTCTTAATAGTGTGGTCGGTTGGTATTGTAAATGGGCCATATCGGTCCATGTTTTGATTTAGCTGCCATATAAACCAGTCTTGGTTCCTGACTTCTTGAGACTCTAGAGTGCGCAATTCTTAACCTGATATAGCTGCCATATAAACCAATCATGGTACTTGACTTCTTGAGACTCTAGAGTGTGCAATTCTTATCCGATTGGAATGAAAGTTTGCACGACGTGTTTTGTTATGATATCCAAGAACTGTGCCAAGTATTGTTCAAATTGGTCCATAACCTGATATAGCTGTCATATAAACCGATCTTGGGTCTTGACTTCTTGAGCCTCTAGAGGGCGCAATTCTTATCCGATTTGAATGAAATTTTGCACGAAGTATTTTGTTATGATATCCAACAACTTTGCTAAGAATGGTTTAAATCGGTTCATTATCTGGTATAGCTGTCATATAAACCGATCTTGGATTTTGACTTCTTGAGCCAATTGAGCGCGCAATTCTCATTCGATTTGGCTAAAATTTTGCATGAGCTGTTTTGTTTTGACTTTCAATAACTGTGCTAAGTATGGCGTAAATCGATATAGAACCTGATATAGCTGCCATATAAACCGATCGGGGATCTTGACTTCTTGAACCTCTAGAGGGCGCAATTCTAATCCGATTTGGCAGAAATTTTGTACAACCACTTCTCTCATGACCTTCAACATACGTGTCTAGTATGGTCTAAATCGATCAATAGCTTGATACAGCTCCCATATAATACTATCTCCCGATTTTGCTTCTTGAGCCCCTACAAGGCGCAATTCTTATACGAATGAACTGAAATAGTACACAATAACTTCTACAATGCCAATCAGCATTCATTTATGGTCCGAATCGGACTATTACTTGATATAGCTCCAATAGGATAACAGTTCTAATTAAATATTCTATGCTTGTCTAAAAAGTGATACCGCGCATAGAACTCGACAAATGCGATCAATGGTGGAGGGTATATAAGATTCGGCCTGGCCGAACTTAGCACGCTCTTACTTGTTTTTGCCTTCTAATGGGGCGAGAATAACGACAAAAAATTGATGTTTACGTTCTTATAGTACCGACTCCGAATTAAGTTGTAAATTTTTATGATTTGCAGAAGTTGATCGTTCGTATACTTTACCATGATGAAAATGTTGGGTTTACTGAATAAATTGGCAGTAACAGTTCGATTGTTGGTGTAAGGTAGCGTTCACAAATTAAATTCAAAGTTTGTCAAGTCCCTATTGCAAAACTTTATATAAACAGGATATGGTCCCAATATTAGCCGTTCCTCTGATTTGAGTTTTGTTTGATTGACTTGAAATGCTGTACTCACCCTCTCTTACCATCACGTTAAAATATCCACATCGAAATCATTCATTTTAGGCATTTCTGCAGAAACAGTGCATGTAAAATTTATAAGTAAACATTACGCCTTACTCATCAGGCTCATCTAATCATCCAAGTTTTTCAGATACACCTAACACGGAGCGTAGACAAAAGAAATCTGCAAATATTCCAATTAAAATCTTAGCAAATTAAAAACTTTTTAACGAAATCATTTTGGCATTTTAAATGATTGGCACTCGCTTTTCACGAAAGAGTCAAAAGCCATTGTTTGACATTGCTGCCGATGGTTACATTTCCCCATCCGAAGACGTAGGAAGCGGCCACAGTCTTCTCTAATTTCCACTATGATGAACTTCACGTGCCACACAATGTGTTTCATGTGGGTGTGTTTGTTTGGAGTGTCATACTGCCAGCATGGAGAGTTTACAATTGTTAAGATGAATTTCTTTGTCTTTCGATAGTGGCGATGTTGCCTACTACTCAAGTACAGTGGCGTCACAAAAAACTTAAATCCGCATTGATGAAATAACAAGTAATAGCGTTTTTAGTTCCGCTGGGCTGAATTTTATAAACCCTCCACTATGGATCCATTATGTTTGTGTGTTCCTTATCGACTCAAAAACGGCGGACCAAGTGTTTGGGGGACGGATGGTGGAAAGCTCCGTTTTTATGCGGAGTAGCTGCAAATGCGGCCGCGGGCAGTCAGCGATTTTCGCGAGGAGAGTCTCAGTGAGGAGTCAGGTGGCCAGTGCCACCTTAAAATACTGTGTGCCAATGGTACTCGAGATGACAAATCGAGTTATTGTCGCCTTCAAATAACCAGGTTAGGGGCGGCTGGAGGCGAGCGTCGGATCTGGGGGCAAGCGGCTCGCCATAACGAGGGATACATGTGCCATCCAACAAAACCAATGCGGTTGGGGCGCTGGGCCAATAACCCGCCCCCGGAAACCTATGAGAAACAAAGTAATAGTAAAACGGACCCCCCCCCCCCCCAACGTTGACGACCCACGCAAACTAAAAAAGGACCATGATTTGCGGATCTACACCTGGAACATCCGCACTCTTTATAGAGAAGGTGCAGTATACGCGCTGGCTAATATATTAGAGAAGTGTAAGGCAGATATTACCGCTTTACAGGAAGTGTGATGGACTGGGAACGGCGTAACTACAACACCAAATGGTGACGAACTATGCTAAAGTTGCCACAATACGAGGCATGAATTTGGCTGTGGATTAGGGTCATTTCAGTAAAACTTTTTAAAATGACATTATTTCATATTTATAACATTCGACAGAGACAACGTTTTGATCAGACCAGGACCACCTTATAAATAAAGCCAAAATTACAAAAAAAAAATGTTTGTAATTGCTCAATGCATTTGGCGATACAATATTTTGCCTCAACATGCTAAAAGTTTTTTATACTGCTTTTCTGTCTCAAATAGAAACAAAAACAAAATGAACAAAAGGGTGCTAAGTTCGGCCGAGCCGAATCTTAAATACCCTCCACCATGGATCGCATTTCTCGAGTTCTTTTCCCGGCATCTCTTCTTAGGCAAAAAAGGATTTAAGAAAAGATTTTCTCTGCTATTAGAGCGATATCAAGATATCGTCCTGTTTGGACCACAATTAAATTATAAGCTGGAGACCTGTGTAAAATGTCAGCCAATTCGAATAAGAATTGCGCCTTATGGGAGCTGTATCGGGCTATAGACCGATTCAGACCATATTAAACACGTATGTTGAAGATCATGAGAGGATCCGTCTTACAAAATTTCAGGCAAATCGGAAAATAATTTCGACCTCTAGAGGCTCAAGAAGTCAAGATCCCAGATCGGTTTATATGGCAGCTATATCAGGTTATGAACCGATTTGAACCTTATTTGACACAGTTGTTGAAAGTAAAAATAAAATACGTCATGCAAAAATTCATTCAAATCGGATAAGAATTGCGCCCTCTAGAGGCTCAAGAAGTCAAGACCCAAGATCGGTTTATATGACAGCTATATCAGGTTATGGACCAATTTGAACCATACTCAGCACAGTTGTTGGATATTATAAAAAACACGTCGTGCAAAATTTCATTCCAATCGGATAAGATTTGCGCACTCTAGAGGCTCAAGAAGTCAAGACCCAAGATCGGTTTATATGGCAGCTATATCAGGTTATGGACCGCTATATCAGGTTACTTGGTACAGTTGTTGGATATCATAACAAAATACTTCGTTCAAAAATTCATCTCTATCGGATAAGAATTGCACACTCTAGAGGCTCAAGAAGTCAAGACCCAAGATCGGTTTATATGGCAGCTATATCAAAACATGGACCGATATGGCCCATTTACAATACCAACCGACCTACACTAATAAGATTTTTTTGTGCAAAATTTCAAGCCGCTAGCTTTACTCCTTCGGAAGTTAGCGTGCTTTTGACAGACAGACGGACGGACAGAGGGACGGACATGGCTAGATCGACATAAAATGTCGCGACGATAAAGAATATATATACTTTATGGGGTCTCAGACGAATATTTCGAGTAGTTACAAACAGAATGACGAAATTTGTATGCCCCCGTCTTATGGTGGTGGGTATAAAAATCACAAAATTATATACACAATGAATTTTTTGCTATATAAAGATATAACATGAAAGACTTTTTTTTAAGTCAAAATTTCATTGGAATATTGTCTTAAGGCAAAATGTTGCTCAGGCCCGGGCATCCTCGAAAATATTTTTTCTAAAAGAAATATTTCGGTTAATTTTAATACCATCTTTAAAACCGAAAACATTTTCCAAAAAAATTTCTACAGTCCCATTACTCTTGATTCAATTGTCCAATTTGGATGAAATTTCATATATTCATAATTTAGAGCATTAATATTAACGAACTAATTGTTTTTAATTTTTTTTTTAACAAAAATTTTAATAACAAATTAAGAAAAAAATTTAATCATTTTTGGAAAAAAATGTCTTTTTATTTCCTAAGCCTTAATATATTTACAATAAAAACCCCATTTTTTATGGTGGAGTTAATTACATTGACTTAAATAGCACCTGCTGGCTTATCGCCATAAATTTATTTTTATACCCTCCACCATAGGATGGGGGTATACGTATTTCGTCATTTTGGTGTTGCGAACGATATAAGCGTCTAAGACCCATAAAGTATATAGATTCTTGATCGTCAAGTCGATCTAGCCATAACCGTCCGTTTCTCCATCCGTCCGTCTGCCTGTCGAAAGCATTAGCGTCGGTTTGGATTGTAAATGGGCCTAATCGGTCCATGTTTACATAAAGCCGATCTTGGGTCTTGACTTCTTGAGCCACAAGAAGGCGCGATTCGGATTTGACTGAAATTTTGCGCGTGGTGTTTTGGTATCACTTCTAACAACTGTGCCATGTATGGTTCAAATCGGTTCATAACCTGATATAGCTGCCATATAAACCGATCTGGGATCTTGATTTCTTCAACTTTTAGAGGGCGCAATTATTATCCGATTTGCCTGTAATTTTGCACGTGATGTTTTGGTATCACTTCCAACAATTGCGCTTAGTACCATTCAAATTGGATCATAACCTGGTATAGCTGCCATATAAACCGATCTTGGATCTTGATTTCTTGAGCCGCTGGAGGGCGCAATTCTCTTCCAATTTGGCTGAAATTTTGCATAAGGTGATTTGTTATGACTTCCAATATCTATGCCAAGTATGGCGCAAATCGGTATATAACCTGATATAGCTGCCATATAAACCGATCTGGGATCTTGACTTCTTGAGCCTCTAGAGAGCGCAATTCTCATCTGTTTTGGCAGCCATTTTGTTCAACGGCTTCTCCCATGACTTTCAACATTCGTATCCAATATTGTCTGAATCGATCTATAAGTTGATACAGCTCACATATAAACCGGTCTTCCGATTATGCTTCTTGAGCCCCTACAAGGCACAATTCTTATTTGAATGAACTGATATTTTACACAATGACTTCTACAATGTTCAGCATTCAATTTATTTATGGTTCCGAAACAGACTATAACTTGTTTTAATATAGAAACCATCAAATGCAGCAAGACACTGAATTTGTTTCCGGGAATTTCACTTCTTTGAAATTTTAGGGAAAATTTTTGTTGCATACTTTTGGAATCAAAAAATTTACGACTTTCGACAAGTCAATTTCTCCCAAAACATGACCTAAATCACGGGAAAATTTGTTTTTAGTCGTCCACTTCTAAATTTCATTAGCATACCTCTCTCCTAGCTCCATTCTTGTTCTACCCATTCGTATTTTAACCCATTAAATATTTACATTTTCTTTAAAGACCGAATCATCCAGAATAATTTACATTCTCAAATAATTATTTCAAATAATACCATTTCATTTTTTTCTTGCAATTTCATAATTCATAATACAGTATTCAAAGCAAATGAGCTCACAGTGTATTAGGATCAAAATCTATCAGTCAATAGAAAGTAGCGATAATTTTAGTAGAAATTTATTAGTTCTGTAGGCTTTGACCGAAGCGTTGGACACAATGAAAATTTTTTTTCTTTTGATTTTAAAATTTACTTTTTGGATTATGGGTTTTCTTCAAAATAAAATCTTTTTACAATGAAAAAAAAAAAACTTATTAGCCACCTTAATAAAGAAAATGTGTTAAAATAATATTAGTCAGCAGACTTTTATCTATGAGAACAAGTTTTATATTACACTTACGGATGTCGCGAGGTCATTTGCCTTCAATTATTTACTTATTTCATATAGCGAGAAAAAATTAGTGAGCAAAGAAAGAAAAAAGTTTACAACTACAATAACGTGAAAATCTCTTCTTATTTCTGATTTTTATACCCTCCACCATAGGAACCATACTTGGCACAGTTGTTGGATATCATAACAAAACTCGTCGTGCCAAAATTCATTCCAATCGGATAAGAATTGCGCCCTCTAGAGGCTCAAGAAGTCAACACCCAAGATCGGTTTATATGACAGCTATGTCAGGTTACGGACCGATTTGAACCATACTTGGCACAGTTGTTGGATATCATAACAAAACTTGTCGTGCCAAAATTCATTCCAATCGGATAAGAATTGCGCACTCTAGAGGCTCAAGAAGTCAAGATCCCAGATCGGTTTATATGGCAGCTATATCAAGTTATGAACCGATTTGACCTTATTTGACACAGTGGTTGAAAGTAAAAATAAAATACGTCATGAAAAATTTCGGCCAAATCGGATTAAAATTGCGCGCTCTAGAAGCCTAAGAAGTCAAGTCCCCAGATCTGTTTAAATGACAGTTATATCAGGTTATGAACCTATTTGAACCATACTTGGCACATTTAGTGGATATCATAATAAAATACCTCGTGCAAAATTTCATTTAAATCGGATAAGAATTGCGTACTCTAGAGGCTCAAGAAATCAAGACCCAAGATCGGTTTATATGACACCTATATAAGGTTATGGATCGATTTGAACCATACTTGGCACAGTTGTTGGATATCATAACAAAATACTTCGTTCAAAAATTCATTCAAATCAGATAAGAATTGCGCCCTCTCGAGGCTCAAGAAGTCAAGACCCAAGAGCGGTTTATATCTCAGCTATATCAAAACATGGACCGATATGGCCCATTTACAATACCAACCGACCTACACTAATAAGAAGTATTTGTGCAAAATTTCAAGCGGCTAGCTTTACTCCTTCGGAAGTTTGCGTGCTTTCGACAGACAGACGGACGGACGGACATGGCTAGATCGACATAAAATGTCGTGACGACAAAGAATATATATACATAATGGGGTCTCAGACGAATATTTCGAGTAGTTACAAACAGAATGACGAAATTAGTATACCCCCATCCTATGGTGGAGGGTATAAAAAAAAATGTGGACCGATCGGTACGATGTAGGATTTAAATGAAAGGTATTCGGGAGAAGAGTGCGAATTTGGTGTTAAAAGCTGGGTCCAGTTACCCATGGGTCCGTCCCGAAACCAAAACACCACAAGTAGACATATTGGACGATCACAACAATAAGGGAGTTAAATAAAAAGTAATCGGGAGAAAATTACCAATCTATATATATGAAGACAAGTAAGGAAAGTCAAAAGTCGGGCAGTGCTGACTGTATAATAACCGTCACCTACTCTAGTGGAAATTGAGAAATATATCTTATTCTGAACTGAATTTATAGAATGTTGTGGAGGTTTTCGAATGAGTAGAGATGGGTTTCTACCGAGTAAATACCCAACGCTTGGGCATTTATTGGGTAAATACCCAATAAATAAATTTTTTTGGGTATTATTTAGGGTATTTATAATTTAGCCAATGTCTTGGTCATAAAAATATTTTTCAAATAATTTTTGATGATTTCGTATTCTTTGCATATACCCGCTACCCATCCCAAAGAATTACATGTAACTTTTCGTATCAATCGGTTGACAAATGACCATATTATTGCAAATTATTCAAAGTCGGATGAACATGCATATGGGGGCTATATCTAAATCTAAACTGATTTCAACCAAACTCTTTAGATAGCGAGATAGTATTCGAGAACAGCGTTGTGCAAAATTGTGGGAAGATTGGTGAATAAATGTACTTGTAGTGGATCCAGAAGTCAAACAGGCGAAATATATCCATAAATTAAATTTATATGATAAAAACGTGAGGCTATGAAGCGTTTTTATTTGCTTCAATATACAATAAACAAAACTTTCTATTACCTTCCTATAAACCACTGTGCAGTTCTACTTCTAGCAATCAAAAGACGGATTGAGAACTATACCTTTAGTAAACTTTTAAGTTTTCGTTAAAGTTTTCTAAAAGTTGTTGAGAAAAGTTGTAATATGTGTTTGGTCACAAATTGTATTCGAAAGAAAGTTTATGCTGCAGCTCCGCGCATAGCCAAAGCCCATTGGTTGCTCTTGTCTTCCCTTTTTCAAAGCTGCAACTTTCTTTTTAAAGACTTTGCATGCAATGCAAGTTGATATTTGATGGAAAAACTTGACATCTTTTCTCCTGGGTAGAAAAATAATACGAAAACGTGAGTGTGGGTGTGCGCACATGACTGTTTTGTAACAACTTAAGTGCGTAATGAAATGTCCTTAACATTCATTTATACAAATACACAACCTCACCCTCCCACATGACTTCCCACTTTCTCCCGCAGACCCCTAATGGGACAAGGATATTCGTAACGGATCTCACGTTTTGTATATCTGCCTGGATTTAGTACGATTGTATGTGATTGCGTTGCGCAAAAACACACGCTGACATGCTTACCATATCTGTAACGAAGTATTGAAGTTTATTTAAGTTTTTCTTTAAAAGTTCTTTAAGATTCTTTATGGTATTTAGTTGCATTTAATGAAATTGGGTTTTATGCATGGTATCCTATTCACCAAGGGAATCGAATTTATTAAAAAGTTTTCAAAAGCAGTTTGGCACTTTCATGTTGATGTCTTTCGTTATTCGGGCGAAGTATTTCAGTTTGCTGATTACATTCAAGAAATCAATGAAATATTGCTTTTATATAAGCATGGTATGTAAATGTTATTTAAGAAATTTATAGAAGAAACCCTAGGATAAAATTTGAGTTCTAGAAAAAACTCGCATCTTGTTTAAAACGATTTACTTTGGTCTACTGTTGTCGCTATATATATATATATATATATATATATATATATATATATATATATATATATATATATATATATATATATATATATATATATATATATATATATATATATATATATATATATATATATATATATTTATAAAGGGCGATTTTTTGGAAGTTAGGATTTTCATGCATTAGTATTTGACAGATCACGTGGGATTTCAGACATGGTGTCAAAGAGAAAGATGCTCAGTATGCTTTGACATTTCATCATGAATAGACTTACTAACGAGCAACGCTTGCAAATCATTGAATTTTATTACCAAAATCAGTGTTCGGTTCGAAATGTGTTCAAATTTTGACAAATTTTGTTCAGCGATGAGGCTCATTTCTGGTTGAATGGCTACGTAAATAAGCAAAATTGCCGCATTTGGAGTGAAGAGCAACCAGAAGCCGTTCAAGAACTGCCCATGCATCCCGAAAAATGCACTGTTTGGTGTGGTTTGTACGCTGGTGGAATCATTGGACCGGTGAATGAACACATTTCGAACCGAACACTGATTTTGGTAATAAAATTCAATGATTTGCAAGCGTTGCTCGTTAGTAAGTCTATTCATGATGAAATGTCAAAGCATACTGAGCATCTTTCTCTTTGACACCATGTCTGAAATCCCACGTGATCTGTCAAATACTAATGCATGAAAATCCTAACCTCAAAAAAATCACCCTTTATATATATATATCGCTATATATATATATATATATATATATATATATATATATATATATATATATATATATATATATATATATATATACAGGGTGGCTGATGAAAGCCGCTACCAAAAAAAAATGTAATAACTTTTTTTCTATTTAATAATAATAATTTAATAATTAATTTAATTAATTAATTAATTAATTTAATTAATAATAATTTAATAATTAATTTAATAATTTAATTTAACATGAATAAAAGAAAAATGTATTCCATACACCGAAAAAAAAATGTAGCAATATTCATCATTGTAGCAATATTCATCAGCCACCCTGTATATATATATATATATATATATATGTACTGCAAGTCGTTCGCGTACTTTATTTGCCAGCAAAAGTGAGCGGGAGAGTGCGTGGGCGCGGTAAAATTCTGAGAGTTTGGTAATTGAGAGATTGCAATTTCTACTGTTCATATTTTATTGTAACATATTTAACATACCCCAATTGTATATAAAGGACATATATATATTTGGTTTTTTTCCTGGTTGCTGATGTGCACGGAGGTCAACCAATTGCTTATGCCTCTTCTTTAGACCGCTATGTATTTTGTAGTTATTGTTTGATTCGTATTTGTTGTGGCAGTTGAAGCCATAAGGGAAACTTTAATATATAAAATTGGTAAAATTTGTGAATTTCTTAATTATATTTTGAATGCTAAATACCTGTTAAATTTAATCAATTTAATTAGTATCTTGCGTAGCATTTGCGTTTTTGTACAAACGTAACGCACATTTAATCAGCTGTTTATAATTGAGTTTAAATTCAGCCATCGATCTCAGGAAAAAACATCGGCTGAGCCAAACTAATAGCAATAAATAGTACTATTTTAGTATTGTGAGTGTGTCTTCAAGGAATCAAAATATTTTTCTCACTTACAAAGTGCATGGTAAAAACATTTTACGCTGTATTCATTATCATCTTGTAAAATAACATAATTAATAAGTTTATTAACATGAAGTTTTGAATCTATATATACAACAAGTAAAAAGGCGTTAAGTTCGGCCGGGCCGAACTTTGGATACCCACCACCTCAGGTATATATGTAAAGCACCTTTCGTCGAAATCCGGTGAAACATGCATACCTTATTTCCCAAAGCAGCTACATCGAAATATGTCCGATTTGGACCAAATACTAGTAAGTACAAGTCATTGTTCAATTGTGTATAACAAAATATTGATCTTTTTAGTAGCTATATCTAAAAATAAACCGATCTGAACCATAAACGACTCGGATGTTCACGGATGTCAAATTTCAGTGAAATTGGATTGTAAATTCGTCTTGTATGGGGCCAAGACTTTAAACAGTGATATCGGTCCATATGGCAGCTATATCCAAATCTGGACCGACTTGGGCCAAGTTGCCGAAAAATGTCGAGGAGCTCAACACAACTCACTGTCCCAAATTTCGGCGACATCGGACAATAAACGCGCCTTTTATGGGTCCAAAACCTTAAATCGAAAGATCGGTCTATATGGCAGCTATATCCAAATTTGGACCCATCTGTGCCATATTGCAGAAGTATGTCAAGGTGCTTAACATAACTCACTTTTCCAAATTTCGGCGACAGTCGACAATAAATGCGCCTTTTATGGGCCCAAAACTTTAAATCGAGAGCTCGGTCTATATGGCAGCTATATCCAAATCTGGACCGATCTGAGACAAATTTCAGTAAAATCAGTTAATAAATGTGGGTTTTATGGGCCTAAGACCTAAAATCAGCATATCGGTCTATATGGGGGCTATATCAAGATACAGTCTGATATAGCCAATCTTCGGACTTAACCTGCTTATGCACAAAAAAAGAATCTGTCCAAAGTTTCAGCTCAGTATCCCTATTTTAAAAGACTGTAGCGTGATTTCAACAGACGGACGGACATGGCTAGACCTTATTAGATTTTTACGCTGATCAAGAATGTATATACTTCATAGGGTGGGAAATGAATATTTCGATTTGTTGCAAACAGAATGACAAAATGAATATACAGCCATCCTTCGGTGGCGGGTATAAACATGAATTTGTGTTTGTTTGTAACTTTTCAGTTCATTCGGATAAGAGTTGCGCCTTGTAGGGGCTCAGGAAGCAAAATCGGGAGATACGTTTATATGGGAGCTGTATCAAGCTATTGACCGATTCAGACTATATTAGACACGTATGTTGAAGGTCATGAGAGAAGCCGTTGTACAAAATTTCAGCGAAATCGGATGAGAATTGCGCCCTCTAGAGGTTCAAGAAGTCAAGATTCCAGATCGGTTTATATGGCAGCTACATCAGGTTCTATACCGATTTACGCCATACTAAGCACAGTTATTGGAAGTCATAACAAAACACCTCATGCAAAATTTCAGTCAAATCGGATTAGAATTGCGCGCTCTATTGGCTCAAGATGTCAAGATCCAAGATCGGTTTATATGGCAGCTATATCAAAACATAGACCGATTTAAACCATACATAGCGTAGTTGCTGGACGTGCTACCTAAACACTACGTTCAATAAAATCCTAAGAGAATTGCGCCCTCTATAGGCTCAAGAAGTCAAGACCCAAGATCTGTTTATATGGCAGCTATATCAAAACATGAACCGATGTAAACCATACTAAGCGTGGTTATTGGAAAATTGGTTATTGGTTATTGCAAAATTTCAATAAAATCGGATAAGAATTGCGCCTTCTAGAGGCTCAAGAAGTCAAGACCCAAGATCGGTTTATATGGCAGCTATAACAAAACATGGACCGATTTGGCCCATTTACAATACCAACCGACCTACACTAATAAAAAGTATTTGTGCAAAATTCTAGCGAGTAGGTTTACTCCTTCGAAAGTTAGCGTGCTTTCGACAGAAAGACGGACGGACGGACATGGCTAGATCGACTTCAAATTACATGACGATCAAGAATATATATACTTTATGGGGTCTTAGACGCATATTTCGAGGTGTTGCAAACAGAATGACGAAATAAGTATACCCCCATCCAATGGTGGAGGGTATAAAAATTGGGTCCAAGTGACTGGAGGTCGCCCCAACCCCAAAACACCCTAAAATATGCTTTTTGGACGATTATGACAATATGGGACTCAAATAAAAGGTATTCGAGAGTAGATTACGAATATGGTTAGGAAAGAGAGATAGGCTTTATAAATTGTTGATATTGGAAGATACTCCAAAAACACCACTTAAAATCAAAAAGGGACCGATGGAGACAAAATGGGTATCAAATGAAAGGTTCGGGAGAGTAGAATACGAATATGCTATTATAAAATTAGGATCAAGTATCCAAGCGGTCGCCCAACCCCAATAATTCTCCCATACAGACGTATTGGACGTTCAAATCAACAGGGAACTCAAATAAAAGATATTCGGGAGTAGACTAGGGATATGACATAAAAAATGAGGTCCAAGTAATTAGGGGTCGCCCCACCCACAAAAAGCCCCCCCATAATGGGAATATTATTCGACCATAGCTAGATGACACTCAAATTATAGCTCATTGAGAGCAGATTACGAACATAACAATAAACTTTATGTCCTAAAATCTAATAGGTAATTTGTCCGATTAAATCAATTGAGGACCAAGTGATAGATATTTTTGAGTAGAGTGCGTCATTCAAATTTGTGCTCAAGTGGCAGATGGGGTGTGGCGAACACCCTCATAAAGACGCCCTCCACCAAACGGGTGTATACACCAATCATGGCAATATGGGGTTAAATTAAAGGTTTAAGTTTGTGGACTGCGAATCTGATATCTTTATTCTGCTCATTTATTTAGCGGACCACCTCACCCAAAACAGTAGATCAATCATAATGAACACTGTGTGATTTAATTAATGTGTGGGGACACAAATAAATTTAGGCCGCCATACCCCCAAAATTATGACGTTCGGCGTGATAGGAGGAGTTGCAAACCTTAACGTTAAGATTGCAATCATTTTTAGCTGATCGATAGAAAAACGACGCGCTGCTGCGCTGTTTCAGGCTATAGACCGATACAGACCATAATTGACACGTATGTTAAAGGTCATGAGAAAAGTCGTTGTACAAAATTTCAGCCAAATCGGATTATAACTGCGCCCTCAAGAGGTTCCAGAAGTCAAGATCCCAGATCGGTTTATAAGGCAGCTATTTCAGGTTATAAACCTATAAAAACTATATTTGGCACAACTATTGGAAGTCATAATAAAATACGTCACGCAAAATTTCAGCCAAATCGGATAGGAATTTCGCCCTCTAAAAGCTCAAGAAGTCAAGCCCCAGATCGGTTTATATGACAGCTATATCAGGTCATGAACCGATTTGAACCATACATCGTGCAAAACTTCATTCAAATCGGATAAGAATTGCGCCCTCTAGTGGCTCAAGAAATAAAGATTCAAGATCGGTTTATATGGCAGCTATATCAGGTTATTGGCCGATATCGAAAGACTTCGTGCAAAATTTCATTCCAGTCGGATAATAATCGAGCCCTCTAGAGGCTCAAGAAATCAGGAACCCAGATCGGTTTATATGGCAGCTATATCAGGTTATGGACCGATTTGACCCATACTTGGCACAATTGTTGGATATCATAACAAAACACGGCGTGCACCTATATCAAAACACCGACCGATATGGCCCATTTACAATCCCAACCGACCTACACTAATAAGGAGTATTTGTGCAAAATTTCAATCGGCTAGCTTTACTCCTTCAAAAGTTAGCTTATTTACTAATTGGGACAATATGGATATCAAATGAAAAAGCGTTTAGAAGTTGAGTCCACATCTTATAATAAAAATCAATTTATGTTTGTTTGTAGGTTTGTTTGTTTGTGTGTTCCTTATAGACTCAGAAACGGCTGAACCGATTTTCTTGAAGTTTTCACAGATGGTGCATAATGACCCCGTGGTGGAAATAGGGTACTACATTTTTTGATGACTGAAGGGGGGCGGACCCTCCCCCTTTGTAATATGATAACTTGTTATACTCGTATTTATAAGAAACTTTTGATGAAACTAAGTAGACTAGCTTGTTCCTTTAATGTTGTTTGTTTGAAAAATATAATAAAAAGAGTCAGTTTGTTGACAGAAGCTTTACAATTCAGGTGTGGGGTTCCCAAAAAAAAAAAAAAAATAAATAAAAAAAAAATTCATGTTCCAATGATTCTTGGACGAAACTTTATGCATGCATTTAGTGTAAAACTACTTCAAGTCAAGGAAACTACGAATGATATAGAAGTATTTGAATCCACAAGAAAAATAAATGACAATAATAATATAACCTCGGTGTCTACACCATCTACGATAAGCAATTCTTATGATAGTCCTGTGAATTCCCAAGTGATACGTACGGACGATATTGATCTAAATCCTTTGTTAAATGCATTCCAGAAGAAGACTTTAGAAGATCTTATTCATAATCGTTATATAACTCCAAAGGGAATTGATAAAAAGTCATCTGATTATAGGATGCAGATTAAATTATCTGATGATATTCCAATACACTGCTCTCCCCGTAGATTGTCGGTTCGTGATCGTGAGGAAACGCAGAAGATTGTTAGTGATTTGTTAGAAAGGAAAATAATACGTTACAGCAATTCTCCATACACGTCAGCAATTGTGTTGGTAAAGAAAAAGACAGGGGAAACGCGGATGTGTGTCGATTATCGAGCGTTAAACAAAAAGACTATTAGGGATAACTTTCCTTTACCCCTCATCGAGGACTGTATTGAGAGCATATCAGGCAAAAAATGGTTTAGCCTCATGGATTTGAAGGATGGATTTTTCAACATAGAAATGCATAATGATTCAATTCCATACACTTCATTTGTAACCCCATTTGGACAGTACGAGTATTTGAAGATGCCATTTGGTTTAAAGAATGCTCCAGCAAACTTTCAACGCTTTATAAATGGTATATTTCGCGACTTAATAGAGGACCATAGAGTGGTTATATATATGGATGACATATTGATTGCATCCTCTGATTTCGATTCTCATGTTCAGACATTGGCGGTTGTACTTGGACGTGCTTTTGAGTACGGATTACGTATCAAGTTAACTAAATGTAAATTTGGTTATCAGAGTTTAGAGTATTTAGGATACTTAATCAGCCCAAAAGGTATACGGCCGACAGAAAATCACTTGCGAGCTGTGAAACAAATACCAATGCCAAGGAATCATAGGGAATTACAAACTTGTCTTGGGTTGTTTTCCTACTTTAGGAAATTCGTTCCGTCATTCTCAAATATTGCAAGGCCATTGTTAGATTTGCTTCGTAAAGAGAAAAAATTCGTTTTCTCTGAAGAATGTGTAAAGGCCTTTAGTGAATTAAAGTCTCGTTTACTTCGGGCCCCAGTATTAGCTATCTATAACCCTAAAAGCGATACGGAGTTACATTGTGATGCAAGTTCTCATGGATTCGGAGCAATATTGATGCAGCGTCAGGATGATAAAAAGTTCCACCCCGTAGCATTTTTTTCAAAGCCTACAACCAATGCAGAATCGAGATATCATAGCTTCGAACTGGAAACACTCGCAATTATTTACGCGTTGCGCCGGTTTCGTGTGTATTTAGAAGGATTACATTTTACCAAAGTCACAGATTGCAATTCACTTACAATGACCTTGAACAAGAGACAAGTTAATCCTCGGATATCCCGCTGGGCATTGGAACTAGAGAACTATGACTATTCTATCAAACACAGGAAGGGTTCTTCTATGGGTCATGTGGATATGTTAAGCAGATGTATAGAAAAGGAAATATCCCCTCATGTGGGATGTAACATGATTTGCTCTGTAGATTCGAATCAACTCGATGTCCAAATTCAACTGACCCAAGCTAGAGATCCTGTTATTAAGGACTTATGTAAACGTTTGGAAAAGGAAGAGATATGTGATTTTGACCTAATAGACGGTCTCTTATTTAAGAAAGTGGGTGCAACCGTTTGTTTATATGTCCCAAAGGAAATGGAAGATAATGTGATAAGAATGATACATGAGAAGCTTGGACACCTGGGGACAGATAAATGTTATTATAAGATTCGAGAGAATTTTTGGTTCCCAGACATGCGCAATAAGATAGATAGCTTCATTAAGAATTGTATAAAATGTATCATTTATGCTGCTCCAGCTAGAATAAACCAACAGAACATGTACAGCATTCCAAAGGTGGCGGAGCCATTCGATACGATACACGTGGATCACTTCGGACCACTTCCATCATTAAAATCGAAAAGAAAACACATTTTAGTGGTAGTTGATTCTTTTACAAAATTTGTTCGACTTTATCCTGTAAATTCGACGAGCACTAAGGAGGTTTGTTGTTCTCTCGAAAAGTATTTTAGTTATTACAGTAGACCAAGACGCCTAATCTCGGACAGAGGATCATGTTTTACGTCATTGGAGTTTTCTGAATTCATTTTGAAAAATAATATTAATCATGTTAAGGTGGCGGTTGCCTCTCCACAAGCAAATGGGCAGGTTGAGCGTGTAAATCGTATTATTAAGTCCATGTTGAGCAAATTGAGTGACCCAATAGATCATTCCGATTGGTCATTGAAATTGTCCCAGGTGGAATATGCTACCAATAACTGTGTTCACAGTTCTACAAAGGAAACCCCAGCGAAGTTACTCTTTGGAACGAATCAACGAGGGGTGGTGGTAGATAAGCTGTCGGAATATCTAGATGAGAAAATGGGTAATGAGGAGAAACTAAATTTGAGGGATATGAGGGTTAAGGCATTGAATTCTATACAGCGATCTCAGAACTACAACGAATTATACTTTTCCAAACATCATGAACCGGCAAAACGTTACGATGAGGGTGATTATGTTGTTATTATGAATATTGACAATACAGTTGGGAAGAATAAGAAATTTTGTGAAAAATATCGTGGTCCCTACATTATTGAAAAAGTATTAGATAATGATCGCTACGTTGTGAGAGATGTTGACAATTGTCAACTGACACAGATCCCATATAAGGGTATAATTGAAGCAAAGCGACTTCGGAAATGGTTGACACCTAGGTTATAGATTTATGTTATTGGTCACACTTATATAATATACACAATTTTTATATCATGATTGTGGGCAATCATATTGTCAGGTTGGCCGAACTGTAATATGATAACTTGTTATACTCGTATTTATAAGAAACTTTTGATGAAACTAAGTAGACTAGCTTGTTCCTTTAATGTTGTTTGTTTGAAAAATATAATAAAAAGAGTCAGTTTGTTGACAGAAGCTTTACACCCTTATCCGCGTTTTAAGCGAAATTTTGTGTGCTCTCATTTAGTACCTTAAAAATAAAAATTTGGTATCCAATTTCGGATGGGGTACCTAGGGGGGCTGCCCCTCCCTAAAACCTACCAAACATATATTTAGACCAATCACGACAATATGGGACTCAAAATAAAGGTATTTAGGATAAAAAAAACGTATCGGATGGGGTACCTAGGGGGGCTGCCCCACCCTAAAACCTACCAAACATATATTTAGACCAATAACGACAATATGGGACTCAAATAAGAGGTATTTAGGATAAGAAAATGTATCTGATATTCAATTGTCGGAGCAAGTGCTAGGGGGACCACCCCAAGCCCCAAAACACCCCTATATCGGTCGGACATATTTACCGACCATGCCAATATGGGACTCAAATGAAAGCTATATGCGAGTAGAATACGAATCTGATATCCAAATTTGGGACCACGTTTCTGGGTGTCCACCCCTTCCCCAAAACAGGACTTATTTACTGACCATGAGAATATGGGTCTCAAATAAAAGGTATTTGAATGTAGAATACGAATCTGATATCCAAATATGGGACCAAGTGTTTGGGGGCCGCCTCTCACCAAAAACACCCCCCAAAGGAGACAAATTTACTACAATAGCAATATGGGGCGCAAATGAAAAGTCTTTGGGAGTAAACCACGAATTTGATATCAATATTCGGGAAAAGTGTCTTTGGGGCCACGGTATCCAAATTTCGGATGGGGTACCTAGGGAGGCTGCCCCACCCTACAACCTGCCAAACATATATTAAGACCAATCACGACAATATGGGACTCAAATGAAAGGTATTTAGTATAAGAAAACGTATCTGATATCCAATTGTCGGACCAAGTGATAGGGTGACCACCCCAAGCCCTAAAACACCCCTAAATCGGACGTATTTACCGACCATGGCAATATTGGACTCAAATGAAAGGTATTTGCGAGTAGAATACGAATCTGATATCCAAATGTGGGACCACGTTTCTGGTGGTCCACCTCTTCCCCAAAACACCCCCCAAACAGGACTTATTTACTGACCACGGAAATATGGGGCTAAAATAAAGGATATTTGAATGTAGAATACGAATCTGATATCCAAATATGGGATCAAGTGTTTGGGGGGCCGACTCTCACCAAAAACGTCCCCCAAAGGGGACAATTTTTCGACCATAGCTATATGGGGCTCAAATGAAATGTCTATGGGAGTAAAGCACGAATTTGATATCAATATTCGGGAAAAGTGTCTATGGGGCCACGCCACCCCCAAAACACCACCCAAATAGTAAGTATTTTCTGACTATTGCAATATGGGGCTCAAATAAGAGGGTTTTAAAAGTGAAACACGAATCCGATATATATTTTCAAGGCTAACTCACTGAGTGGCCGCCCATTCCCTAAAACACCCCCATGCCGGTCATGTTTGCCGACTATGGAAATATGGGGTTCAAATTAAAGGTATGTGGGAGTAGACCACGTATCTGATATCAACATTAGGGCCCAACTGTCTAGCGGTAGTCCCACCACCACAACAACCCCCAAATAGGACGTATTTGCTCACCAATACAATTTGGATCTTAAAGAGAGTGGAACTAAATATTCATAGTTATTAGGGCCAATACCCCAAACCGGACATATTTGGAGACCAATCGCAATATGGGGTTCAAATAAATGATATATAGTTATATGAGAATAGAACATGTTGCTGATATATTTTCCGGACTTAGTGTTTGGGGGACCACCCCAATCCCTAAAACACCCCTAAATAAGGCATATTTACCGACCATGTCAATGTGGAGCTCAAACGAAAAGTATTGGGGGGTAGAGCAAGAATTGATACCCACTTCCGGGACCAATTTTCTGGGGGTCTACCCCTTTCCCAAAATACACCACAACAGTAAGTTTTTACTGACCATCGCAATATGTGGCTCAAATAAAGGTATTTGAGAGTAGAATACACTTTGATATCCCATTGTAGGACCATGTATTTAGGGCGTCACCCCTTTCCCAAAACACCCCAAAGGGAAAAAATTTTTCGACCATGCCAATATGTGGCTCAAATGAAACGTATTTGAGATTAGAAAACAAATTTTGATAACCTATTTTGGGGCGATGTGTTTGGGGGACGCCTCATCCTGTAAATTTCTCTTAAGCCAATGGCAATATGGGGTTTAAATAAATGGTATATGAGAGAAGAGCACGATGTTGATATTTTTTCAGGGCCAAGTATCTGGGGGACCACCTCTCCCCCGAAAACACCACTAAATCAGACATCATGATAATATCGGGCTGATACAAAGTATTTTAAGAATGGAGTACACCTTGCATCCAAACTTAAATTCGTAGACCAATAAAGATCATATGGGATTCAGATAAAGGCACTTATATTGTTCAACTCTTTGTCAAGTTAGCATGGTATTTCACTAAAAGATCTTTAATTGTCGAAAATAAATATTCCAAGGAAACTTTTGTTCCATATAAAGTAAAAGAAGGCGCAGCGGAGCGGGCCCGGTTCAGCTAGTCTGTTATAAGATATCCAAAACGACAACAAAATAATAATTAGTGTGGGCCTATACGAAGCCTGTGCCCTGAATATCTTGATAGCCACCTTCAAAATGCTTAACATTATGGGGCCAAACAAAATCGTGCTCTAGCACTATACTGATACAATTTCAGTGACCGCCCCCTTAAAGTCCCTTCAAACCGACCATGTTTGCCTACTTTGGCAATCAGGGGCACAAATGGTGGGTATTTGATAGTAGAAAAAGGATTTGATATCCAATTTTGAGGCCTAGTGTTTGGAGGTCATCTCATTCCATAAACTCCCTCTAAACCAATGGCGATTGGGGCTTAAATATAAGAAATTTGAGTATAGAGCACGATGCTGATACTTTTACAGGGCCAAGTGCATGGGTGGCCGCCCTACCCTACATACCCCTCAAACTGGGCATATTTGTGGATTATGGCAAAAAGGGGCTCAAGTCTGATATCTGTTTTATGGCCAAGTATTTCAGGGACGTCTCACCTCATAAAATTTCCCTAAACCATACATATACACCGACTCTAGCAATATGTAGCTCAAATGTGGTGTTTAAATCAAATATCCACTTTCGGGGCAAAGGGTTTGGTAACTCTAATCCTCCACCAAAACCAAGAGAATGAAGTAGATCAAACATCCAAACTTTAATGGGCGCACCCTCCCTTTACCCTATTTTCAAAAATGTCTGGTCTCGGAGATGAGTGGAGCGATTTAAGCGAAATTTGGTTTGTTTATAATAACTCAAAACAAGAAATTTGGTATCTTTATTTAGGGTGGGATATCTAGAGGGCCGCGCTACCTCCAAAACCCTTCAAATGGAAATATAAACCAATAATGATAATACAATATATGCCTCAAATGAAAGGTATTTGAGACTAGATCACGAATCTGATATATGGGCATCCACTTCACCCCCAAAAATGTGTGTTTGTCTATCGGTTTGTTTGTTTGCGTTTTCCTTATAGACTTAAAAGTGGCTGAACCGATTTTCGTGAAATTTGTACAGATTGTGCATAATGATTCCGTATTGGACCTTCCACCTTACCCTTATCTTCAGAAACGCCAGATCTCGGTGATGGGTGGTGTGATTTAAGTAAAATTTTGTGCTCCTTCTTAGAGTAACCTAAAAATAAAAATTTGGTATCCAAATTTCGGATGGGGTACCAAGTGTTAAGGGACCACTCCAAACCCCAAAACACCCCTAAATCGAACATATTAACCGACCATGACAATATGGGACCCAAATGAAAGGTATTTGCGGGTAGAATACGAATCTGTTGTCCACATGTGGGTTCAAGTTTCTGGTGGTTCACTCCTTTCCCAACACACCCCCAAACAGGACTTATTTACTGACCATGGCAATATGGGGCTTAAGTAAAAGGTATTTGAGTGTAGAATACGAATTTCATATCCAAATATGGAACCCCATGGAACACTCTTTCTTTGACCATCGCTACATTAGGCGCCGAATCCGATAAGCTTCCGGAATAAGTTCAAAACCAACTGGACAAAATTCGGAAGACTACGACTTGGGCAAGATAAAATAGGATTACGACTGAAATAGTGGGGTTTTCGAAGATAGTAGTCATCTTCGAGAAAGGAAATCACCCTGCGAACAGGTTGATAGCGTTAATGACGCCACCAAGATAAAAAAGTTTCTCTCAAAAACCTATGTCCAAACTGAAACTTTAGTAGACGACATGGCAGTGAGAGCAGAAACAACAAGGGGCCTGTTAAAGCTTTTGATGAAAATGGCATGTTGAGGCTTTTGATGAAAACCCATTTTCCACAGGATACGAAGGGACTCACGGAGACACCGGAATCTTGAATTATGACGTTGATCGAAGGTTTATGATGAATGAATTTATGATGAAGGAATCCTTGAGGAGCTTCAAACCATTTAAGTCATCCGGACCTGATGGAATATTTCCGGCGTTACTACTATCTGGCGCCTCATCTGGCAACTATTTTCACAACGTGCCTAGGACTTGCATATACTCCGAAAGCCTGGCAGTAGGCAAGGGTGGTATTTATAACCAACCCGACAAGGCAAGTTATTCGACACCAGACCTATATACCTTACGTCCTTTCTACTTAAAACCATGGAACGTGTTGTGGACACCATGACAAAGAGTAGGACATCCAGTGAACTGCTTAAATACAAACAGCATGCCTATGTCAAGGGAAGGTGGAGACTGCGTTGCACGAGGTTGTGCATAAAATAGAATAATCCTCTGATGCCAAAACGTACACACTGGCGGTATGCATTGACATTGAGGGGGCTTTTAACAATGTGCGGACCGCCACACTGATCCACTCCTTAGACCAGTACCGGGTTGACCCGGTTCTTAGAGACTAGATAAAACCATATGCTAAGGAACAGGTGGATAAATTGTGTGTCCCATTGCATAAATGTAAGGGAGAAAGTGGCACAAGGCATGCCACAGGGGGCATTTTATCGCCACTCCTATGGGTGACAACCATAAGTGACCTATTACGGATGCTGACTGAGGAGGGATTTAAACTAGTCTGCTACGCGGATGATGTAATAACACTTCTAAGGGGTAAGGACCCGAACCAACTATGCAAAATCGCCGAAACGGTCATGCATGTGGCATATGACTGGGCTAGTTCCAGAGGTCTAAATGTTAACCCAGAGAAGACTGATATATGCCTGTTCACGAGGAAGACGAAGGTGGGCCAATATAAAGCACCACGTTTCCTCAATACGACGATTTCGATATCTGACAAGGTCAAATACTTTGGTGTGATCTTGGACAGGAAACTGAATTGGAAGTGTCACATTCAGAAGCGTTCGGAGGAGTCTCACATTCTAGATATCCGACCCATTGACATACAGGTTAAGTGTAAGTGTAAGCGGCTATGAGACTTAAGGTGATGGGAGAATGGATTGAAGATGGGAGCAGCTCATACCATCGCGATATATTCGAGGCGACGATAGAAAACCTAGAAGGAAGGGTATAGGTTTCCGATCGGATACCTGAGATGAATCTTGAAGTCGAGTGCGAGGCAATGCTGCCATCGGCACAGTCTTGAATTGACGGAACCTTAGTATTGCCATCTGGAAGATTATATTACACGGATGGATCAAAGCTACAGGACAGAGTAAGCCTGGGGTCTACATTAAGAACTCAGGTGCTGAGATCTGTTTTAGACTGCCTGACCATAATACGGTCCTGCAGGCGGAGATCCGGGCAATCACGGAAAGCGTGAAGTGGTGTGGTGCTAACGCTAGGAGTTCGTCTTTACGGACAATGAAATTGCCATAAGGGCAATAACAACCAGGACGTAAGGTCACGAACTGGCTTGCAGTGTAAGAAGGAGATTAACACCTTCTCTGAGGATGGCAAAACTCCGCACCGTTTGGGTACCGGGCCATAACGGAGTAAGGGGGAAGGCCAGAGGACTGCCGTCAATAAACTTAGTTAATCCGAAGCCTTTCGGGTCGACTCAATCCGAGTTAAGGGAGTGGGCGACGAATGCGCATGCAACATTGTGGAACAGCGAAACGGTCGGTAGGACGGCGAAAATCCTATGGGGAGACCCCCATCCACCATAGGATGGGGGTATACTAATTTCGTAATTCTGTTTATAATTCCTCGAAATATTCGTCTAAGACCCCATAAAGTATATATATTCTTGATCGTCATGACATTTTAAGTCGTACTAGCCATGTCCGTCCGTCTGTTCGCCCGTCTGTCTGTCGAAAGCACGCTAACTTTCGAAGGAGCAAACATAGCCGCTTGAAATTTTGCACAAATACTTCTTATTAGTGTAAGTCAGCTGGGATTGTAAATGGGCTATATCGGTCCACTTTTTGATGTAGCTGCCATATAAACCGATCTAGGATGGGACAATTCTTATCCGACCTGGCTGAACTTTTGCATGAGAAGTTTTATTATGACTTTCCACAACTGTGCTGAGTATGGTTGAAATCGGTTCATTACATGATATAGCTATCATATAAACCTATCCGGTGTTCTTGACTTCTTGCGCGTCTAGAGTGCGCAATTCCTATCCGATTTGGCTGAAATTTTACACGACGTGTTTTGTTATAACTTCCAACAACTGTGTTAAGAAAAGATTAATAAGGTCCATAACCTGATATAGCTGCCATATAAACCGATCCGGGGTCTTGACTTCTTGAGCCACTAGCGGACGCAATTATTATCCGATTTAGATGAAATTTTGCTAAGAATAGTTCAAATCGGTCCATAACCTGATATAGCTTGAATTCTTGAGCCGCTAAAAAGGCGCAGTATTATTCAATTTGGCTGAAATTTCATACAACGGCTTCTCTCATAACGAATATGGCAAGAATCGGTTCATAGCCTAATACAGCTCCCCTATAAACCGATCTCCCTATTTTACTTCTTCAGCCCTTAAAGTGCGCAATTCTCACTAGATTTGGCTGAAATTTTACACAATGACTTCTAATATGGTCTCCAATATTCAGTTCAATTATGGTCCGAAATGAACCATAACTTGATATAGTTCCAATAGCATAGCAATTCTTTACTTTATTTATCCTTTGTTTGCCTAAAAAGAGATACCTTGGCAAAAAATCGTGCTGAAGTTTTGTCATTAAAGAATGTTGCGCTGAAATTTTGTCTTTAGAAAAAATTCATAATTCATCACAATTTTGTTCCGAAGAAAAATAATTTTAAGGCAGCCTCAGCAAAAATGTTGTCTTTGTAGGGGCTCGGGCCCGAGGGCTCCCTCTGGCTACGTCCCAGGCTCCCATATAAACCGATCTCCCGTTTTTACTTCTTGAGCCCTTACAAACCGTAATTTTTGCCCGATTTGGCTGAAATATTGCATCTGCTGTTCTGTTATGACTTCCAATAACTGTGCCAAATACGGTCCAAATCAGCCTATAACCTGATATAGCTCCATGTAAACCGGTCTCTCGATCATCCTTGTTCGGTTGCTAGAAGCTTTAATTTATGCTGTTTTGACAGAAGTTTGGTATGTAGAATAAAATTATGCCCTACAACAAAATTTATTATGCATAAATTTTTAGCAGAATTCGTGGTGGTGGGTTCCCAATATTCGGCCAGGTCGAACATAGCACTCCTTTACTTGTTTTGATTTGTTTACCTAAAATTTTATGGAAATTAAAGTCATTTAAAACCAATCGATCCACACAAACAATAACCATAAAATAACCACAAAAATCATAAATCCAGTTTGACAGCAAATTAAAATGAGAGCAAACGAAAAATTTCATCAAAATACTAAAGCAGATTCGCCACAACTATCACTATAAAGCTAAAATATTCGCACAGACAACCACAAAATTAGGATAGGCCTATAAATAGTATGTTACCCAGCAGAACAGAATTAAGCTCTGACTTCAACCAAATGTCATCACGGATAATTTTTGGTAATTTTCGATTTTGAAAAAATGCTGTACCCTCTCTATTATTGCGCAGCGTTCAAATGAATGTAGTATCCAAAGAAACTTCGTAGTGTGGATATAAACCAAGTGCCCGGCGTTGTAAAATAAAAAATGCATGAATCCTTAACACAAAGAAACACATACTAAAATCAAGTTTCTTTGCATTTGAAAACTTGAAGACTTGAATTAACCATATTAGCCCTTTAATTCAATACAAAAATATAAATGGATTAAAGTTTGCTGCAACTTAAAAAAAGGACATTGTATTTAATGCAACAAAACATTTAAACGAATTCCAGAAATCTCACTCCTAAGAATTTTGATAAATTTTTTGGTTTGATTTTTGGCATATAAAAAAATTCCTTCTTTCGACAAGCCAATCTTTCCCCAAAACATGAGGTAGAAATTGTTGTAACTGGTTTCAGTCGTCGACTTTGGGCCAATCCTAATTTCATTGCGATACCTTTTTCCTAATTCGAGCTAGAATTTTTCCTAGGCAGCTCTATTCTTGGGTATTTTTCGTCATGTGGGTTAATGCAATTTTTTTAAGGACCGAATCGCAATGTAACTTTTTTCAGACGATAACATTTTTGTGGTTGTTTTATGCAAAAAGTTATAAAAATTGTTCCAAAAGTGTAACACTTAACAAAAATTTTTTTAAAACATTATTCTATATGAATTTTCTCTTAATTCTGTAGAAAAAATATTATTTCAAAAATGTCTTTAAATAAAATATTTTGCTTGTTAGTCTGATAAATAAATTCTTTGGAAATGAATAATTAGCAATTTTTCATTTTGTTTCTCTTTCGAGACGAGCTCAATGATCGAAAATGTTTGCAATGAAAGGGAAAGCCAGTGATCACATCACATGTGTCTGTGTAATGGGATGCGTTTCGTCATTTGGTTAGAATAACTCATCCATATTAGGTGTAGATACTTCAAGGGCTATACATTGGTATGTCGTACGTATACCGAATATGCCGCGAAAACGTGTCTACGTTGTAAACGCAACACTAACACACGTCTGACACCTTTCACACTAGCTTTTCATTTCCACCGCATGTATTTTCTTCGAAGTGATAGACTATTTATACCCTGTTTTCTATACGACTAATTAGCTTCCATGGTATACACATGTCATTTGTGGGCATCTTTTGGAAGTTATAGTGATGGTTTTAAACGCTAGACAACGGAAACGGTTCTCGCTGCTGCTCCGTGTGTTCAGGTTTAAATCCTGGCCGGATTCTGCGGAATTTTTATTTTCAAATTCTTTTGTTTTTGGCTGTTAAGGCGAATATCGTTTAATTTTTTTCGAGACGAGCTCAATGATCGGAGATTTGAATGGATTCGCACCTGGGCACACTCTCTACAAGAGACTTGACGGACAAAATTATTGAAACTTTGTGGACTTTCAACAAGTTCTTAAGTTAACGCATTTATTTTAAAAAAATCGGCACAAAAAATATAAATTTCGTATTCAGGAAAAAGGTTTTTTGAGTGGTTTTTAACTTTTTTTATACCATTCATTTATTCTGGTTGTAACACCTCGAAATATGCGTTTAAGACCCCATTAAGTATATATTCATGATCGTCGTGACATTTTAAGACGAACTAGCGATTCTCTCGCGTTTTGCCAAAAATTTTGCATGAGGTGTTTTGATCTGACTTCCAGAATCTGTGATGAGTATGACGCAAATTGGTATATAACCTGATATAACTGCCATATAAACTCATCTGGGAGCTTGACTTATTGAGCCTCTAGAGGGCTCAATTCTCTATAGTGCTATTACTGTGATATTAACTCACTCTTGATAAACAACAAAGTTTTCGCCTTTATTGCTGTTGATAGACTTTATAACCTGGGCCCGAATTACCGCAAACCTGATCGAGTGCGCTTCGTACCGAATGATCGATTGTAAGTAAATTTCTATATCAAAGTTTTTATAAATAGTTATCGACTTAAACTCTCGCGTCCTTAAATTTCAATAATCCCAGTTCAATAAATATATACATAATTCACAAAGAGAGATTTCGAACGATTTTACCCGTTCATGCTTGTCGTAATTAAACTGTTGGCCTTTCATAGTTTTTCGTATCGAGTCATATTTGAATATTGATAATTTTTGGCGCTGTAAATTCGTCATTTGCAAAAACAGGTAAAAGGAGAAAATATCATTTATTTTTCTGTTGTGCATTTTGTGCGAGGTTCGTAATAAAGACAATCTCGTATGGGAGTTGTCACTGTGTCGGTTATTCTATTTTGTTGCTGCTACTACCAGCGTTGCCACTACAAAAACATTTTCTGACCAACATTTTTCAAAAAACCAACCAAATACCCTCTCAGCCTACCAAATTTTTAAACTATCAAAAAAATATACGCAATCTTCTTGTAAAATAAAAAAAATAAGTTAAGCCTCGCCAAACTTTGGATACTACTTTTTATACCCTCCACCATAAGATGGGGGGTATACTAATTTCGTCATTCTGTTTGTAACTACTCGAAATATTCGTCTGAGACCCCATAAAGTATATATATTCTTGATCGTCGTGACATTTTATGTCGATCTAGCCATGTCCGTCCGTCTGTCCGTCCGTCCGTCCGTCCGTCCGTCTGTCTGTCGAAAGCACGCTAACTTCCGAAGGAGTAAAGCTAGCCGCTTGAAATTTTGCACAAATACTTCTTATTAGTGTAGGTCGGTTGGTATTGTAAATGGGCCATATCGGTCCATGTTTTGATATAGCTGCCATATAAACCGATCTTGGGTCTTGACTTCTTGAGCCTCTAGAGTGCGCATTTCTTATCCGATTGGGATGAAATTTTGCACGACGTGTTTCGTTGTGATATCTAACAACTGTGCCAAGTATGGTTCAAATCGGTCCATAACCTGATATAGCTGCCATATAAACCGATCTTGGGTCTTGACATCTTGAGCCTCTAGAAGGCGCAATTCTTATCCGATTGGAATGAAATTTTGCACGACGTGTTTCGTTATTATATCCAACAACTGTGCCAAGTATGGTTGAAGTCGGTCCATAACCTGATATAGCTGCCATATAAACCGATCTTGGGTCTTGACTTCTTGAGCCTCTAGAGTGCGCAATTCTTACCCGATTGGGATGAAATTTTGCACGACGTGTTTTGTTATTATATCCAACAACTGTGCCAAGTATGGTTCAAATCGGTACATAACCTGATATAGCTGCCATATAAACCGATCTTGGGTCTTGACTTCTTGAGCCTCTAGAGTGCGCAATTCTCATCCGATTGAAATGAAATTTTGCACGAAATATTTCGTAATGATATCCAATAACTGTGCCAAGTATGGTTGACATCGGTCCATAACCTGATATAGCTGTCATATAAACAGATCTGGGGATTTGACTTCTTGAGCTTCTAGAGGCCGTAACTCCTATCCGATTTGGCTGAAATTTTGAATGACGTATTTTATTTTTACTTTCAACAACTGTGTCAAATAAGGTTCAAATCGGTTCATAACCTGATATAGCTGCCATATAAACCGATCTGGGATCTTGACTTCTTGAGCCTCTAGAGGTCGCAATTATTATCCGATTTGCCTGAAATTTTGTACGACGGATTCTCTCATGACCATTAACATACGTGTTTATTATGGTCTGAATTGGTCTATAGGCCGATACAGCTCCCATATAAATCGATCTCTCTATTTTATTCTTGAGCCCACAAAGGGCGCAATTCTTATTCGAATTGGCTGAAATTTTACACAGGTCTCCAACATATAATTTAATTGTGGGCGCAATTCTTATACGAATTGGCTGAAATTTTACACAGGTCTCCAACATATAATTTAATTGTGGTCCGAACCGGACCATATCTTGATATCGTTTTAATAGCAGAGCAACTCTTTTTTTTTTTTTAAATCCGTTCTTCTTTCTGACACGTGTATCTTTTCTAGCCCAAATCCACCAATTAACCTTAGTTCGAGAAGAAAAAAAAACTAAGAAACCTGTCAGAGAAAAGCTTTTGATTTCCCCTACTTCCCTCCCTTCTCTCTCCAATAACAATCCACTCACCAGTAATTTAGAACCTAAGTTGTATTCTATCTTTTCGATGGCATTACAGTGGGCCACCTATAACTGCTACTCAAAAACGCCACGTAACAGGCTCGCACCCGTCGATACCATAACTGGTATGGAACGTGTGCGTAAAAGCATATTGATATGTCTCCTTTTGGGAATGTCCATTAATATAACTAGAAAGTAAAACAAATCATCTAACCCAAAACGTGTGGCCTCGACCCATGACCCACCACTATATAAAATGCCGGGCTTAACTGTAAAACTATGCAGAAAACAGGTCTTTTCCGTGAAACACGCCCATAATTTTTCCATCCATCCCTGCTACTTTATATAAAGAGTTTCCAAAACAACACACTTTATTCTAGTAGGGGCCAGTTTATAATTAAAATTGTCACTCTTCTTACTAAGGCTAAAGTTTTTACGATAGACAACCTGACCCTTGTGAAATGTGATATTTCTAGACCGTAGATTATAATAGCGTTTACCACGCTCATGTGCCGCTTCTAAGTTCGAAAAGACCTTGTCCCTTATAAGTTGAAGTTTATCTGAAATATTGTTGATAGTAAAATCCACGTTTTTTAATGACGCAATGCTCCTCAACACCTCATATGCTGATCCGTGCTGCACCATCTCTAGGCCAAAAAGAGCATAATAGGGAGCGACTCCAATAGCAGAATGATGGGTGCTCCTAAGTGCGAACGCAACATCGCTGAGATGTTGGTCCCAGTTGCGCTGATCGCGGCCAATATATGATCGAATCATTTGGAGAACGGATCTATTTACTCTTTCGGCCGCGTTGGATTGGGGGGCATATAGACTTGTTCGAATGTGCTTAACACCGTACTTTAACAAGAACTCCCTAAAAATATCCAACGTAAATTGTCGTCCATTGTCGGAATGAATAAATTCCGGTACCCCGAAGGTATGGAAGATGCGTTTTTCCAAGAAGTTCACGACGTTTGGGGCAGTTGCCTTTCTCAATTGTTCGAGGTGAACAAATTTCGTGAAGTGATCTAGACAGACAAAGATTACTGTATTTTCGTCCTTGCTGCGGGGGTAGGGACCCATGAAGTCTATATACAGACGTTAATATGGACGTTCGGTGACGAGCTGCTTACCCATTAATGGTTTTTTAAAGGCATTTGTCGATTTGCAGGCGTTACAAGTATCACAGCTTTTCACCACCTCACTTACATCCCTAGCCATATTGGGCCAATAATAACGATCTCGGAGGCGTGACAGGGTCTTGGAAATGCCTCCATGTCCTGAGGATGGTGAAAAATGTGCTGCATTAACTAACTCCATACTGTATTCATCAGGTACCCATTATTTCCACGTTCTTTCTTCGTCAATCGCATCACCCGTAGCAAAATTGGTCCTTTTATACACATAACCATCTGAAACGCATACATCCGGTAAACTGCCTTTTTTCTCAAGGATCTGATTCTTGAGTAGCTCATAAGCCTCTGATCTAAAGTGAGGACTATCTAGATCCACGTCCAATATGCGTTGCAGCTGAATCGCCTCAATATCCACACGCGAAAGTGTATCCGCTACGACATTAAGTGATCCCTTTCGGTGCTGTATGTCGAACTCAAACCTTTGAAGTTTCAAACTCCATCTGGCCAATCGACCCGTCAGCTCCGTCTGATTCATCAGCCACTTTAGGCTGGCGTGGTCAGTTATGATTGTAAACGGCAGGCCTTCCACATATGGTCGAAATCTTTTAACACTTAGCACCGCAGCGTAGCATTCAAGCTCCGTTACGCTATAATTGCGCTGAGCCTTGTTTAACTTCGCCGACATGTAAGCTATGGGGTGCTCGTGTCCATTATCGTCCATATGGAACAAAACGCCGCCTACTCCTAATGATGAAGCATCACACTGCACATAAAATCGGCGTTGAAAATCTGGGTTTATTAAAACGGGCGCGGACGTAAGGCTCACTTTGAGTGTCTCGAAGGATCCAAGAGCTTCAGGGGTCAAACAAAAATTCCGTATACGCTCTTTGGTCAAGCAATCATGAAATGGTGCGGCGATGGATGCATAATCCCTTATGAAGCGGCGATACCAGCCACACATTCCCAAAAAGCGTCGAAGCTGTTTAGGAGTTTTGGGCATGGGGAATGATTTGACTGCCTCAACCTTAGCTTCATCTGTGCGTATGCATCCCTCGCCCACCACAAATCCCAAATACCTGACCTCTCTATAGCAAAACTTGCTCTTCTCCAAATTAATTGTAAGACCTGCAGCCGCCAATCGACGTGCCACATCCGAAAGGAGGTTCATGTGAGAATCAAAGTCGGCGGATACCACTAGGAGATCGTCGAGGTAGACAAAGACATTCTCACGAATGGCTGCTGGAATAACTTTGTCCATTAACCTGCACATTCGCTGGGCGGCATTACACAGTCCAAAAGGCATGACTGCGTACTGGTATAATGGCCGCCCAGGGACTGTGAACGCCGTTTTGTCCCTCGACTTTCTCTCTAGTGGTATTTGCCAAAAGGCATCTTTTAAATCTATTGCCGATATGAATTTTGTCTCCTGAAGCCTGCTTAAAATTCCCTCTATGTGGGGGAGAGGATACGCATCCTTTATGGTCCTTGCGTTAACCTTCCGGGCGTCGAGGCACAGGCGGTTCTTCGTTTCCTTCCTCACTAGGGTCACGGGTGAGCTCCAGCTGCTATTGCTGAGTTCAATTACACCCAAGGCCAGCATGCGATCCAATTCGTCATACAGTAACTTTTGGATAACGGGGGAAACAGGATAATGTCTCTGTTTTATAGGGATATCATCGTTGGTCACCTCTATAATATGTTCCTCGAGAGACGTTCGACCTTGTCCGAGAACAGCGAACGAGGGGAAACTTAACTAAACCTCGGCTAGCTTTGCTTGTTGATCCTGAGATAACACATGTCGGTTTGCTTCTTCTATGCACTCAACACCTTCTAGAACCTCAGAAATACTGACTGGCCGCACTTTCTCTTCTCCAATCAATGATAATCCGAAGACACGCCAAAAGTCAATCCCAAAATACATTTCTTGTTCCAAATCAGGTACTATCAAGAAGTCCATGTCCTTTGTTTGATCCTTCCATACGAATGGAAGGGTTACCATTCCAGTTACAGTCACAACCCCTCCATTAGCCGTCCGTACATCTTGATTGCGTAATTTTACCACAGGCTTATCCAAACCTTCCAAAAATCTATCCGCCCCTCTTCCAATGCAGCATGCTGCTGCCCCTGAATCTAACAAGGCCATCACCATTTTTCCTCCAACCGATGTATTAACAAAGAAGAGATTATCGCCCCCTATGCTGACAATTGTCTCGATTGCCATTCGTTTCGCCTTCTTATATTTTGCGGTCTTTTCTCGAAGTTTAGCAATTTTTTTATATTTCTTACTATTAATTTTCATTTCTTCATTAAAAATTCGTGTTCTAACAATTTCATAATCCATTTTTCTCTGATGAAGTGATCTATGCTTCTGATGCACCTCATTTTTGCCCTCGACAGCATCGCGTGGAGGTCTTTGCAATATTCTTATAGATTGTCCGAGAACAGCGAACGAGGGGAAACTTAACTAAACCTCGGCTAGCTTTGATTGTTGATCCTGAGATAACACATGTCGGTTTGCTTCTTCTATGCACTCAACACCTTCTAGAACCTCAGAAATACTGACTGGCCGCACTTTCTCTTCTCCAATCAATGATAATCCGAAGACACGCCAAAAGTCAATCCCAAAATACATTTCTTGTTCCAAATCAGGTACTATCAAGAAGTCCATGTCCTTTGTTTGATCCTTCCATACGACTGGAAGGGTTACCATTCCAGTTACAGTCACAACCCCTCCATTAGCCGTCCGTACATCTTGATTGCGTAATTTTACCACAGGCTTATCCAAACCTTCCAAAAATCTATCCGCCCCTCTTCCAATGCAGCATGCTGCTGCCCCTGAATCTAACAAGGCCATCACCATTTTTCCTCCAACCGATGTATTAACAAAGAAGAGATTATCGCCCCCTATGCTGACAATTGTCTCGATTGCCATTCGTTTCGCCTTCTTATATTTTGCGGTCTTTTCTCGAAGTTTAGCAATTTTTTTATATTTCTTACTATTAATTTTCATTTCTTCATTAAAAATTCGTGTTCTAACAATTTCATAATCCATTTTTCTCTGATGAAGTGATCTATGCTTCTGATGCACCTCATTTTTGCCCTCGACAGCATCGCGTGGAGGTCTTTGCAATATTCTTATAGATTGGGATCCGGGTTTTCCACTGTCAGGCAAGAGGACCCGGTCAACTCCGCCACAACCCGATTTTTTAAAACAAATTCACAGTATGACTCATCCTTTCCACAGGAAAAACACTTCATGTCATGGAAAGTGGATTTACAAACGTTTTCCTGCCTAATCATTTGAACATTCTTGCGATAGAAGTCGCCAGGCATTCCACAAGTGAAGCAGAGGTTCATATGAAACGGCGAGGGACAAAACACCTCATTGGAACTTCCAAGAACATTTTTGTCCAAGGACACTCCCGTATACGGTCTCGGAGCAGGGTTACCCATATTATTCGATCTATTCTGGGCATTTCTCGGGTGGCAACCGCTAGTTCCTTTATCAGGCCCCACTGGTCGTGATGACAATGTAACGGCTTCAATGCCGAAACTACATTCCTCTTTCTCAACAGAATTTGTCAACGAAACCTCATTCAACGGCTTCGTCCTTTGGCGGCCCTCTCTAAGAAGTCTCTCAGCTCGACGACATTCTGTTTTAAGATCCGCAATTGTAGATATTTTGGAGGCAAATATAAGTGCCCCTATATTATGTCGTACATTACCACGAATAATGCTGACCAATTCAGCTTCTGGAATCCTTTTTCGCAGTCTAATTATTCTGATTATTTCATAGTCCGAGTCAGATGACTTGAAATGGTTAAGTAACTCCTCCTTTAGCGGAGCCGGAGAGAAGTGACGAATAATCAGTAAATAATTAGTCATATGAAATGTTATGCTGTTCTCGCATTTTCTCAATTCTAAAAATAAAATTTTCAATAGTCATGTCGCGAGCAGATCCATCGAATTTGATATGCCAACTGCCAAGGTCTACTGGTTTTCTCTTATTCAGTTCCCGCTGACTATACGACATCCCTAAGTCTCCGTCCCCACGCCCAGATTGTGAATAAGTGGCATCACTGCTCATATTTCCACTCCGATTCACAGATGGTTCCGAAGTTCTACTCCCCCTGGGGTCCGGAGCAGGTTCCGTTGTCGTATCTCTATCCGGAGTCGAGCTTGAACCGGGAGGAGCTATTGCCGAAGCATTAGTAGATCCCTCAACATCAGCAACCCTATGGCTAAGTGATGCCATCTCGCCACGCATGCGTCGAAGTTCGTCCATGCAATTTGTCATTAGATAATCCTGTTCGGACATTCCACCTATTTTCTCTAATTATACCCTCCACCATAAGATGGGGGGTATACTAATTTCGTCATTCTGTTTGTAACTACTCGAAATATTCGTCTGAGACCCCATAAAGTATATATATTCTTGATCGTCGCGACATTTTATGTCGATCTAGCCATGTCCGTCCGTCTGTCCGTCCGTCCGTCTGTCTGTCGTAAGCACACTAACTTCCGAAGGAGTAAAGCTAGCCGCTTGAAATTTTGCACAAATACTTCTTATTAGTGTAGGTCAGTTGGTATTGTAAATGGGCCATATCGGTCCATGTTTTGATATAGCTGCCATATAAACCGATCTTGGGTTTTGACTTCTTGAGCCTCTAGAGTGCGCAATTCTTATCCGATTGGAATGAAATTTTGCACGACGTATTTTGTTATGATATCCAACAACTGTGCCAAGTATGGTTCTAATCGGTGCATAACCTGATATAGCTGCCATATAAACCGATCTTGGGTCTTGACTTCTTTAGACTCTAGCGTGCGCAATTCTTATCCGATCAGAATGAAATTTCGCACGACGTGTTTTGTTATGATACCCAACAACTGTGCCAAGTATGGCTTAAATCGGTCCATTACCTGATATAGCTGCCATATAAACCGATCTTGGGTCTTGACTTCTTGAGCGTCTAGAGGGCACAATTCTTATCCGATTTGAATGAATTTTTGCACGAAGTATTTCGTTATGATATTCAACAACTGTGCCAAGTATGGTTGAAATCGGTCTATAACCTGATATAGCTGTCATATTAACAGATCTGGGGATTTGACTTCTTGAGCTTCTAGAGGGCGCAATTCCTATCCGATTTGGCTAAAATTTAGCATGACGTATTTTATTTTTACTTTCAACAACTGTGTCAAATAAGGTTCAAATCGGTTCATAACCTGATATAGCTGCCATATAAACCGATCTGGGATCTTGACTTCTTGACCCCTAGAGGTCGCAATTATTATCCGATATGCCTGAAATTTTGTACGATGGATCCTCTCATGACCATCAACATACGTGTTTGTTATGGTCTGAATCGGTCTATAGCCCGATACAGATCCCATATAAATCGTTCTCTCTATTTTACTTCGTGAGCCCCAATGGGCGCAATTCTTATACGAATTGACTGAAATTTTACACATGTCTCCAACATATAATTTAATTGTGGTCCGAACCGGACCATATCTTGATATCGTTTTAATAGCAGAGCAACTCTTTTCTTTATCGTTTTTTGCCTAAGAAGAGTTGCCGGGAAAGGAACTCGACAAATGCGATCCATGGTGGAGGGTATATAAGATTCGGCCCGGCCGAACTTAGCACGCTTTTACTTGTTATCCATATTTTGGTAACATTTGGGAACACAAGAAATTTTTTGCGGGATATTATTCTTTATCGGGTAAGGATGTTGTCACTAATATGCAGTCGTCGGAGGCCATTACGGAAATTGTGTCTGAGCCGAAAATCCTTTGGGCGATAAGAAGTTTCGACTCCTGTAAGCCCCCAGGCCCCGATGATGTATCATCAGTTGAATTACAAGCTATGTCCGATAGACTGGTTCCCTGGCTTAGGGAGATATACTCTGCTTGTATCAGAATGTCATATATACCTGTGGGATGGAGGGACACGAAGGTTATCTTCATTCCTAAAGCATAAAGTCTGTCATCCTTTATGGTGAAAACTATTGGGAGGTTGATAGAAAAATATTTTAGGGCAAAGATCCCTGGACATCACCAGTTGCTGCAGCAGCATGCATAAATTGGGTTGCCCAAAAAGTAATTGCGGATTTTTCATATAGTCGGCAAATTTTTTCAACGGCTTGTGACTCCGTAATTGCATTCTTTCTTCTGTCAGTTATCAGCTGTTACTTTTAGCTTGCTTTAGAAAAAAAGTGCGCGAAATTTTGTTAACATATGTTTGTTTGGCGTCAATTTTAATATGGAGCCCACAAAGGAGCATTTTCGTCATATTTTACTTTATTATTTCCGTAAAGGAAAAAACGCGGAGCAGGTTGCTAAAAAGTTACGAGATGTGTATGGTGATAAAGCCTTGAAAGAAAGACAGTGTCAAAATTGTTTTCGCAAATTCCGTTCTGGAGATTTTTCACTTAAAGATGAGCCACGTTCAGGTCGGCCAAATGAAGTTGATGATGACCAAATCAAAGCATTAATCGAATTGGATCGTCATGTAAGAGAAGTTAAATATACCAAAATCAACCGTTCATTCTAAGTTTTTTTAAAAATGCATTTGCTTTCTTTTAAAAAATCCGCAATTACTTTTTGGGCAACCCAATAGTAAAGGCAAATCCACTGAAACAGCCCTTCACGACTAAGTCGGCTACATAAAGGCTTTAATCGCTGTCAAGGAATATACAATGGTAGCACTTCTTGACATTGAAGGTGCTTTCATTAATGTAAAACCGACGTCAATCATGAAGGAGTTGGAGTCTCTAGGCATCAACTCTACCGTAAAAAAGTTTATTAATAATTTACTTACGAAAAGATGCATTACGGCGGTCTTGGGATCTGTGGATCTAAAAATAACCTCTAATTTAGAATATAGCCTTTAACAATATATTATTGTCAATGGAAGAAAAAGACGTAAAAGTCGTCGCATATGCTGATGACGTGGATATACTTCAGGAAGCTCTACGTGCAACAGCAAAGTGGGCTACCGAAAGTGGTCTGGGTATAAATCCGGGCAAGAAAGAAGCAGTTCTTTTTAGAAAGAGATACAAGTGGAACCTGTTTCCTTGGGTGGAGGGAATATTTCATTTACAGAAAGCGCAAAATACCTGGGTGTTTTGCTGGACAGGAAATTGAACTTCAAATCCAGAATTTTGGAAAGGGCAAGAAAGACCACTCTTGCCTTGTCTGGTAGACGGGGCTTCAAAAATCAACCTACTGCTCATTATTTAACCGGATCCAAAGTATGGCTTGTTTGTGCATCACAGCCGCACTGAGGACGACACCATCTGATGCACTGAATTTAATGCTACATCTTATGCCTCTGAACATTGTGGCTACCCAAATTGCAGCGACCACTGCCGTGAGGATAAGGGAGCTTTCTCATTGGTCACATGGCGGCTACGGACACTGTATTATCCTTGATACAATATCCAATGTTCCAGGCAGTGTGGATTACATCATCCCTGAGCCGCTTTTTGATAAAAATTACTGTACCACTATTCCTGATAGAACAGATTGGAACAACGATATCCCTGTTAACAGAAATTACATAGACTTTAATACGGATGGTTTCAAACTAAATGGCCAGGTGGGCTTTGGGGTGTACTCTAAAGATCTAGAGCTTGTCATATCGAAGAGGTTAGCCGACCACTGCAGTGTGTATCAAGCAGAGATCCTTGCAATTTAGGAAATGGTGGAATGGCTAAGATATAATGCCATAACGACGATTGGCATAAATATCATCTCAGACAGCCAGGCAGTCATTAAATAGCCGAAGAACGTATTTCTGAACACAAAAACCACCCTTGTCTGTCGCAGATCTCTCAATGAGATGGCTTAACAATTCAAAATTCACCTGTTCTGGGTGCCGGTCCACAGTCATTTCCCAGGGAATTCTAAAGCAGACGAGCTTGCGAGACTAGGAACTTCCTTACACATTCCAGGGATACTGGAATCTGAGATATTCGCAAAGACAAAACTGAGATATTCGCAAAGACACTCACACTCACAAAACTGAGATATTTGCAAAGACACACACACTTTGAAGGCTTTGAAAGATTAGGCCTATAGCTCTGACTTTATGACCAAATGTCCCCGCAGATGGGTCAGTTCCGACAAACAAAAAATACCGACCACAATTAAAACAAGTAAAAGTGTGCTAAGTTCGGCCGGGCCGAATCTTATATACCCTCCACCGTGGATCGCATTTGTCGAGTTCTTTTCCCGTCATCTCTTCTTAGGCAAAAAAAGAGGATATAAGAAAAGATTTGCTCTGCTATTAGAGCGATATGAAGATATGGTCCGGTTTGGACCACAATTAAATTATAAGTTGGAGACCTGTGTAAAATGTCAGCCAATTCGAATAAGAATTGCGCCCTTTGTGGGCTCAAGAAATAAAATAGAGAGATCGATTTATATGAGAGCTGTATCGGCCTACAGGGTGGCTGATGAAAGCCGCTACCAAAAAAAAAAATGTAATAACTTTTTTTCTATTTAATAATAATAATTTAATAATTAATTAAATTAATTAATTAATTAATTTAATTAATAATAATTTAATAATTAATTTAATAATTTAATTTAACATGAATAAAAGAAAAATGTATTCCATACACCGAAAAAAAAATGTAGCAATATTCATCATTGTAGCAATATTCATCAGCCACCCTGTATAGACCGATTCAGACCATAATAAACACGTATGTTAATGGTCATGAGAGAATCCGTCGTACAAAATTTCAGGCAAATCGGATAATAATTGCGACCTCTAGAGGCCCAAGAAGTCAAGATCCCAGATCGGTTTATATGGCAGCTATATCAGGTTATGAACCGACTTGTACTTTATTTGACATAGTTGTTGAAAGTAATAATAAACAAGTAAAAGCGTGGTAAGTTCGGCCGGGCCGAATCTTATATACCCTCCACCATGGATCGCATTTGTCGAGTTCCTTTCCCGGCATCTCTTCTTAGGCTAAAAAGGATATAAGAAAAGAGTTGCTCTGCTATTAAAACGATATCAAGATATGGTCCGGACCACAATTAAATTATATGTTGGAGACCTGTGTAAAATTTCAGCCAATTCGTATAAGAATTGCGCCCATTGGGTCTCACGAAGTAAAATAGAGAGAAAGATTTATATGGGATCTGTATCGGGCTATAGACCGATTCAGACCATAATAAACACGTTTGTTGATATTCATGAGAGAATCCATCGTACAAAATTTCAGGCATATCGGATAATAATTGCGACCTCTAGGGGTCAAGAAGTCAAGATCCCAGATCGGTGTATATGGCAGCTATATCAGGTTATGAACCGATTTGAACCTTATTTGACACAGTTGTTGAAAGTAAAAATAAAATACGTCATGCAAAATTTTAGCTAAATCGGATAGGAATTGCGCCCTCTAGAAGCTCAAGAAGTCAAATCCCCAGATCTGTTTATATGACAGCTATATCAGGTTATGGACCGATTTCAACCATACTTGGCACAGTTGTTGGATATCATAACGAAATACTTCGTGTAAAAATTCATTTAAATCATATAAGAATTGTGCCCTCTAGACGCTCAAGAAGTCAAGACCCAAGATCGGTTTATATGGCAGCTATATCAGGTTATGAACCGATTTAAGCCATACTTGGCACAGTTGTTGGGTATCATAACAAAACACGTCGTGCGAAATTTCATTCTAATCGGATAAGAATTGCGCACTCTAGAGGCTCAAGAAGTCAAGACCCAAGATCGGTTTATATGGCAGCTATATCAGGTTATAAACCGATTTGAACCATACTTGGCACAGTTGTTGGATATCATAACAAAACACGTCGTGCAACATTTCATTGCAATCGGATAAGAATTGCGCACGCTAGAGGCTCAAGAAATCAAGACCCAAGATCGGTTTATATGGCAGCTATATCAGGTTATGGACCGATTTGAACTATTCTTGGCACAGTTGTTGGATATCACAACAAAATACGTCGTGCAAAATTTCATTCCTATCGGATAAGAATTGCGCACTCTAGAGGCTCAAGAAATCAAGACCCAAGATCGGTTTATATGGCAGCTATATCAAAACATGGACCGATATGACCCATTTACAATACCAACCGACCTACACTAATAAGAAGTATTTGTGCAAAATTTCAAGTGGCTAGCTTTACTCCTTCGGAAGTTAGCGTGCTTTCGACAGACAGACGGACGGACGGACGGACGGACGGACGGACGGACAGACGGACGGACATGGCTAGATCGACATAAAATGTCGCGACGATCAAGAATATATATACTTTATGGGGTCTCAGACGAATATTTCGAGTAGTTACAAACAGAATGACGAAATTAGTATACCCCCCATCTTATGGTGGAGGGTATAAAAACGTCTGCGAAATTTCAGCCAAATCGGATAGAAATTGAGCCCTCTAGAAGCTCAAGAAGTCAAGTCCCCAGATCGGTTTATATGACAGCTATATCAGGTTATGAACCGATGTGAACCATATTTGGCACAGTTGTTGGATATCATAACAAAATACTACGTGCCAAAATTCATTCAAATTGGATAAGAATTGCGCCCTCTAGAGGCTCAAGAAGTCAAGACCCAAGATCGGTTTATATGGCAGCTATATCAGGTTATGGACCGATGTGAACCATACTTGGCACAGTTGTTGGGTATCATAACAAACGGACGGACGGACAGACGGACGGACATGGCTAGATCGACATAAAATGTCGCGACGATCAAGAATATATATACTTTATGGGGTCTCAGACGAATGTTTCGAGTAGTTACAATCAGAATGACGAAATTAGTATACCCCCCATCTTATGGTGGAGGGTATAAAAAAAATGTTGGGGTATGTTTACTAATTTCACAGTGAGAGAAGAATTTCAGCAATTTTCGGTTTTGAAAAAATGTGGGGTGGGCCCACTTTAAAATAAAATCCTGGCTATATCCCTAATGCAAATTATGGCCTGAATCTGTGTCTACTGCTCCTATATAAACCGATCATCCGACATTACTTCTAAAGCATTTAACGAAATCAATACTTAACCAAATTAAAAACAAAAGTGAAAAAGCATTAAGTTCAGCCATGCCGAACTTGGGATACCGGCATCAATACCTAACCAAATTAAAAACAAAAGTGAAAAAGCATTAAGTTCAGCCATGCCGAACTTGGGATACCGGCATCAGATATATTTATTATCCTATTTATACCCTACACCACTACTGTGGTACAGGGTATTATAAGTTAGTACATTTGTTTGTAACGCCCAAAAGATAGATAGACCCACTGATAAGTCTACCGATTGACTCAGAATCACTTTCTGATTCGATTTAGCTATGCTCGTCTGTCCATGTTAATTTGTGTAAAGACTAAAGGTGGCAATTTTCATCCGATCGTCTTAAAATTTTGTATATATATATATATATATATATATATATATATATATATATATATATATATATATATATATATATATATATATATATATATATATATATATATATATATATATATATATATATATATATATATATATATATATAAATCTTCCCAAAACTTCCCAAAATTTTGTACAACGCTTTACTCAATGACTTTCACAATGTCCATAAAGTTTGGTAGAAACCGGTTCAGATTTAAATATAGCTTCCATCCATATATTCGACCGATTTTAAGAAATATTGCAATAAAGTGCTCATTTGTCGCTTTGGCAGAAAGAATTTTCTTCTAACTCCTAATATTACCCTTGCATTTCATAGAGACCGGTTCGAATTTAGATATATAGCTTTCATGTATATATATCGCCCGATTTTCATTCCTAGGATCACAGCAAAATTGTCCACAACGCTTTCCTCGACGACTACCACAATATCTATAAATTTTGATCGAAATCGGGTCAGAGTAAGATTTAACTCCCATATATATGTTCGTCAGATTTTGGGTAATTTGTAGTCATTTGTCAACCGTAATTATTATATTTTGAACATATTTGTTTTGCTCGAAATTTGATAGGGAATTTTAAAAACCCATCTGAAAACATCCGCCGAGGTCCATCGAAATTGGTTCAGAATTATATACAGCTTCCACTTTGCATTTATAGGGAAATTTTAGGGTATTATAAAGTCGGCACAGCCCGACTTTTGCCTTTCCTCACTGGTTTATTATAAATCTACTATATCTATATAAATGTCCCAGTATGAGCCTATTTGGATCATATTCGGTTCAGGTACCGAGAAGTGTATATATGTAACAGTTTAAAACTTCAAGAAAATCCTCATTTATAGGGATTTTATGGATTAAGATTCAAGATGTGTATATCGGTCCATATGGCAGCTGTATCCAAACATGAACTGATATGGACCATATGCGGATCGGATATGGGATGGCCTGGTGCAACTCCATGCTCCAAATGTATATCAAAGTATGGTCCGATCTGGACCAAATGCAACTCAACGAGAGGCCCAATGCAACTCACTGATTAAAATTTCGGCGAACTCGGGTAACAAACAACAAATAGGGCTTTTATGGGCTTAAACCCCTTATTCGACAGGTCGGTCTTTAATACAGCTATATCTCAATATAGTCCGATCTGTTCCAAATTTAAGCGAAATCGGGTAACAAATGGGGCGTTTGTGGGTTTAAGACCTTTAATTGGCAGATCGGTCTATATGGCAGCATTATGGAATCATCCGCAACTCAATAGGATGTCACTGTTCTAAATTTCTACAAAATCGGGTGTTAAGTGCATATTTCTAATTATGGCCCGATATGGACCATTTTCGGTTCGGTTGTCGGGGGGCCGATATGATCCGATATTTCTCTGTACCAAACTTTAGCTCAATATCTCAATTTTTAGTAGCGTAATTTCAACAGATGAACACATACGGACAGACACACAGACATCGTTAAATTATGTTAGAATTTTACGACGATATACTTTGCGGGGTCGGAAACGGGTATATTGACTTGTTGCAATCGAAACGAATATACATCCTCTCCTATGGTGGTGGATAAAAAAATCCATGGAGTTTGTTGCTTGATCCATTTTAGTTTCTGCCTAAAAATATAACTTGACAAGTGCGATCAATGGAGAATGGTATACAATATTCTGCCCTGCCACGGACGTTTTCACTTGTTTTGGCTTTAAGACGAAACTTTTAAAAATTGACACAAATATGTTCTCTAATATGACTTCGATAACGATTAAACGAAAGTTAACTCTAAAATTAACAAAAGTTATCAAAATATGCATGCTATAACACATATTTTCTACTTTTTTTCCGTTGAGCGAAAATGTTCTTACACCTACCCACTAACATCTCAAAATTGTTGTTTCAACATGCCTGCTTATTGGCTCTTAAAGATGCGATACTCACTGCTCTCCCCTATCTCAAAATAGGGCAGTAAACATGCCTCAATTTTGACCCAAACGACTAAAGCTAAAATTATGAAATTTTGCCCGAATGTTGGTCTTAGTAATAAGACTATGTTTGACGATATTCATTCGTTAAGAAACGAAATAGTACCACATAGTACGAAATGGTGCATGTTTGGGCAGGGTGAACGGAAAGTACTAGGAGAATGAATTCAAAATTAAAGAGCGTCTTAAAAAAATAAGATTTGGTAAAATAAAAATTCCAATTGGGTTGCCTAAAAAGTAATTGCGGATTTTTTAAAAGAAAGTATATGAATTTTTAATAAAACTTAGAATGAACTTTAATCAATTATTTAATTGCCATTTTGTTCGATAACCTTTTGCCATCTTCCTGGCAAATTTAGTATTCCACGCTCATAGAACTTCTGGCCTTTATCAGCAAAAAACTGAACCAAGTGCGTTTTTATAGCCTCATCATTGCCGAAAGTTTTACCATTTAAGGAGTTCTGCAAAGATCGAAATAAATGGTAGTCTGATGGTGCAAGGTCAGGGCTTTATGGTGGATGCATCAAAAGTTCCCAGCCAAGCTCACTCAGTTTTTGGCGAGTGACCAAAGATGTGTGCGGTCTAGCGTTGTCCTGGTGGAATATGACACCTTTACGATTGACCAATTCTGGTCGCTTCTCCTTGATGGCTGTATTCAATTTGTCCAATTGTTGACAGTAAACATCCGAATTAATCGTTTGGTTCCTTGGAAGCAGGTCAAAATACACCACACCCTTCCAATCCCACCAAACAGACAGCATAACCTTCTTTTGGTGGATATCAGCCTTTGAAGTGGTTTCAGCTGGTTCACCATGCTTGGACCATGATCGTTTTCGACTAACTTTGTTGTAAACAATCAATTTTTCATCTCCAGTTATGGTTCGTTTTAAAAACGGATCGCATTCATTGTGTTTAAGGTGTATATCACAAGCGTTGATTCGGTTTGTTAAATGAATTTCTTTCTATACATGTGGTACCCATATTAAAATTGACGCCAAACAAACAAATGTAAACAAAATTTCGCGCACTTTTTTTCTAAAGCAAGCTAAAAGTAACAGCTGATAACTGACAGAAGAAAGAATGCAATTACAGAGTCACAAGCCGTTGAAAAAATTTGTCATCGCTGACTATATTACTACTATATTACCGACAATTACTTTTTGGGCAACCCAATAGTTTAGAAATCACGCTATTTAAAGAATATTTAAATTATTAATTAATAGAATAGAATTAGAATAGAATTAAAGGCTGGTCACTTATTTTGTTGCCTGTGAACGCATTCTGAACCTATTTAAAAATTTTTTACTGATTTGGAAAGCTAGTCAAATTTACTATTTTCTTGTCTTCAATCAAAAGTTATGCGATTTAGGTTAGGTTAGGTTAGGTTGAAAAGAATGTGCAGATATTAATCCGCGCTGTAAATAAATGACGACCTCTAGAGGCTCAGGAAGTCAAAATCCCAGATCGGTTTATATGGCAGATATATCAGGTTATAAACCGATTTGAACCTTATTTTGCACAGTTGTTGGTTATTATAACAAAATACTTCGTGAAAAATTGTCAAGATCCAAGAACGGTTTATATGGCAGCTATATCAGGTTATTGACCGATTTGAACCTAACATAGCACATTTATTGGAAGTCATAGCGAAACACGTAGTGCAAAATTTCATTCCAATTGGATAAGAATTTCGCCCTCTAGGGGCTCAAGAAGTCAAGACCCAAGAGCGGTTTATATGACAGCTATATCAAAACATGGATCGATATTGCCCATTTACAATTCCAACCGACCTACATAAATAAGAAGTATTTGTGCACAATTTCAATCGGCTAGCTTTACTCCTTCGAAAGTTAGCGTGCTTTCGACAGACGGACGGACAGGCGTATAGACGGACGGACATGGCTAAGTCGACATAAAATGTCACGACGATCAAGAATATATATACTTTATGGGGTCTCAGACGAATATTTCGATTAGTTACAAACAGGATGATGAAATAAGTATACCCATTTTCTATGGTGGAGGGAATAAAAAGAAAATTTTAAGTTAGGAATTCCGTGCTTCTTACAAAATCCTTAATTGTTTTCAATACCACTCCCCTAAGATGGTTCATGTCTGGTATTGTGTCTCTACCTAAGTGGCGGTATCTGTTAGATACGAAATCCAGCCAATGACAAAGGAAATACTCCAACGTCTCATCATCTTCCCCGCATGCCCTACACATACTATCACTTGCCGCACCGATTTTACATAAGTGAGCTCGAAGTCCTATGTGTCCTGTTATGATACCAATAGCTATACTGACCTCCTTCTTGCTTCCTTTCAGTAATAGTCTCGTCTTCTCACGATCTGGATCACCCCATAGGATTTTCGCCGTCGTACCGACCGTTTCGATGTTCCACAATGTTGCAAGCACATTCGCCGCCCACTCCGTTAACTCGGACTGCGTCGATTCGAAAGCCTTCGGGTTAACCAAGTTTATTGACGACAGTCCTCTCGCCTTCACCGCCATCTGCCCCTTCATTTCCCCTTACTACGTTATGGCCCGGCACCCAAACGATGCAGATTTTGCCATCCTCAGAGTAGGCGTTAATCTCCTTCTTACACTGCAAGACTGTTCCTGACCTTACCGTTCTGGTTGTTATTGCCCTTATGGAAATTTTACTGTTGGTAAAGATGTTCACACTCGACGCCCTCTCGTTAGCACCACACTACTTCAAGCATTCCATGATCGCCTGGATCTCCGCTTGCAGGACCGTGGTCAGGCAGTCTAAAACAAATCTCAGTCCGTGGGTTCTTAATGTAAACTCCCAGGCCCACCCTGTCCTCTAGCTTTGATCCATCCGTGTAACATGATCTTCCAGATGGCAATACTAGGCTTCCGTTAATCCAAAACTGTGCCGATGGCAGCAGTGCCTCGCACTCGACTTCAAGGTTCATCTCAGGTATCCGATCGGAAACCTATTCCCTTCCTTCCAGGTTTCCTATCTTCGCCTAGATTATACCGCGGTGGCATGAGCTGCTCCCATCCTCAATCCATTCTCCCATCGCCTTAAGTCTCATAGCCACAGTGGCTGCCTCCACTTAATTTGTACGACAATGGGTCGGATATCTAGAATAGTCTCCAGTGCTCTAATGGGCGTGGTCTTCATCGCTCCACCTATGCCAAGACAACATGTTGTCTGAACCTGTTTTATGATCCTTATGTTGCACTTTTTCTCCATAGCAGTCCACCAACTACTGAGGCGTAAGTAAATATTGGTCTAATCACGCTCTTGTAGAGCCAGTGGCCTATCCTCGGATTCAGGCAACATTTCGAACCAACGGCCCGTCTATATAGTGGCCAACATCTGTGAGCCTTCTCAGTACGCCCCTGAATGTCACTCTTCAATTAAGTTTCCTGTCCAAGATCACACGTAAGTATTTGACCTTGTCAGATATCGAAATCGTCTTATAAAGCAAACGTGGTGCATTAAATTGACCCATATTTCAGTCTTCTCTGGGTTAACATGAGACCTCTGGGTCTAGCCCAGTCATATGCCATATGCAGGACCCTTTCGGCCCCTCTGCATAGCTCGTTCGGATCCTGACCCCTTAGAAGTATTATTACATCGTCTGTGTAGCAGACGGGTTCAAATCCCTCCTCAGTCAGCATCCGTAATAGGTCATTTAAGGTGGTCACCCATAGGAGTGGCGATAAAATGTCCCCCTTTGCCACTTCCTCCCTTATATTTATGCCATGGGACACATAATTTATCCACCTGTTCTTTAGCATATGGTTTATCCAGTCTCTAAGGACTGGGTCCACTCGGTACTAGTCTAAGGATTGGATCAATGTGGCGGTCCGCACATTGTAAAAAACACCCTCGCTGTCAATGTATACCGCCAGTGAGTACGTTTTGGCATCGAAGGATTCTTCAATTTTATGCACAACCTCGAGCAGGGCAGTCTCCACCGACCTTCCCTTGACATAGGCGTGCTGTTTGTATTTGAGCAGTTCCCTGAATGTCCTACACTTTATCAATACAATACGTTCCATGATTTATAATAGAAAGGACGTAAGGCTTAAGGGTTTGTAGGCCTTTGGTGTCGCATAACTTGGCTTGCAGGGATTAGGTATAAACACCACCCATGCCTCCTGCCAGACTTTCGGAGCATATGCAAGTCCTAAGCTGCTCTGGTAATCTTCTTGTATTCCTTGAGCCGTGTGTTATACACATCCCAGTAAACTTCCGCTTTTTGTTGTATGCGATTTAAAAATCAAACAAGTAAGCGCATACTAAGTTCGGCCGGGCCGAATCTTATGTACCCTCCACCATGGATCGCATTTGTTCTAGTTCTATACTCCGTATCTCTTTTTAGAAGAATAAAGAATATTAAATAGAACTGTTATGCTATTGAAGCTATATCAAGTTGTAGTCCGATTCGGACCATAAATGAGTGCTGAACATTGTAGAAATCATTGTGTTTTGTGCATTTCGGTTCATTCGGATAAGAATAGCGCCATGTAGGGGCTCAAGAAGAAAAATCGGGAGATATGTTTATATGGGATCTGTATCAAGCTATTGATCGATTCAGACCATATTAGACACACATGTTGAAGGTCATGAGAGAAGCCGTTGTACAAAATTTCAGCCAATTTGGATGAGAATTGCGCCCTCTAGAGGCTCAAGAAGTCAAGATCCCAGATCGGTTTATATAGCAGCTATATCAGGTTCTATACCGATTCACACCATACTTAGCACAGTTATTGGAAGTCATAACAAAACACCTCATGCAAAATTTCAGTCAAATCGGACTAGAATTGCGCACTCTATTGGCTGTAGAAGTCAAGATCCAAGATCGGTTTAGATGACAGCTATACCAGAATATGAACCGATTTGAATAGTACTTAGAAAAATTGTTGGAAGTGATACCAGAACACTACGTGAAAAATTTCAGTTAAATCGGACGAGAATTGCGCCATTTAAAGACTCAAGAAGTCAAGACCGAAGATCGGTTCATATGGCAGCTATATCAAAATATGGACCGTTTTGGCCCATTAACAATATCAACCGACCTACACTAATAAAAAGTATTTGTGCAAAATTTCAAGTGGCTAGCTTTACTCCTTCGAAAGTTAGCGTGCTTTCGACAGACAGACGGCGGACATGGCTAGATCGACTTAAAATGACATGACGATCAAGAATATATATACTTTATGGGTTCTCAGACGCATATTTCGAAGTGTTACAAACAGAATGACGAAATTAGTATACCCCCATCCTATGGTGGAGGGTATAAAAATGTGAAAAAAGCCTATTTTTGGCATCTTTTCATAAAAAATAAGTAAAAGCGTGCTTAGTTCGGCCGGGCCGAATCTTATATACCCTCCACCATGGATAGCATTTGTCGAGTTCTTTTCCCGGCATATCTTCTTAGGCAGAAAAGGATATAAGAAAAGATTTGCTCTGCTATTAGAGCGATATCAAGATATGGTCCGGACCACTATTTAATTATATGTTGGAGACCTGTGTCAAATGTCAGCCAATTCGAATAAGAATTGCGCCCTTTGAGGGCTCAAGAAGTATAATAGAGAGATCGATTTATATGGGAGCTGTATCGGGCTATAAACCGATTCAGATCAAAATAATCACGTATGTTGATGGTCATGAGAGGATCCGTCGTACAAAATTTCAGGCAAATCGGATAATAATTGCGACCTCTAGAGGCTCAAGAAGTCAAGATCCCAGATCGGTTTATATGGCAGCTATATCAGGTTTTGAACCGATTTGAACCATACTTGGCACAGTTGTTGGATATCATAACAAAACACGACGTGCAAAATTTCATTCCAATCGGATAAAAATTGCGCACTCTAGAGGCTCAAGAAGTCAAGACCCAAGATCGGTTTATATATGACAGCTATATCAGGTTATGAACCGATTTGAACCATACTTGGCACAGTTGTTGGATATCATAGCAAAAAACGTCGTGCAAAAATTCATTCCAATCGGATAAGAATTGCGCCCTCTAGAGACTCAAGAAGTCAAGATCCAAGATCGGTTTATATGACAGCTATATCAGGCTATGAACCGATTTGAACCATACTTGGCACACTTGTTGGATACCATAACAAAACATGTCGTGCAAAATTTCATTCCAATCGGATAAGAATTGCGCACTCTAGAGGCTCAAGAAGCCAAGACCCAAGATCGGTTTATATGGCAGCTATATCAGGTTATGAACCGATTTGAACCATATTTGGCACAGTTGTTGGGTATCATAACAAAACACGTCGTGCAAAATTTCAATCGAATCGGATAAGAATTGCGCACTCTAGAGGCTCAAGAAGTCAAGACCCAAGATCGGTTTATATGGCAGCTATATCAGGTTATAGACCGATTTGAACCATACTTGGAAAAGTTGTTGGTTATCATAACAAAACACGTTGTGCAAAATTTCATTCCAATCGGATAAGAATTTCGCCGTCTAGTGGCTCAAGAAGTCAAGATCCAAGAACGGTTTATATGGCAGCTATATCATGTTATGTACCGATTTAAACTATACTTGGCACAGTTGTTGGATATCATAACAAAACACGTCGTGCAAAATTTCATTCCAATCGGATAAGAATTGCGCACTCTAGAGGCTCAAGAAGTCAAGACCCAAGATCGGTTTATATGACAGCTATATCAGGTTATGGACCGATTTGAACCATACTTTGCACAGTTATTGGATATCATAACAAAACACGTTGTGCAAAATTTCATTCAAATCGGATAAGAATTGCGCACTCTAGAGGCTCAGGACCGTTATGGCCCATTTACTATACTAGCTTTACTCCTTCGGAAGTTAGCGTGCTTTCGACAGACAGACGGACGGATGGACGCACGGACGGACAGACGGACGGACATGGCTAGATCGACAGAAAATGTCGCGACGATCAAGAATATATATACTTTATGGGGTCTCAGACGAATATTTCGAGTAGTTACAAACAGAAAGACGATATTAGTATACCCCCATCTTATGGTGGAGGGTATAAAAATGGGTACTTTTTAAATAGTGGTATAAATAGAAAAGCTTAAAACTGAAGCTGAAAGCTAATTTTGTAGTTAGCTCATTGCTATTCTTGTTATGAGTACCTTTATATGTGCGACACCTAATTTGCCAATTAATAATCACACATTCGTATAGGCAAAGACACACTCAAGGTCTATGATTGCCTGAAATCAAAACTAAGATTAAAACATTCTCCTCTTTGTTTGCCTGTTCACTTAAATTGTGCAGAACATTGAAGAAATTGCTTGAATAACCTGACATTTTAATTTAAATTGTATCAATTTGAATCACCTAGATATAGAGGGGAATGCGAGTACATTACGTTTTATTAGGACGCTCATTAGGCATTCTGTTAAAATGAAATTTTGCATATTTCCACCACAAAATTGACTCAGTGACATTTAAGATAATTTTATAGTCATTAAGCAGAAATGTTCCTTTGCTGGTAACTTTCCTGCACCAACTTCCACCACAGTCTTGGACGGGATAAACACATTTCGCCAAAAAAGCAGACTGTTTAAAACTCGACAACGGCGAACACAAGGTTACTTACACAGATATACTCATAAAAAGGCAACAAAAAGTTAATTATTTAAATGCGGTAATAAAACAGGATACAAATTAAAATATAACAAACGGCTAATGTTGAAGACACTAAGCTCATATGGCTGAGTTGCACAGTAACTCGATTTAACTAACAAATAAATAAGTAGGAACGAGTACGGACCGGGCGAAAGGAAATAACCTTGGAGTCCTATCGAAACTCATTAAAAATCTAATTTACACAAATTAGCTTTGCGTATGTGGATTTGGATTATTCCTTATTGGCGAATGAAATGATATGAGCAAATTTTACTCGTATTGCACGACATGGTATTGAAATGTTAACACATATTGCATTACGCAAATGGAAGATATTGATGAGCACACCCTAAGAAATAAGTTTGCTTAAATTAACAAGTAAGAGCGTGCTAAGTTCGGCCGGGCCGAATCTTAGATACCCTCCACCACGGATCGCATTTGTCGAATTCTATGCGCGATATCTCTTTTTAGGCAAACAAAGAATATTAAATAAGAACTGTTATGCTATTGGAGCTAAATCAAGTTATAGTTCGATTCAGACCATAAATGAATGCTGAACATTGTAGAAGTCATTGTGTAACATTTCAGTTCATTCTGCTAAGAATTGCGACTTGTAGGGGCTCAAGAAACAAAATCGGGATATAGGTTTATATTGGAGCTGCATCAAGCTATTGATCGAATCATACCATATTTAACACGTATGTTGAAGGTCATGAGCAAAGTCGTTGTTGTAAATTTCTGCCAAATAGGATGAGAATTGCGCCCCCTAGATGCTCAAGAAGTCAAGACCCAAGATCGGTTTAAGTGGCAGCTATATCAAAAGATGAACTGATTTGAACCATACTATTCACAGTTGTTGGAAGTGATACCAAAACACCAAGTGCAAAATTTAAGTCAAATCGGATGATAATTGCGCCCTCTAGAGCTTCAAGAAGTCAAGACCCAAGATTGGTTTATATAGCAGCTATATCAAAACATAGACCGATTTGGCCCATTTACAATGCCAACCGACCTACACTGATAAGAAGTATTTGTGCAAAATTTCAAGCGGCTGGCTTTACTCCTTCGAGAGTTAGCGTGCTTTCGATAGTCAGACAGACGGACGGACATGGCTAGATCGACTTAAAATGACATGACGATCAAGAATATATATACTTTGTGGGGTATCAGACGCATATTTCGAGGTGTTACAAACAGAATGACGAAATTAGTATACCCTTATCCTATGGTGGAGGATATAAAAAAGCATTTAGTTCGGCCGGGCCGAACTTTGGATACCCACCTCCTCGGGTATATATGTAAACCACCTTTCGTCACAATCTTGGACATTGAGTGGTCTAATAAATATAAGTCACTGTTCAATTTTGAAGAACAAAATATTGGTCTTTTTGACAGCTATATCCAAATATAAACCCATCTGAACCATATAGTACACGGATGTCGAAAAACATAACATAAGTCGCAGAGTCAATTTTAACGAAATCGGATAATAGCTGCGCTTTTTAAAAGGCCAAGACTTTAAATCGAGAGATCGTTCTATATGACACATATAACCAAATCTGGACCGATCTGGACCAAATTAAACAAGGATATAAAAATCATCCTATTTTATTGTATTATAACTTTACTACTATATCCATAGATAAATTTTAATAGTGGCTGGTCTGAATCATATTTTATTCAGGTCCCGAGAACACATATTTAGACAATAAAATTTCTTTTTATGGGATTAAGTCCCTATATTACAAGATCGGTCTATATGGCAGCTATATCTATATAGTCTGATCCGATTCATATGTGGGTCGGATGGCGGGAGGTTTTAACCAACTCACTATTTTAAATTTCGATGAAATCGGGTAATAAATAAAGTTTTTATGAGCTTCAGAGCCTTAATCGGCAGATCGGTCTATATGACAGTTATATATATGATAGTTATATCGGATATCGGGAGGCTCAAAACAACTCACTGTTTCAAATTTCAGCGAAATCCGGTAAAAAATAAAGCTTTTATGGGCGTCAGACCCCTTATCGGCAGATCGGTCTATATGGCAGCTATATCTAAATATAGTCCGATCAGAACCATATTTAAGTCCAATGGCGGGAGGCTTAAACCAAATCAATATTTCAAATTTCGATGAAATCGGTTAAAAAATAAAGCTTTTATGGGCTTCAGACACTTTATCGCGAGATCGGTCTATATGACAGCAATATCTAAATATAGTGCGATCTTAACCATATTTGGGTCAGATGTCTGAAGACATAAAATTACTCACTGTTTTAAATTTCAGCAAAATCGGATAAAATTAAAACTTTTTGGGATTTAGACCCTTCATCGGCAGATCGGTCTATATGGCAGCTATGTATAAATATAGTCCGATTTAATCCATAGTTAGATCCGAAGTTGAGAGGCTTGAAACTACTCACTGATTTATTTTTCAGCAAAATAGGATAAACAAGTAAACGCGTGCTAAGTTCGGCATTACTCCTTCGAAAGTTAGCGTGCTTTCGACAGACAGACGGACGGACGGACATGGATAGATCGACTTAAAATGTCATGACGATCAAGAATATATATTCTTTATGAGGTCTTAGACGAATATTTCGAGGAGTTATAAACAAAACGACGAAATTAGTATACCTTCATCCAATGGTGGAGGGTATAAAAACTATTTCGAATTTATAGGGAGTCGCTTTAAATAATGGAACTTTCGGATTACAACCAACTAATTTTTAGGCCACAGTCAACTTTTTAATATCTGAAAACAACATATTTTTTGTTGATACTGCAAATCTTTTTGCTTTATTTGAAAAAATTATTTGAGTTATGGTCCCAAGTATATAAATTAAATTTTTTTTAATTTATATACTTTTAACGAAGGCTCGGCGGAAGACGTCGTGTTCAGCTTAAAGTTGTCTATAATACTCTATACATATATACAGCTAAACCCGATGCTCTCCGCCGCGCCCTCAATTACACCGAAAAATATGTTTATCACTTACAATCATATATAAATTAATTAGCCAATACCAATTGTTAATTCTATAGAAAACTAGCTGGACCGGGACCGCTACGGTACGGCCCCCAGAAACCCCACCCCTAATTTGGATATCAAATTTTTGATTTTTATGTTGTTACCAGCCCACCTAGCACACTTCGCTGTTCCCTGTTTCACTATACGCAGAACAAACATTTCCTTATATTTGTAATTTAAACTTCTAGGTCATATGTTTTCATCTTGGTCTTGAAGATTTGAGCACAATATTGACAAAAAGTTACATTCAGAGAAATTTGTTAGTAAAAACAACAAAAAAGTATGGTCTTAATCAGTCTATATCCTGATATAGCTGCCATATAAACCAACCTCCGGATAAGACTCCTTGAGCCTGTAGAGGGCGCAGTTGTCATCCAATTTAGTTGTAATTATCGTGAAGCGTTTTTTATTACTTCCAACAACTGTGCTAAGTATGATCTTAATCGGTTCATAACCTGATATAGCTGCCATATAAACCAATCTCCCAATTTGACATTCTGAGTCTCTTGAGGGCGCAATCATTACTCAATTTGCCTGAAATTTTCGAGGAGATATTTTTCTGTGACTTGCTAAGTTCAGCTGGGAAGAATCTTATATACCCTCCACCATGGAGGCTAGAGCGACTTAAAATGTCAAGAATATATTTACTTTATGGGGTCTTTGACGCATATTTCTAGATATTAGTATACCCCCCATCCTAAGGTGGGTGGTATATTAATTCAAAGAACTTGACAAATGCGATCCACGGTGGAGAATATATAAGATTCGACCCGTCCGAACTCATCACGCTTTTACTTGTTTTCATTATACTTGCAATATTAAGCAATATTAAACTCCGGTTATATGTATTCTTAAACATCGTCTTTATCGGAGTGTATCTTTATAAAATGTCCATATATACCAATTTTCCGTTTCAAGTTCATAAAATGTGACTTTTTTACCCTCCGACATTGGATACCTTAACAGTTATCTGATATAGGTAGTTGGGGATGAAAATGGACCATATCGATTCAGATTTAAATATAGACGTAAACCATTATTCAGCCCTTAGATGGCGCAATTGTTACTCGATTTTACTCAAATTTTGCACAATGACTTTTACTATAACCTACAAGAATCGTGGTAACTATAGTTTGAATCGGCTCATAACTTAATATAGATCCTATATAAATCGATCTCCTGAAACTACTTCTTGAGCCTCTATAGTAAGCAGTTCTTACCCGATTTGGCTGAAATTTATTGACTTATATTCTGAATGTAAATTTTGTGCTCCTAGAGTCCCCAATGCTTACCCGATTTGGCAGAAATGCATTAACTGTATCATGTAAAAATGTTTAATATAAAATCAGCAGCACAGAAATTATAATTATCTGCGTTAATACTTTAAAAGCTTCATAGGATCTCTGGGTCAACATATTTATATATTGTTATTCCTTATCGTAAACTTATCATTGATTTCGTACTCTACCATCATATATCTCATTTGCACCCCATATTGACAGGCAACATATCAATCATAGTTTTATAGGGGACTCTTTGGGACAGTAAAGTTGTTTGGACAGTTGTTTTAAGTCTTACAAAATCCAACCCATATATGATCCAGTTCTGACTACATAGATATAGCTGCCATATAGACCAATCTTTCAAATTAGGGCCTTAACCTAATAAAAAGCGGATTAGTTACCTGATTTCACTGAAACATTTATTTGTATATGAGTTCTAGGGACCTGAATAAAATATATACGAAACCAGCCGCTATTTAGATGGATATGGTAGTGAAGTTATAATAAAATAGAATGATTAATATATCCATGGTGGTGGGTATCCAAAGTTCGGCCGTGCCCACTTCCTTCTTACTACTTTAACCATAGCAAACGCACCCGGCTGGGATCTTCTTTTTTCAAACATCAATAACTCAGCGAATTTTATCAAATCAAAAATCGCTTTGAACTCTGTGGATAATAATCGACCAACCCGGGTGGGTTTTGGACCACGAAATACATAACAATCTTTAGACCTGTGAAAGTTAAACTGTCCACCAACTATATCGTTCTTTGAGTGCACAACACACAATTAGTTACTTTTACTAAGCAGAATCGTTCATAACTGCCTAGCTTTTTAATTTTCCCTTATATGCTTAAATACAAAAGTGACACCCATCCATCTTGCTGTAATTATAACCTGTACTGTAATTATAAAATTGTTTGTCTTGTTGTTCAGCCTCGCAGACGGACGGACATGGCTAGATCGACGTAAAATGTCGCGACGATCAAGAATATAAATATATACTTTGTGGGGTCTCAGACGAATATTTCGAGCAGTTACAAACAGAATGACGAAATTAGTATACACCTCATCCTATGGTGAAGGGTATAAAAATATTATTTGGTTTAGAAACCAAAAATTTTTCTCTTGAAATATTCTGCCTTGCCGATTACTGATTACACAGTACAATAGTCCTTTAAATATATAAGCCTTACCATATAGAGCAATAGGTACAATATGGGACTTAAATGGAAGTTATATTGGATTAAATCACGATTCTCATACATAAATTAGATATATGTGTTAGGGGCCCTCTCCTCTTCCAAACGACATTCAAAAGGCAAATTCAACGACGGACAGGATTACTTGCGACGGGTCGGTGAAAGTCCCTATCGTGGTTTGTTTCGTAAAGTAATAGCTTCTTGCCTGTAAAAGTAATAAAAGCTAGAAAAGCATCCGAATTGTTCGAAAATTTCTAAGTGCTTTAAAAGGTACTAAATCGATCGCGCGGGTATTTCGTTATTTCACGGGTGGAAAAAATATTGAAAAATTTACTTAAGTACAAATGAAATTTTTGTTTTGTTTGATATTTGACTTTTTTGGAATGCGTGTTGTTGTCCTAGTTTTCAGATGAGTGTTATACGAAGGCTGCCTTATTGTTTTTCAAAGTATTCCTCATTAAGATCTATACAATTTTTCATGCGTTTGAACCAATTGTCGAAGCACTTTTCCCACTCTGATTGAGGTATCTCCTAAAATGCATTCTGAACGCATCAACCGATTTTTCAGGTGTCGAAAAACGTTCACCTCTCATTTTATTTTTTACGTACGTGAATAAAAGGAAGTCATTCGGTGCTAAGTCAGGACTATAAGGCGGATAACTCATTAAATCGATGTTTTGAGTGATCAAAAATGTATTTGCTTCGTATATTTGGAGCATTTCTTTCGACCATCGAAACGAACCTTTTTTTGAACAGTTGACAAATTGTGCGGGAACCAACGCAAACAAATTTTTTTGACGGTCAAATGTTCATGCATCAGGGAATTGGAGTCTTATCTTTGTATGGTAATTTCAGGTGTAAAGTAAAGTAAGACCCTTTGCAACTTGATGTTGGGTTCGCACTTTATTTGTAATAACCTAGTAATAGAGTGTCACCTTGTCCTGATTGGGAGTTCTAGAGGTTGGGTTGACCCCCAGGCAGTTGACGACATACTTTTATGTTAGATTCAGTATACCTTCCGTTTGAGACACCATAGTACAATGATAGCGCCTTTCGTGGCATTACGCATTAAACCCGAAAGCGGACATGGATATCACAGAATCATTCTTCACTGCGAACATTTCACTAAAGTAGGTTACGTCGTTAATTTTTTACATAATAAAGTTATGAGCCTGTCATTTAATGCAAAATACTCTCCCTTACTTCTTTATACTGTTCAACAACGGTTCCGTTCATTAAATGCCACGAAATTAGTTACTTTGACTGAGTAGAAACCTTTGTAAATGGCAATCTTTTTATACCCACCACCATAGGATGGGGCTTTACTAATCTAGTCATTCCGTTTTAACAACTCGAAGTATTGATTTGCGATCCCATAGAGTATTATATATTTCTTGATCGTCTCGTCATTCTGAGTCCGTCAGTCCGTCAGTCCATCAGTCATTCCGCCGGTTCGTCTGCCGAAATCATCATAGCGGTCAAACGCGTAAAGCAAGCCGCTTGAAATTTTCCACAGATTCGTCCTTTTGATGCAAATCGGAAGTCTGCCGGAGATGGGAAATGGAGCACATCGGTTCAGACTTGGGTATAGCTCCCACATAAACCGATCTCCCGATTTGACTTCTTGAGCCCTTACAAGCCATCCGATTTTACTAAAATTTTGCATGTAATGTTCTGTTACAACTTGTTACAACTGTGCTAGGTATGGTTTAAATCGGTCCATAATACGATGCCGGTCCCATATAAACCGATCTTCTGATTCTACATCTTGATCCCCTGGAAGCCGCAGTTCTTATCCGATTTGGTAACTCTGTCAAGTACGATCCAAATCGGACTTTAAACTAATATAGCTCCCACATAAACCGATCTCCCGACAATTCTTATTCTGTTCCTAGAAGCTTTAACTTTTGCCTGGTTTGGCAGAAATTTTCTGCTCAGGGTAAAATTATGGCCCTCAACTAAGTTTATTTTGTGTAATTTTTTTACAGAATCCATGGTGGTGAGTTCTCAAGATTCGGCCCGGTCGAACTTAGCATGTTTACACTTGCTAATATTTACTTCTATGTTTAAATATAAGAAGTGACATCCACCCACCGACCAATTTTCGCACAATATACTACTAACAACAAAAATGCCACACCCGCCAAGATCGAGCCATAAGCAATTGGCTGACCCACATGGCAAGTAGGGCTACGCGTGTGAGGTGCGTAGCAACTCTCTCACTTAAATAGTGATACTCGTTCTCTCACACATCCAACAGTTGCTTCTCTTACTCACACTTATATCATGCTCTTACAATATGGCATTGTATTCACACAAATAACGCATGCTTAGATTAAAAGCAAAAACAATTTGCTGTGCTTCTGCTACATCTTTTATTGAAAAATAATTCTGCATTTTTAGAGGTTTTTCCAAATGAAAATAATTTGAAATCATCGTTGACATTTGCACACACGTCTTTTAATGAGCAAGAAATTAAGGCTTTTGAAATTCGGAGAAATCGGTTCAGATTTAGATATATCTCCCATAAATATGTTTGTCCAATTTGGACTAATATTGCAAAATTGTGGTAACTTGTTCACCGATCTTCACGAAGGTTTGCTGGAAGGACATTCTTATGATTCCTCGGATTACTGGTGGGTTTCACAGAAATCGGTTAAGACTGTGATATTGCTCCCTTTTATATGAATCGCCCGATTTTCACTTCTGGAGCCTTTTGCAAGCGCTTTTATCAAGTCATCTTTAAAAATGTTTAACAATGTCTTCTTCCATAGCTTGCATAATGTGTTTTAATTTGGTCCCACTGGCATCAGATTTTTATACAGTTCACATATGTTCATCCGATTTTGAGTAATATTGCAATAGTTTTCGAAATATTTAACTAATCCTTACGAAATTTAATAAATATCACTCTTATGACTGTTGATTTTTTTTTCAGTAAATTTTATGGAATCGATTCATATTAAGATTAAGATAAACGCATCTATTAAAGTTATTAAAATGTTGCACTATTTTTTCGGAAAATTGTTATATTGCAAATCTGGACTCTTATGCCACACCATATTAAAATCAGTTCAGAATAACCATTTTATCTTATATATAACAAGTAAAAGCGTGCTAAGTTCGGCCGGGCCGAATCTTATATACCCTCCACCATGAATCGCATTTGTCGAGTTCTTTTCCCGGCATCTCTTCTTAGGCAAAAAAGGATATAAGAAAAGAGTTGCTCTGCTTTTAAAACGATATCAAGATATTGTCCGGTTCGGACCACAATTAAATTATATGTTGGAGACCTGTGTAAAATTTCAGCCAATTCGTATAAGAATTGCGCCCATTGGGGCTCACGAAGTAAAATAGAGAGAACGATTTATATGGGATCTGTATCGGGCTATAGACCGATTCAGACCATAATAAACACGTTTGTTGATGGTCATGAGAGGATCCGTCGTACAAAATTTCAGGCATATCGGATAATAATTGCGACCTCTAGGGGTCAAGAAGTCAAGATCCCAGATCGGTTTATATGGCAGCTATATCAGGTTATGAACCGATTTGAACCTTATTCGACAAAGGGTTGGAAAGTAAAAATAAAATACGTCATGCAAAATTTCAGCCAAATCGGATAGGAATTGCGCCCTCTAAAAGCTCAAGAAGTCAAATCCCAGATCTGTTTATATGACAGCTATATCAGGTTATGGACCGATTTCAACCATACTTGGCACAGTTGTTGGATATCATAACGAAATACTTCGTGCAAAAATTCATTCGAATCGGATAAGAATTGTGCCCTCTAGAGGCTCAAGAAGTCAAGACCCAAGATCGGTTTATATGGCAGCTATATCAGGTTATGAACCGATTTGAACCATATTTGGCACAGTTGTTGGGTATCATAACAAAACACGTCGTGCGAAATTCCATTCCATTCGGATAAGAATTGCGCCCTCTAGAGGCTCAAGAAGTCAAGACCCCAGATCGGTTTAAATGCAGCTATATCAGGTTATGGGCCGATTTCAACCATACTAAGCACAGTTGTTGGATATAATAACAAAACACGTCGTGCAAAATTTCATTTCAATCGGATAAGAATTGCGCACTCTAGAGGCTCAAGAAGTCAAGACCCAAGATCGGTTTATATGGCAGCTATATCAGGTTATGGACCGATTTGAACCATACTTGGCACAGTTGTTGGATATCATAACAAAACACGTCATGCAAAATTTCATTCTGATCGGATAAGAATTGCGCACGCTAGAGGCTCAAGAAATCAAGACCCAAGATCGGTTTATATGGCAGCTATATCAGGTTATGAACCGATTTTAACCATACTTAGCACAGTTATTGAATATCATAACAAAACACGTCGTGCTAAATTTCATTCCAATCGGATAAGAATTCCGCACTCTAGAGGCTCAAGAAGTCAAGACCCAAGATCGGTTTATATGGCAGCTATATCAAAACATGGACCGATATGGCCCATTTACAATACCAACCGACCTACACTAATAAGAAGTATTTGTGCAAAATTTCAAGCGGCTAGCTTTACTCCTTCGGAAGATAGCGTGCTTTCGACAGACAGACGGACGGACGGACAGACGGGCGGACATGGCTAGATCGACATAAAATGTCACGACGATCAAGAATATATATACTTTATGGGGTCTCAGACGAATATTTCGAGTAGTTACAAACAGAATGACGAAATTAGTATACCCCCCATCTTATGGTGGAGGGTATAAAAATCAATTCGTGTTTCTTTGTTGGTTTGTTTGTTTGGCTGTTCCATATAAACTCAAAAACGGCTGAACCGATTTTCTTGAAATATTCACAGATGGTGCATAATGATCCCGTGTGAAAATAGGGTAGTACATTTTTTGACATAAAAGGTATTTGAGTGTAGAATACGAATGCGATTCGAATAGTTGGGGGGCCGCCATTTTCTAAAATCACCCCCCAAAGAGGACAAATTTATGACCATAGCAATATGGGGCTCAAATGAAGGGTCTTTGGGAGTAAAGCACGAATCTTATATCAATATTCGGGAAAAGTGTCCATGGCGTCACCTCTCACCGCCATAGCACCACCCAAAAAGGAAGTATTTGGTGACCATTGCAATATGAGGAGGAAGAGGTATTTGAGAGTGGAAAACGAATCTGATACATATTTTCTGGGCCGAGTCACTGAGTGGCCGCCCCACAGTCGTAACACTGTGACTTGTCTCTAAGCCCCACCTGTTTAGTATGAACTAAATTTTTTGCACTCCATTTTAATTTTTATTATGATGAGAGTTTCTCCTTCACCTACGACGATGATGACAAAGCTAAGCATCGTCCAGGACGATTTCAACAACCGCCAAGTTTTGAGGTTCTGTTCTGCCGTTGATTCTTTATGTCATTTATGGGATTTTAATGTTCTGTACAAATTAACGTTAATGAAATGTCTGTTGTTCCTATGGTCGAAGTTGTCGCATTTACGTTTATTTCATTTATTTTTTGCCATGCTTTAATGACAAACAGCGCCCACGTGACATTAACTGCCAAGAATTGTTGCAAAAAAATAAAAACATTGCTGGGATAGCAAAACCGAATTTTTGAAGAAGCTGCTGATGGTGCTGGTGTTTATTTAAAAAGTATGTAAATTCTACCATCATAAAGATAATGTCATATTAGATAGAGTAAGGGGATTAAGGGAATTTAAATTCTATTTCTGCTTGGATAATTTTTTGTAGCAATCTGTTTATCATCTACTAAACAGGAGGAGTAAAATAGCTTTAAAGTAATTGTTACTATGTTTTTGTGTTAAAGTTTATTTGTATACCATACACCACTACTGTGGTACAGGTTATTTTACTTAGTGCATTTCTACTTTTTGGTTGTTTTGGATCAAGGTTATGAAACAATAATTAACAAGTTAAAGCGTGCTAAGTTCGGGCCGAATCTTATATACCCTCCACCATGGATCGCATTTGTCGAGTTCTTGCCACGGTATCCCTTTCTAGGCAAACAAAGGATAAAAGTAAAGAATTGCTATGTCATTGGAACAATATCAAGTTATGGCTCATTTCGGACCATAATTAAACTGAATATTGGAGACCATAGTAGGAGTCATTGTGTAAAATTTCAGCCAAATCTAGAAAGAATTGCGCACTTTAGAGGCTGAAGAACTAAAAAAGAGAGATCGGTTCGTAGGGGAGCTGCATCAGGCTATAAACCGATTCATGCCATTTTCGATACGTATGTTAAAAGTCATAAGAGAAGCCATTGAACAAAATTTCAGCTAAATCGAATAATATTTGAGCCCTCTAGTGGCTCAAGAAGTCAAGACCCCAGATCGGTTTATATGGAAGCTATATCAGGCTAGGGATCGATTTGAACCATTCTTAATACAGTTGTTGGAAGCCATAACAAAACATTTCATGCAATATTTCAGCCATATCGGATAGGAATTGCTCCCTGTAGAGGTTCAAGAAGTCAAGACCCAAGATCGGTTTATATGGCAGCTGTATCAGGTTTTGGAACGATTTAAATTATTCTTAGCACAGTTGTTGAAAGTCATAACAAAACACCTCATGCAAAATTTCAGCCAAATCGGATAATAATTGCGTCCTCTACAGGCTCAAGAAGTCAAAACCCCAGATCGGTTTATATGGCAGCTATATCAGGTTAGGGACCGATTTGAACCATTCTTAATACAGTTGTTGGAAGCCATAACAAAAAACTTCATGCAATATTTCAGCCATATCGGATAGGAATTGCTCCCTGTAAAGGTTAAAGAAGTCAAGACCCAAGATCGGTTTATATGGCAGCTGTATCAGGATTTAGACCGATTTAAATTATTCTTAGCATAGTTGTTGAAAGTCATAACAAAAAACCTCATGAAAAATTTCAGTCAAATCGGATAAGGATGGTGTCCTCTATCGACTCAAGAAGTCAAGATCCCAGATCGGTTTATGTGACAGCTATATCAAAACGTGGACCGATATGGCCCATTTACAATCCCAACTGACCTACACTTATAAGAAGCTTTTGTGCAAAATTTCAAGCGGCTAGCTTTACTCCTTCCAAAGTTAGCGTGCTCTTGACAGACAGACGGACGGACATGGCTAGTTTGACTTAAAATGTCATGACGATCAAGAATATATATATATACTTTATGGGGTTTTAGACGAATATTTCGAGGAGTAACAAACAGAATGGCGAAATTCTTCTTTGGTCCTTTGGTGGAGGGTATAAAAACCGAAGTTTTTGAGAGTTGTTTTATTTTGAAAACTCCAATATTTGGAACACCGCCGGTGTTCTTTTTCTGGGAAATTCAGTGCAAATTTAACATTTTGTCAGCCTTAAAATTCATTCGTTTGTGATTGATCGGATTTGTGTGCTGAAAGTATAGTTTTTAATTTTGTCCGAGTGGTGCCTACATATGCCATTGGGCATAAATTTGACTTGTCCCCATCGCATTGTATTTTGTATACAACATTTGACTTGTCTTCGGTTTTTATCTTAGTATTTGTCCTACTAAATAAACTACCTACGGTATTCTTACTTTTGAATGCTAGCCTAAAGTTATTCTTGTCATATATGTCGGAGTTTTTAAGGCGTTCTGAAAACCCATTTATGTATGTTGATGATTTGAATATCTTCGGTGAATTGTCCCTTTTCGTTTTAGTGTCTGTTTCTTTCACATGTTTTACTAGACTAGTTATTGCGTTGTAGGGAAAGTCATTTAATTTTAATATATGGCGAATTTTCTTTTCGTTTTCCTTATGAAATATTGTGTCGCTTGTTTTAAAAACTCTGTTTATAAAATTTGTTGCAGTATAAATCTTTATTTTCCTGGAAGGTTTGGAGTGGAAGTTGATAAGTCTTCCTAAAGCCGTATCTTTTTGAAACCCGTTAAATTTGATCTGGATTTCTTGTCTGCAAACCATTGTGTCAAGGTATGGTAATTTGTTGTCTTTCTCGTATTCCATTGTAAATTGTATTTGCTTGTCAAATGCGTTGAGCACCAGTTCCGTTTTCTCTATGACGCAAAAAATGTCGTCAACATATTTTGTCAAGAATTTTGGTTTCTTGGTCAGTTTTCTTATCGAAACGTCCAATAATTACTCCATTTTAACATCCGCAATTATGGTTGATACGGGGGATCCCATTAGCATACATTTTATCTGTTCGTACACCATATCATTGTATGTGAAATATCTAGAGTCTTGTATGCTTAATGTAAACATTTTCAAAAATAGTTCCCTTGGAATCTTTGTATGTTTCTCCACGGTAGTCCATTTCTCCTTGATTGTTTTTATGGCTAAGTTGACTGGTACGCTTGGATATAATGACATGACATCGAACGAAACTAACAGTTCCATGCTACTAATTTTATGTCTGCTGATCTTATTTTTAAATTGTATCTCGTCCTTAACATTGTATTGGGACTGGTCAGTTTTCTCATCGAAACGTCCAATTATTCCTCCCTTATAAAATCCGCAGTTATGGGTGATACGAGGGATTCCATTGACATACCTATCATTGTTTGTGAAATATCTCGAGTCTTGTATGCATAATGTAAACATTTCCAATAAAAGATCCATTGGAATCTTTGTATATTTCTCCACGGTAGTCCATTTCTCTTTGATTGTTTTTATACCCTCCACCATAAGATGGGGGGTATACTAATTTCGTCATTCTGTTTGTAACTACTCGAAATATTCGTCTGAGACCCCATAAAGTATATATATTCTTGATCGTCGTGACATTTTATGTCGATCTAGCCATGTCCGTCCGTCTGTCCGTCCGTCCGTCCGTCCGTCCGTCCGTCTGTCTGTCGAAAGCACGCTATCTTCCGAAGGAGTAAAGCTAGCCGCTTGAAATTTTGCACAAATACTTTTTATTAGTGTAGGTCGGTTGGTATTGTAAATGGGCCATATCGGTCCATGTTTTGATATAGCTGCCATATAAACCGATCTTGGGTCTTGACTTCTTGAGTCTCTAGAGTGCGGAATTCTTATCCGATTGGAATTAAATTTTGCACGACGTGTTTTGTTATGATATCCAATAACTGTGCTAAGTATGGTTAAAATCGGTTCATAACCTGATATAGCTGTCATATAAACCGATCTTGGGTCTTGACTTCTTGAGCCTCTAGCGTGCGCAATTCTTATCCGATCAGAATGAAATTTTGCATGACGTGTTTTGTTATGATATCCAACAACTGTGCCAAGTATGGTTCAAATCGGTCCATAACCTGATATAGCTGCCATATAAACCGATCTTGGGTCTTGACTTCTTGAGCCTCTAGAGTGCGCAATTCTTTTGCGATTGAAATGAAATTTTGCACGACGTGTTTTGTTATTATGTCCAACAACTGTGCTTAGTATGGTTGAAATCGGCCCATAACCTGATATAGCTGCATTTAAACCGATCTGGGGTCTTGACTTCTTGAGCCTCTAGAGGGCGCAATTCTTATCCGAATGGAATGGAATTTCGCACGACGTGTTTTGTTATGATACCCAACAACTGTGCCAAATATGGTTCAAATCGGTTCATAACCTGATATAGCTGCCATATAAACCGATCTTGGGTCTTGACTTCTTGAGCCTCTAGAGGGCACAATTTTTATCCGATTCGAATGAATTTTTGCACGAAGTATTTCGCTATGATATCCAACAACTGTGCCAAGTATGGTTGAAATCGATCCATAACCTGATATAGCTGTCATATAAACAGATCTGGGATTTGACTTCTTGAGCTTTTAGAGGGCGCAATTCCTATCCGATTTGGCTGAAATTTTGCATGACGTATTTTATTTTTACTTTCCAACCCTTTGTCAAATAAGGTTCAAATCGGTTCATAACCTGATATAGCTGCCATATAAACCGATCTGGGATCTTGACTTCTTGACCCCTAGAGGTCGCAATTATTATCCGATATGCCTGAAATTTTGTACGACGGATCCTCTCATGACCATCAACAAACGTGTTTATTATGGTCTGAATCGGTCTATAGCCCGATACAGATCCCATATAAATCGTTCTCTCTATTTTACTTCGTGAGTCCCAATGGGCGCAATTCTTATACGAATTGGCTGAAATTTTACACAAGTCTCCAACATATAATTTAATTGTGGTCCGAACCGGACAATATCTTGATATCGTTTTAAAAGCAGAGCAACTCTTTTCTTATATCCTTTTTTGCCTAAGAAGAGATGCCGGGAAAAGAACTCGACAAATGCGATTCATGGTGGAGGGTATATAAGATTCGGCCCGGCCGAACTTAGCACGCTTTTACTTGTTTACTTTTAGATAAGGGGAATTTATCAACAAATCTTCTCAAAATTTTGCACAACTTTTTTTCCTACCGTCACAACATCTCTGTATTTTGGTTGGAATAGGTTGGACTAATATTTGGCTAATATGGTCATTTGTTAACTGATTCTCACGAAAATTAACACAAAGAATTCCTTAATTACTTCCGGTACTGCTCCATAGATACGTACCACTCGGTTTTCCGTTTTGGAGCCTTCGTCAGCGTTTTTATACCCTCCACCATAGGATGAGGGTATACTTATTTCGTCATTCTGTTGGTAACACTCCAAATATGCGTCTAAGACCCCATAAAGTATATATATATTTTTGATCGTCATGCCATTTTATGTCGATCTAGCTATGTCAGTCCGTCTGTCAAAAGCACGTAAGTATGAGTCAAATCGGTTCATAACCTGGTATAGCTGCCACATAAACCGATTTGGTTCTTGGCTTCACTTCCAACAACTATGCTAAGTGTGATTCAGATTGTTTCATAACCTGGTATAGATGCCATATTAAATGATTTTGACTTCTTGAGCCGCTAGAGGACGCAATTATCATCCGATTTGGCTGAAATTTTGCATGAGGTGTTTTGTTATGACTTTCAATAACTGTGTGTATGGCGCAAATCGGTACATAACCAGATTAAGCTGCCATATAAACCGATCTGGGATCTTGACTTCTTGAGCCTCTAGAGGGCGCAATTTTCATCTGATTTGGCAGAAATTTTGTACAACGGCTTCTCCCATGACCTTCAATATACGTGTCCAATATAGTGTGAATCGATCTATAGATTGATACAGCTCCCAAATAAAAAAGGAAATATTACACAATGACTTCGACAATGTTCAGCATGCATTTATGGTCCGAATCGGACTGTAACATGATATAGCTTCAATACCATAACAATTCTTATTCAATATTCTTTGCTTGCCTAAAAAGAGATACCGCGCAAAGAACTCGGCAAATGCGATCCATGGAGTGTATATAAGATTCGGCCCGGCCGAATTTAGCACGCTCTTACTTGTTGGTAAATATATGCTTTAATACATGTAAAAAATAAAAGAATTATTTTAGATCTGTATGCAAGGTTGCCATTTTTCAGGATTCAAAATTTTCAACAAAATCATTTTCGAATCGCTAAAAATCAAACTAATGGATTTAATAGCGTCCAATTTTTTTGTCAAATTGTTAACCTTTTGTGCCTTCTTCGGTTTGTTTCACACTTATCTCAAAAATTTTTTCATTTCATCACCCTTCTATCCTATACAGAAATTTTGGAGCAGCCATATTTGTGTGAGATACAAATTGATTAATCAGCTCAGCCCAACTTTCTCAATGTTGGTCCGATCGGAATAACATACTCATTTGTTTACCGATTCTCAAGAAATTTTTCTTGACGAATTCTCTGATGACTCCCAACATTATTGAGAAACTGTAAACACGGGACATTCCAAACACAAAATTTCAGTAAAATTTTCTTTAATGATAAAATATATATATATTGTAATATTTTATAAAGACAAAATTCAGTTTAGGCCGGGTCCGCCTCCAATTAATTTCTTTTTTATGCTCTCCACCATAGAATGGGGGTTTACTAATTTCGTCATTCTATTTGTAACACTTCGAAATATGCGTCTGAGACCCCATAAAGTATATATATTCTTGATCGTCATGTCATTTTATGTCGATCTAGCCATGTCCGTCCGTCTGTCGAAAGAACGCTAACTTTCGAAGGAGTTAAGCTATCCGCTTGAAATTGTGCACAAATACTTTTTAGTCGATCTACACTGCTAAAAAGTATTTGTGCACAATTTGGGATTGTAAATGGGCCAAATCGATCCATGTTTTGATATAGCTGCCATATAAACTGATCTTGGGTCTTGACTTCTTGAGCCTCTAGAGGGAGCAATTCTTATCCGATTGGGATGGAATTTTCCACGTAGTAGTTTGATATCTTTTCCAATAACTGTGTTAAGTATGATTTAAATTGGTTCATAATCTGGTATAGCTGTCATATAAACCGATCTTGGATCTTGACTTCATGAGCCAATAGAGCGAACAATTCTCATCCGATTTGGCTGAAATTTAGCATGAGGCGTTTTTTATGACTTCCAATAAGGAAGAAGATTTGGAAGAAATTTTGTGCAACGGTTTCTCTCATGGCCTTCAACATACGGGTCTTACATGGTCTGAATCGATCAATAGCTTAATCCCCTACAAGGCGGAATTCTTATCCGAATGAACTGATATATTACACAATAGCATATTCTTATTCAATATTCTTTATTTGCCTAAAAAAAAAAAATACTGCGCATAGAACTCGACATATGCGATCCATGGAGGAGTGTATAAAAGATTCGGCCCGGCCGAACTTGCGAAGGAGTAGAGCTAGCCGTTTGAAATTTTGCACATATACTTCTTGTTAGTGTTGGTTAGTTGGAATTGTAAATGGGCCATATCGGTCCATGTTTTGATATCAAATAAGGTTCAAATAAGTTCATAACCTGATATAGCTGCCATATAAACTAATCTGGGATCTTGACTTCTTGAGCCTTTAGAGGTCGCAATTATTATCCGATTTTCCTGAAATTTTGTACGACGGATCCTCTCATGACCATCAACAAACGTGTTTATTATGGTCTGAATCGGTCTATAGCCAGATACCACATAAATCGATCTCTCTGTTTTACTTCTTGATCCCCCAAAGGGCGCAATTTTTATTCGAATTGGCTGACATTTTACACAGATCTCCAACATATAATTTAATTGTGGTCCGAACCGGACAATATCTTGATATCGTTTTAAAAGCAGAGCAACTCTTTTCTTATATCCTTTTTTGCCTAAGAATAGATGCCGGGGAAAGAGCTCGACCAATGCGATTCATGGTGGAGGGTATATAAGATTCGGCCCGGCCGAACTCGCTCTTACTTGCTTTTACTTGTTTTATTATTACCTCACGAAGTTGCCGCTAAGAGCATTGAATGGAAGCGCCCGTCTAGCAAACATAACAGGTAAAACTGTCTTTTTTTCACGCAAAGCACAGATAATCACGATAGACAGAAAAACATGTTAAAAGCTGATTTTGCTTTTTAAATAAAAATTTGTTGCAGTCATTAACCTTTAAGTTATCGAAGAGCGTTTTATTTTGGGTTTCTAATATGGATCTATTATCCTATACAAAGTGAAGTCACAAACGTGCTTGTATTATGATATTCTAAGTTTTTAATCGAGTGATGATTGTACGACTGACAAACAATTTGATTGAAACGAATCTTTATAATTGCATTAAGGCTAGGCTTGTATTAGTGAGAGTTAATGGATTTAATTATCTCTGTTACATAATCCGGTCTTGAGCAATTAATTCTTGAGCCAATAGAGGGCGCAATTCTTATCCGCTTTGGCTGAATTTTTGCATAATGTGTTTTGTGAGTCAAATATGCTTCAAATCGGTTCATAACCTGATATAGCTGCTATATAAACCGACATAAGATCTTGTCTTCTTGAGCCTCTAGAGGGCGCGGTTATTATCCGATTTGACTTAAGTTTTGTACAACGGCTACTTCTATGACCTTCAACATACATATCAAATATGGCCTCAATTACATCTAATTCTGAAAGAAATTTGATGTATCCAGATAGATTATTAAAATCCCTGTATTAAATTTCGTGCAAAGCAAATATATTCAAAATGTAATAAGTACGGTTGACAAATGACAACAAATTATCCAAAATCTGACGAACAAATACATGGGAGCTATATCTAAACGGACAGGCGGACGAACATGTCTAGATCGTCTTAGATGTTTACGCTGATCAAGAATATATATACTTTATAGGGTCGGAATTGGATATTTCGATGTTTTGCAAACGGAATGACAAAATAAATATACCCCCATCCTTCGGTGGTGGGTATAATAACAAGTAAAAGAGTGCTAAGTTCGGCCGGGCCGAATCTTATATACCCTCCACCATGGATCCCATTTGTCGAGTTCTTTTCCCGGCATCTCTTCTTAGGCAAAACAGGATATAAGAAAAGATTTGCTCTGCTATTAGAGCGATATCAAGATATGGTCCGGTTTGAACCACAATTAAATTTTATGTTGGAGACCTGTGTAAAATGTCAGCCAATTCGAATAAGATTTGCGCCCTTTGGGGGCTCAAGAAGTAAAATGTAGCTACGGATTTATATGGGAGCTGTTTCGGGCTATAGACCGATTCAGACCATAATAAACACGTATGTTGGTGGTCATGAGAAAATCCGTCGTATAAAATTTCAGGCAAATCGGATAATAATTGCGACCTCTACAGGCTCAAGAAGTCAAGATACCAAATCGGTTTATATGACAGCTATATCAGGTTATGAACCGATTTAATTCATACTTGGCACAGTTGTTGGATATCATAACAAAACACGTTATGCCAAAATTCATTCAAATAGGATAAGAATTGCGCACTCTAGAGGCTCAAGAAGTCAAGACCCAAGATCGGTTAATATGGCAGCTATATCAGGTTATGGACTGATTTGAACCATTCTTGGCACAGATGTTGGATATCATGACAAAACACGTCGTGCGAAATTTCATTCCAATCGGACGAGAATTGCGCCCTCTTGACGCTCAAGAAGTCAAGACCCAAGACCGGTTTATATGACAGCTATATCAAAACATGGACCGATATGGCCCATTTACAATACCAACCGACCTACACTAATAAGAAGTATTTGTGCAAAATTTCAAGCGGCTAGCTTTACTCCTTCGGAAGTTAGCGTGCTTTCGACAGACAGACGGACGGATGGACAGACGGACGGACAATGCGACAATCAAGAATATATATTCTTTATGGGGTCTCAGACGAATATTTCGAGTAGTTACAAACAGAATGACGAAATTAGTATGCCCCCCATCTTATGGTGGAGGGTATAAAAATTGGTATTCACATTTTCGATGGGGTATCTAGGAGGGCAGCCCCACACCCAAAGCCTACCAAATATATATAGACCAATCATGACAATATGGCACATAAATGAAAGGTATTTAAGATTAGGAAACGTAGCTGCTATCCAATTGTCGAACTTAGGGTTTTTGGGGGACCACCCCAACCCCCAAAACATCCCTATATCGGACATATTTACCGACCTTGGCAATATGGGACTCAAATGATTGGTATTTGCGAGTAGAATTCGAATTTCGTATCCAAATGTGGGACAAAGTTTTCGATGGTGCAACCCCTTCCGCAAAACACCCCCCAAACAGGACTTATTTACTGATCATGACAATATGGGGCTCAAATAAAAGGTATTTAAGTGTAGAATACGAATCTGATATCCAAATGTGGGACCAAAACAACCCCCAGAGAGGACAAATTTACTACAGTAGCAATATGTGGCTCAAATGAAAGGTCTTTGGGAGTAAAACACGAATCTGATATCGATATTCGGGAAAAGTGTGTATGGAGTATTTTAGAGTAGAACACGAATCTGATATATATTTTCAGGGCCAAGTCACTGAAGGGTCGCCCCATGTTTTATGTTTATGTTTTATTGTCTTATTGCAAACGTCGACGATGGTATTTGAGGTAAAACAAGTAAAAATGTGTTAAGTTCGGCCGGGCCGAATTTTGGATACCCACCACCTCGGGTATATATGTAAACCACCGTTCATCAAAATTCGGTGAAAATTTCATACCTTATGTCACATATCAGTTATATCAAAATAGGTTCCGATTTGGACCAAATACTAATAAGTATACTAGCTAAATCTAAAAATAAACCGATCTGAACTATATACGACACGGATGTCGAAAAGCCTTATTTTTAGACACTGTGTCAAACTTCAGTGAAATTGGATTATAAATGCGCCTTTTATGGGGCCAAGACTTTAAATAGAGATATCGCTCTACATGGCAGCTATATCCAAGTCTGGACTGATTTGGGTCAAGTTGCATAAAAATGTCGAAGAGCCTAATACAAAGCACTGTCCCAAATTTCAGCGAAATCGGACAATAAATGCGCCTTTTATGGGGCTAAGACTTTAAATCGAGATATCGGTCTATATGGCAGCTACATCCAAATCTGGACCAATCTGTGCGATATTGCGTTAGGTCAAGGCCCTTAACCTAACTCACTGTCCCAAATTTCGGCGACATCGGACAATAAATGAGCATTTTATGGGCCCAAAACCATAAATCAAGAAATCGGTCTATATGGCAGTTATATCCAAATCTGAACCGATCTGGACCTAATTGAAGAAAGATGTCGAAGGGGCTAACACAACTCATTGTCCCAAATTTCAGCAAAATCGGATAATAAATGTGGGTTTTATGGGCCTAACACCATAATTCGGAGGATCGATGGCAGCTATATCCAAATCTGGACCGATCTGAGCCAAATTGACGAAGGATGTCGAAGGGCCTTACACAATTCACTGTCCCGAATTTCATCAAAATCGGATAGTAAATGTGGCTTTTGTGGGCCTAAGACCCCAAATCGGAGGATCGGTCTATATAGCAGCTATACCCAAATCTGAACCGATCTGGGCCTAATTAACGGAGGAAGTCTAAGGGCCTAACACAACTTACAGTCCCAAATTTCAGCAAAATCGGCTAATAAATGTGGCTTTTATGGGCCTTAGACTCTCAATCGGAGGATCGGTCTATATGGCAGCTATATCCAAATCTGGACTGATCTGAGCCAAATTGACGAAGAATATTGAAGGGCCTAACACAACTCACTGTCCCAAGTTTCAGCAAAATCGGATAATAAATGTGGCTCTTATTGGCCTAAGACCCTAAATCGGCGGATCGGTCTATATGATCAAATTGAGGAAAGATGTCGGGCGGCCTAAGATAACTCTTTGTCCTAAATTTCAACAAAATCGGATAATAAATGTGGCTTTTATGGGCCTTAGACCCTAAATTGGCGGATCGGTATATATGGCAGCTGTATCCCAATCTGGACCGATCTGGGCCAAATTAACGGAGGAAGTCGAAGGGCCTAACCTAACTCTCTGTCCCAAATTTCAGCAAATTAAGGAGGGATGTTGGGCGGCCTAAGATAACTCTCTGTTCTAAATTTCAGCAAAATCGGCTAATAAATGTGGCTTTTATGGGCCTTAGACTCTCAATCGCAGGATCGGTCTATATGGCATCTATATCCAAATCTGGACCGATCTGAGCCAAATTGACGAAGAATATTGAAGGGCCTAACACAACTCACTGTTCCAAATTTCAGCAAAATCGGATAATAAATGTGGCTATTATTGGCCTAAGACCCTAAATCGGCGGATCGGTCTATATGGGGGCTTTATCAAGATATAGTCCGATATAGCCCATCTTCGAACTTGCTTATGGACAAAAAAATAATCTGTGCAAAATTTCAGCTCAATATCTCTATTTTTAAAGACTGTAGCGTGATTTCAACAGATAGACGGACGGACATGTCTAGATCGTCTTAGATTTTTACGCAAATCAAGAATATATATACTTTATAGGGTCGGAAATGGATATTTCGATGTGTTGCAAACGGAATGACAAAATGAATGTACCCCCATCCTTCGGTGGTGGGTATAAAAACGAATTTGATATCCAATTTTGAGGCCAATGGCAATATGGGGTTTAAATAAATAATATTTGAGAGTAGAGTACGATGCTGATATATTTTAAGGGCTAAGTGTTTGGGGGACCATCCCACTCCCCAAAACACCCCTTAATCGGGCATATTTATTAACCACGTCAATGCGGGGCTCAAATGAAAGGTATTGGGGCTGTACCCCTTCTCTAAAACAATTTGAAAGTAGAATACGAATCTGATATACAAATTTCGAACCATATATTTGGGGCACCGCTCCTTTCCCAAAACACCCCCCCCCCCCCATGAGTACAAATTTTTGGTCCAAATGTTTGAGGATGCCTCATCCCATAAACTCCCCTTAAACCAATGGCAATATGGGGTTTAAATAAATGGTATTTGAGAGAAGAGCACGATTTTGGTATTTTTTATGGGCCAGGAGTCTAAGGGACTTTTAATAATGAAGTATATCTAACGCCCACTTATATTGGGTTGCCCAAAAATAATTGCGAATTTTTCATATAGTCGGCGTTGACAAATTTTTTCACAGCTTGTGACTCTGTAATTACATTCTTTCTTCTGTCAGTTATCAGCTGTTACTTTTAGCTTGCTTTAGAAAAAAGTGTAAAAAAGTATATTTGATTAAAGTTCATTCTAAGTTTTATTAAAAATGCATTTACTTTCTTTTAAAAAATCCGCAATTACTTTTTGGGCAACCCAATAATTTTCTTTTTAGAGCCGCAAAACATGCCAATGTCTGGCTTAGGTGTATATCCATAGTGGCATGGGCCGGATTAATATCTGCACCCTCTTTTCAGCCTAACCTATATCTAACACCCAAGCGTTAATGACCCTAAACCCTGCGAGCGAATTCATAGAACAATAAAGATCGTATGGGATTCAGACAAAGGCATTTATATTTTTATGCTTTTGCATAAATGCTTTTCACTAAGAGCTCTTTAATTGTCGAAAATAAATATGCAAAGGATAATTTTGTTCCATATAAAGTAAAAGAAGGCGCAGCGGAGCGGGTCCAGTTCAGCTAGTAGCTCCTATATAAACCGCTCTCCCGATATTACCGCTTGGGCCCCTGGGATGCATGCTGCAGGGTATATAATGAACTTAACAAAATTTGTATACCCTCCACCATAAGATGGGGGGTATACTAATTTCGTCATTCTGTTTGTAACTACTCGAAATATTCGTCTGAGACCCCATAAAGTATATATATTCTTGATCGTCGTGACATTTTATGTCGATCTAGCCATGTCCGTCCGTCTGTCCGTCTGTCCGTCCGTCCGTCCGTCCGTCCGTCCGTCCGTCTGTCTGTCGAAAGCACGCTATCTTCCGAAGGAGTAAAGCTAGCCGCTTGAAATTTTGCACAAATACTTTCTATTAGTGTAGGTCGGTTGGTATTGTAAATGGGCCATATCGGTCCATGTTTTGATATAGCTGCCATATAAACCGATCTTGGGTCTTGACTTCTTGAGCCTCTAGAGTGCGGAATTCTTATCCGATTCGAATGAAATTTAGCACGACGTGTTTTGTTATGATATCCAATAACTGTGCTAAGTATGGTTAAAATCGGTTCATAACCTGATATAGCTGCCATATAAACCGATCTTGGGTCTTGACTTCTTGAGCCTCTAGCGTGCGCAATTCTTATCCGATCAGAATGAAATTTTGCATGACGTGTTTTGTTATGATATCCAACATCTGTGCCAAGTATGGTTCAAATCGGTCCATAACCTGATATAGCTGCCATATAAACCGATCTTGGGTCTTGACTTCTTGAGCCTCTAGAGTGCGCAATTCTTATCCGATTGAAATGAAATTTTGCACGACGTGTTTTGTTATTATGTCCAACAACTGTGCTTAGTATGGTTGAAATCGGCCCATAACCTGATATAGCTGCATTTAAACCGATCTGGGGTCTTGACTTCTTGAGCCTCTAGAGGGCGCAATTCTTATCCGATTCGAATAAATTTTTGCACAAAGTATTTCGCTATGATATCCAAGAACTGTGCCAAGTATGGTTGAATTCGATCCATAACCTGATATAGCTGTCATATAAACAGATCTGGGATTTGACTTCTTGAGCTTTTAGAGGGCGCAATTCCTATCCGATTTGGCTGAAATTTTGCATGACGTATTTTATTTTTACTTTCAAACCCTTTGTCAAGTAAGGTTCAAATCGGTTCATAACCTGATATAGCTGCCATATAAACCGATCTGGGATCTTGACTTCTTGACCCCTAGAGGTCGCAATTATTATCCGATATGCCTGAAATTTTGTACGATGGATCCTATTTTTATGGTCTGAATCGGTCTATAGCCCGATACAGATCCCATATAAATCGTTCTCTCTATTTTACTTCGTGAGCCCCAATGGGCGCAATTCTTATACGAATTGGCTGAAATTTTACACAGGTCTCCAACATATAATTTAATTGTGGTCCGAACCGGACAATATCTTGATATCGTTTTAAAAGCAGAGCAACTCTTTTCTTATATCCTTTTTTGCCTAAGAAGAGATGCCGGGAAAAGAACTCGACAAATGCGATTCATGGTGGAGGGTATATAAGATTCTGCCCGGCCGAACTTAGCACGCTTTTACAACTGGAAGTTCTATATTGCAAATATCGGTTTCGAACGTCAAATCTTTTCATAGATAAATATTTTCATTATTAAGTAAGAGCGTGCTAGGTTCGTCCGGGCCGAATCTTATATACCCTCCACCATGGATCGCATTTGTTCAGTTTTTTTTTACAGGTATCTCTTTTTTTGGCAAACAAAGGATAAAAGAAAAGAATTACTATGCTATTAGAGCTATATCAAGTTATGGTCCAATTCGGACCATAATTGAATAAAATGTTGTTGACCATGACAATGACTTCTAGTCATTGTGTAAAATTTCAGCCAATTCACTTTCAGCTTAAACGTATGTTGAAGGCCATGGGAGAAGCCCTTGCACAAAATTTCAGCCAAATCGGATAATAATTGCGTCATCTAGAGGTTCAAGAAGTCAAGTTACCAGGTAGATTTATATGGCAGCTATATCAGGTTATGGACCAATTTTAACCTTACTTAGCACAGTTGTTGGAAGTCATAAAAAACACGTTATGCGAAATTATAGCTAAATCGGATAAGAATTGCGTCCTTTAAAGGCTTAAGAAGTCAAAATTCAAGATCGGTTTACATGGCAGCTATATCAGGCTATGAATCGATTTGAACCATACTTGGCAAAGTTGTTGGAAGTCATAACAAAACACGCAGTGCAAAATCAATCAAATCAGATAGGAATTGCGCCCTCTAGATGCTCAAGAAGTCAAACTCCAGATCGGTTTATATGACAGCTATATAAGGTTATGGATGGATTTCAACCATACTTAGCACAGTTGTTGGAAATCATAACAAAACACCTCATGCAAAATTTCAGCCAACTCGGATAGGAATTGCGCCCTCTAGTGGCTCAAGAAATCAAGATCCAAGATTGATTTATATGACAGCAAGGGATGTCGCCAGGATTTTATTTTGGGGGTCCCACCCCACGTTTTTGCAAAATCGAAGATTGCCAAAATTCTTCTGTTACTGTGAAATTAATAAACATACCTTAAATTTTTTTTGAAAATTATGGTCGCTTTTTGATGCAGGAACTGATCCATCGGCGGCAAAATCTTTTCATTGTAAAAAAGATGTAAATTAATCTGGTTAATCATTTCGGGGTTTTAAAATTGTGTTTGCGAATCCTTAAAATAATTTAATATTACTAATAATTCTTTGGAAAAGGTTTTTAGACTAAGAAGCAAAATATTTCATTTAACGACATTTTTTGAGTAATATTTTTTCTACAGATAATATTTTTAATAACAATCATGAAAATTGTATCTTCTAAAAAAATTACATTGTAATTCGGTTCTTAAAAAATTTGCATTAACTGATTAACGAGAAAAATATCCAAGAATAAGCTGCCTTAGAAAAATTTTAGCTCGAGTTAGGAAAGACGTATCGTAATTAAATTTGGATTACCGTAAAGGGGACGAGGAAAACCAGTTACAACAATTCTTCCCGTCATGTTTTGAGGGAAAATTGGCTTAGCGAAAGTCCGCAATTTTTTATATCCCACAAATCAAACGAAATACCTTTTAAAAAATTCTTAGGAGTGAGATTTTTAAAATCCGTTAAAACAAGTAAAAGCGTGCTAAGTTCGGTCGGGCCGAATCTTATATACCCTCCACTATGGATCGCATTTGTCGAGTTCTTGCCACGGCATCTCTTTTTGGGCAAACAAAGGATAAAAGAAAAGAATTGCTATGTTATTGGAACAATATCAAGTAATGGTTCATTTCGGACCATAATTGAACTGAATATTGGAGACCATAGCAAAGGTCAATGTGTAAAAGTTTAGCCAAATCTAGTAAGAATAGGGAGATCGGTTTATAGGGGAGCTATATAAGGCTATAAACCGATTCATGCCATATTCGACACGTATGTTAAAGGTCATGTGAGAAGCCGTTGTACAAAATTTCATCGGGTAATACTTGCGCCCTTTAGAGGCTCAAGAAGTCAAGATCCCATATATGGAAGCTATATCAGGTTATGGACCGATTGAACTATTCTTAGCACAGTTATTGAAAGTTATAATAAAACACCTCATGAAAAAGTTCAGCTAAATCGGATAATAATTGCGCCCCCTAGTGGATTAAGATGTCAAGACGCCAGATCGGTTTATATGACAGCTATATTAGGTTATGGACCGATATGAACCATTCTTAATACAGTTGTTGGAAGTCATAACAAAACACATCGCGCAATATTTCAGCCAAATCGGATAAGAATTTCTCCCTGTAGAGGCTCAAGAAGTCAAGACCCCAGATCGGTTTATATGGCAGCTATACCAGGTTATAGCACAGTTGTTGAAAGTCATAACAAAACACCTCATGCAAAATTTAGCCAAATCGGTTAATAATTGTGTCCTCTAGTGCCTCAAGAAGTCAAGATCCCAGATTGGTTTATATGGCAGCTATATCAGGTTATAGACCGATTTGAACTATTCTCAATACAGTTGGAGGTCATAATAAAACACACTGTGCAAAATTTCAGCCAAATCGGATAGGAATTGCGCACTCTAGACGCTCAAGAAGTCAAGACCCCAGATAGGTTTATATGACAGCTATATCAGGTTATGGACCGATTCAAACCATACTCAGCGCAGTGGTTGGAAGTCATAATAAAACACCTCATGCAAATCATAATAAAACACCTCATTTCAGCCAAATCGGATAAAAAATGTGCCCTCTAGTGGCTCAGGAGGTCAAGACACCAGATAGGTTTATATGACAGCTATATCAGGTTATGGACCGATTGCAACCATACTCAGCACAGTTGTTGGAAGTCACAATAAAACACCTCATGCAAAATTTCAACCAAATAAGAATTATGCCATCTAGAGGCCCAAGAAATCAAGACCCAAGATCGGTTTATAGAGCTATATGGAAACATGGACCGATATGGTCCATTTACAATCCCAACCAACCTACACTAATAAGAAGTATTTTTGCAAAATTTGAAGCGGCTAGCTTTACTCCTTCGAAAGTTAGTGGCTAGTTTGACTTAAAACGTCATGACGATCAATAATATATATACTTTTTGGAATATTCTAGACGAATATTTCGAGGAGTTACAAATAGAATGACGAAATTAGTATAACTCCATCCTATGGTGGAGGGTATAAAAATAAATTTATGACAATAATCATACTTCTTTTTGCAGCAGGTGCTATGTACGCTAAAATCATTTAATTAAGCTTTCTTCGCTAAATGATCATAAAATATTAAGAAAATAATTTTGTTGTTGTGGGGGCTTGAGAAATAACAATTTTTTTTTTTTTCAAAAATTTTAGGAATTAAAAATATTTAAAAAAAAATTTTACGTCAATATAAATTCTCTAAATTATGAATATATAAAAATTCACCAAAATCGGACAACGGAATCGAGGATCAGGCGTAGTGGGTATAATTTTTTCTTTAAAGGTATTTATTGAAATTTGTTTATAGAAACAATTTTAGGAAAATGGTGCTAGGACAGATAAGCATAGTTAATAGATGTAATGTCGCAAAGTGCAAAATTTTATTGAAAGTTTGGCTTTAAAAATAATTTCGTGGTTAGGTTGACTTTAGGGGGTTTTTTCACTGAAATTTAGTCCTTAAAAAAATTAATTAAATTCAGGTTGGCCTACATGAACATAACAACCTTCCTATGATCTTAGATAGGATGTTCATTGAAAATGAACGAACTATCCATTATTTTTATACCCTACACCATAGGATGGGGGGTATACTAATTTCGTCATTCTGTTTGTAACTACTCGAAATATTCGTCTGAGACCCCATAATGTGAATATATTCTTGATCGTCGCGACATTTTATGTCGATCTAGCTATGTCCGTCCGGCTGTCCGTCCGTCTGTCTGTCTGTCGAAAACACGCTAACTTCCGAAGGACTAAAGCTAGCCACTTGAAATATTGCACAACTACTTTTTATTAGTGTAGGTCGGTTGGTATTGTAAATGGGCGATATCGGTCCATGTTTTGATATAGCTGCCATATAAAACGATCTTGGGTCTTGACTTCTTGAGCCTTTAGAGTGTGCAATTCTTATCCGATTAGAATGAAATTTTGCACGACGTATTTTTTTATGATATCCAACATCTGTGCCAAGTATGGTTCAAATCAGTTCATAACCTGATATAGCTGCCATATAAATCGATTTTAGGTCTTGACTTCTTGAGCCTCTAGAGTGCGCAATTCTTTTCCGATTGGAATGAAATTTTGTAGGACGCGTTTTTTATGATATCCAGCAACTGTGCTAAGTATGGTTTAAATCGTTTATTGACCTAATACAGCTGCCATAAAAACCGATCTTGGGCCTTGACTTCTTGAGCCTCTAGAGTGCGCAATTCTTATCTGATTGGAAATGAATTTCGTACGATGTGTTTTGTTATAATATCCAACAACTGTGCCAAGTATGGTTTAAATCGGTCCATAACCTGATGTAGCTGCCATATAAACCGTTCTTGGGTCTTGACTTCTTGAGCCTCTAGAGTGCGCAATTCTTATCCGATTGGGAAGAAATTTCGCACGACGTGTTTTGTTATGATATCCAACAACTGTGCAAAGTATGGTTCAAATCGGTTCATAACATGATATAGCTGCCATATAAACCGGTCTTGGGTCTTGACTTCTTGAGCCTCTAGAGGTCGCAGTTATTATTCGATTTGAAGGAATTTTTGCACGAAGTATTTTGTTATTATATCCAACAATTGTGTTAAGTTGGTTCAAATCGGTTCATAAACTGATATAGCTGCCATATAAACCGATCTTGGATCTTGACTTCTTGAGCCTCTAGAGGTCGCAATTATTATCCGATTTGCCTGAAATTTTGTACGACGGATCCTCTCATGACCATCAGCGTACGTGTTTATTATGGTCTGAATCGGTTAATGGCCCAATACAGCTCCCATATAAATCGATATCTCTATTTTACTTCTTGAGCCCCCAAAAGGGCGGGAAAAGAACTCGACAAATGCGATTCATGGCGGATGGTATATAAGATTCGCCCCGGCCGAACTTAGCACGCTTTTATTTGTTTCTTATTTCTTAGTCGCCGTGTTTCGCTCCCATGTCTTACAATGCAAATTTGCCCATGAATATTCTATCAAGAAACAGAGGCAAACTTCTTACATATCATTGAGCGCTGTCCAATTAAAGTTTTAACTCAATGAAAGGGGCATCCTTTTTATACCGACCGACACCTACATCTCTTTGGGAAGAAGTTTTTACATGGTATAGTACCTCACAAATTTTGCCAGCTTTAGGTGGGCATAACCACCGATAACATTTTTTTAATGTTTTCGCCAGGATTCGAACCCATCGTCATAGGCCGACATGCTAATCTCTGCGCTGCGGTGGCACCCAATATCCAACAGCTTTGTAAAATTCCAAATAATATGATTTCAGTAACAATGCAAATTGGCTTTACAAATATTATGATTTTCGCCTGCGTAATCGATGGTCAATTTGAATTCGCATAGAGTCATCATCTATATCTTGTCGAAGTGATTTGTCACTGTCTTTCCACATAAGCCCGAAACCTTGACCTTCAGGCAATGATATTAAGCTAATTTCAAAATTTTTCTTGATGTTTTAATTAACTGTTGGGTAAAAGAAAAAACCCAGTAAATGCTTTTGACACCAACTATGATTTGTTTATTTAAAAAGATTAAGTCATGATTAAATATTATGATTTTTAGACTCATTGGGTTTTTATGATTCACAACGTTAAGGCTATTAGTTTGATATTTTTCGCTATAAGTTTTATGACTTGTTTGCAATACTGTAGTTAATGAGTTTAATCATTGTGCCGTTAGCAATTTTGCACAACTTATTGTTGATTTTGGTTAGAGCCAGAGATAAGGACTTTTCGATGGACTTCAACTCCAGAAGAATAATTCCGATAATATTTTTAAATAAAAGTTATAATAAATGATATTTTAAAATAGTTTATGTATGAAATTGAATACTTCTTTAACGTAGTCTGAAGAACTGTTACTGGTCAGGTTACCCGACTACTGTAGTGTATGTCAAGAGGAGATCTTTGCAATTAAAAAAGTGGTGGAATGGCTAAGATATAATGTCACAAGGACGATTGCCACAAATATCTTCTTAGACCGCCAGTTTGTGAACACTCCAAAAATATGTGGCCTAATATAGACTAGAAGAGGACTACCGCTTTGCTGTCAATGGCTAGAACAGGACTCTCAGTCATCATAAAACAAACTGACAGACTGAAGGTTGCCAGTAAAGATTTCTGCTGAAGCTGTAAGGATGTCAAAGAAGAAGAGACTTTTGAACATCTGCCGTGTGTGTGTCCCGCACTGGCAGTCGGAGGGAGTTATACTTTAGGTTCTTATTTCTTTGAGAACTTGTCTGATTTAGCGGGTGCGAACATTCGCAAGTTTTTGGGCTTTTTAAAAGGAAATGGATGGTCCAATTGTAGGTATTAAAAGCCATCTTCCTTCTTCTGTTCCCGTGGTATCGCAATAGATGAAAATGTCTAAGTAAGTTCGATGGAAGACTGCCACTTTAACCTTACCTTACCTAACGTCCGTCTGTGGAAATCACGAGAGTGTCTAAACGAATAAACCACTTGGATAGAAATTTTGGACAGATACATCTTATCAAAGTAGGCTATTAGGGATTATAAATGGATCAAATCGGCGCGATTGTATTTTTGAGCGCACATAGGGCCCAAATCTTTTTCGATTTGGCTGAAATTTATTACTATGATTTCTACTATGGCCTACAAAAACTTAAACGAGAATGGATGATGTCGATTAAAAGTCTGATTTAGCTACCTTGCCAATCATTCTCCCGATAGTATTTCATGCGACAAGAACTGTACCCTATTCTTATAGAGACGCCATATAAACTGATGCCCCTGTTGGATTTCTTAATAAGTTTTTGGTAAAACTTGTTAATATAAATCGTCCAAAAAGCTTGCCATATGTACTGCATGGCGGAGGGTATATAAGACTTTTTATAGCCACCACCTTAGGATGGGGGTAAACTAACCGTTTATAACACCTCGAAATATTGATCTAGGACTCCAAAAAAAAAAATATATATATATACATTCTTGATAGTCTCAATATTATGAGTAGATCTAGCCATGTCCGCCCGTCTGTCGAAACCACGGTCGAACGCGTAAAGATAGCCGCTTGAAAATGTGCCCAGATACTAAATATTGATTTAGGTCGTTGGGGATTGCAAATGGGCCATATTGGTTCAAATTTGGACATAGCTTCCGTATAAACAGATCTCTTGATTTGACTTCTTAACCCCCTGGAAACTGCAATTTTTTCCGATTTGGCTGAAATTTTGTTATGGCTTTCAACAACTGTGGAAAGTACGGTCGAAATCGGTCCGTAACCTGATATGGTTGCCATATAAACCGATCTTACGATTTGACTTCTTGAGCCACTGGGAGAAGCAAGTTTTGTTCGATTTGGCTAAAATTTTACACATAATGTTCTGTTATGACTTCCAAGAACGGTTTAAAACGGTCTACAGCCTGATAAAGCTGCCATATAAACGATCTCACGATTTGATTTCTTGAGCCCCTGGAAACAGCAATTTTTGTCCGATTTGGCTGCAATATTACATATAGTGTTCCGTTATGACTTGCAATAACTGTGTTAAGTACGGTCCAAATCGATCTATATCCCGATATAGCTTCCATATAAACCGATCTCCCGATTTGATTTCTTGAGCCCCTGGAAGCCGAAATATTCGTCAGATTTGGCTGAATTTTTGTCCGATTTTAGCACATAGGGTTCTATTATAGCTTCCAACAACTGTGTTAACTACGGTTAAAATCGGGCAAGAACCTGATATAGCTCCCATATATCCCAATCTCCCCATTTGATTTCTTGAGCCCCTGTAATTTGAAATTTTTGTCCGATTTGGCTGAAATTTAGCACATAGTGTTCCGTTATGACTTCCAGAAACTGAGCCAAGTACAGTTGAAATCGGCCAAGAACCTTATATAGCTTCCATATAAACCGTTCTCCCGATTTCACTTCTTGAGCCCCTGGAAGCCTCAGTTATTATCCGATTTGGCTGAAATTTTGCATATAGTGTTATATTTTGGCTTCCAATAACTGTTCCAAGTACGGTCTATATACGCAATCTGATATAGCTCCCATATAAACCGATATCCGGATTTGATTTCCTGAGATCCTGAAAGCTTAAATTTTTGTCCGATTTGGCTGAAATTTTGCACATACTCTTCTGTTATGACTTCCAAAAACTGAGCCGAGTATGGTTGAAATCGGCCAAGAACCTGATATTGCTCCCATATAACCTGATCTTCCCATCTGAAATCTTGATCTCCCCATTTAACTTTTTCTCTCGATCATCCCTGTTCGGTTCCTAGAGCTTTCATTTTTTCTGTTTCGACAGAAGTTTGGTATATATTGTAGAATAAAATTATTCCCATCAGCTAAATTTATTTTGAATACTCTCTCTTGCAGGTTCATAGCACAAATTTCGTTACCTTAATAAAGATTTTATGGCTAGTGTTCCACCGAAAATATCCCTAAGTTATTAGAAATATTTGCAGTCCACTGAATTTGCATTTTATTTGTTTAGGTTAAGGGAATATAAATGACAATTTATGGCTACCATAAACAATGTGTATGTTAAAGCTGTCGTAAACAATATGTATTTTGTTAAATTATAGATAAGCATCCCCTTATGAGGTCAGTAGTCTAGTAAGATTCGTTAAAGTAGAATGTAAGGGAATTTTAAATAAATGAAATCAGTTTTGTATTAACATTCAAAGTGATCGCGTCTCCTCATATAACACTAAAAATATGTCTGTAATTATTTTTAAGATTCTAGCCAAAGACTTAATTAAAGATGATAGATTTTCCAACTTTTTTTGGAAACATTGCCTTTGGTGAAAAATATTTTTCTTCATATTAAGGATTTCTTATTTCAAACGGTAGGTTCGTAAGTCCTTAGTTTTTAGTCTTGTCATTAAAGACATAAAGTTGAAATGTTTAATTTTTATACCCTCCACCATAGTATGGGGGCATATTAATTAAAATTTAACACGCTTTTATTTGTTTTAGGTTAAAATCAGGGCGGCGGAGACGAGCAATTTTTATTCGCCTCCGACTCCGGGAAGATCGCTCGACTGGGGGCACTAAATTTGTATACCCTCCACCATAGGATGGGGGTATACTAATATCGTCATTCTGTTTGTAACACCTCGAAATATGAGTCTAAGACCCCATAAAGTATATATATTCTTGATCAGCGTAAAAATCTAAGACGATCTAGACATGTCCGTCCGTCTGTCTGTTGAAATCATGCTACAGTCTTTAAAAATAGAGACATTGAGCTGAAACTTTGCACAGATTCTTTTTTTGTCCATAAGCAGGTTAAGTTCGAAGATGGGCTATATCGGACTATATCTTGATGCAGCCCCCATTTAGACCGATCCGACGATTTAGGATCTTAGGCCAAAAAAGCCACATTTATTATCCGATTTTGCTGAAATTTGGGACAGTAAGTTGTGTTTGGACCTTCGACATCATTCGTCAATTTGGCCCAGATCGGCTCAGATTTGGATATAGCTGCCATATAGACCGATTTAGGGTCTTAGGCCCATAAAAGCCACATTTATTACACGATTGTTCCAAATTTCAGCAAAATTTGGGACAGTGAGTTGTGTTAGGCCCTTCAACATCCTTCTTCAATTTGGCCCACATCGGTCCAGATTTGGATATAAATGCCATATAGACCGATCCTCCGATTTAGGGTCTTAGGCCCATAAAAGCCACATTTATTACCCGATTTTGCTGAAATTTAGGACAGTGAGTTGTGGTAAGCCCTTCGACATCATTTGTCAATTTGGCCCAGATTATTGTGTTTAAATGTTTTATTCAAACTGAAAATTATGTATTCATATGAAAATACAGAAATACTAAATGACTATGTCTACTCGATAGGTTAACAAAATTAAAAGTAGTAATATAAAAAGGTGTTTTTACATTCATTTAACAACACTCTCCCTGAATGTAAACTCCTTTCATTAAATTCAAAGTAATAACATAAATAGTAGATATTGTGTGGATTTATAAAAGACCAAACTTATTTCTAAGATATTGCAATTTTTGCGACGATACAGCTTTGGTAAATACATCAGCTAACATTTCGTTTGTAGGAATGTATTCCAAAGTTACTTCTTCTTCATTCATTTTCTGCCTTATAAACTTGGCTTTTATATCCACGTGTTTTGTTCTATTAGAGTAGTTATTGTTCAAAGCAACTTGAATCGCTCCCTTGTTGTCGCAGAAGATTTTCATAGCTTCTTCAATTTTTGGATTAAGCTCCATCTCGAGTTTTTTTAGATACACAGATTCCTGTATCGCAGCAGTTAAAGACATGAACTCTGCTTCTGTTGACGACAAAGCTACAGTCTTCTGTTTCTTAGTTGCCCATGACACAGCTGCTGATTGATGCAAGAACACATATCCGGTGGTTGATTGTCGATCATCAATATTTCCGGCCCAGTCTGCATCGCAGTAGCCTTTTATGTTAGATTCTTTCAAATCAGCTCTATAAACAAGTTGTGAATCTAAAGTCCCCTTGAGGTATCGCATTACCCGCTTTGCGGCTTTCCAATGAGCTTTTCCAGGATTTTTGCTAAATCGGCTTAACATATTTACAGCATAGGTAATATCTGGACGCGATACTTGTGATGCAAACAAAAGACATCCAACTGCTTGCATATATGGAATTTGCGACATTTCTTTAATTTCTTTTTGATTCTTGGGACACATTGAAGTTGAAAGTTTTTGATTCACATCTATTGGCGTTGTTGTGGGATTGCAATCAAACATTCCAAAACGCTTTAAAACATCTTCAATATATTTTGATTGGTCGATCTTTATACTATTTTTTTCTCGTGTTATCCGCATACCAAGTATATTTGACACCTCTCCCATGTCCTTCATTTTGAATACCTTCGATAACTTTTTCTTTAAATTCATAATTATCTTCATTTTGTCGGAAAAAATAAGAACATCATCGACGTATATTGCTACATATAATTTAAATTCGTCTGTTACTTTAAAATATATGCATTGGTCGATTTCGCTACGAATAAGCCCCATCTTTAAAAACTCAGCATTTATAGTCTCGTTCCAGACTCTTCCAGACTGTTTCAATCCATATATTGACTTTAAAAGTTTACACACCTTCTTTGAGCCATCCTTGAAACCTTCCGGTTGCTGCATATATATGGTTTCTTTGAGACTCCCGTTAAGATACGCACTAACTGCATCCATTTGATGTATCATCATATTATATTTAGCGGCCAAAGAAACTAAATATCTTATGGAACTGTATCTTACAACTGGTGCGAATGTTTCATTAAAATCTATACCTTCTCGCTGAGTGAACCCTTTCGCAACAAGCCGTGCTTTAAACTTCATAGGCGTGCCATCATCATTGTACTTTGTTTTGAAAACCCATTTAGATTGAATCGACTTTTCACCTGGTGGAAGTTCAGTCAAGATCCATGTTTTATTTGAATCCAACGAACTAATTTCTTCTTCCATCGCTGTTTTCCAATCACTTGCGTTTTCCGATGATATTGCTTCTTGAAAATTGCCAGGATCACTTGAAACATAATCTGTGGCGCAAAAAGTCGACGACTGTTGCCTTTTTGCAGCAATGCGCTCAGATTTCCTGACAGGTCCCTCGTGATTCATTTGTCTGTTGTTTGTTCTCGATGACCATGGGCTATGGCATTGTCTTTCATTTTCTTCAGCATTTGAAAAACACTCTGAGTCTGCATATTCATCTTCTGTGTCAGAGCCTTCAATCGGATTTTCGTTTGGTGTTATCGTTTCGTTCATGTCAGCCAATACAGAATCCTTATCATTAAAGCTCGATGTGGATGTTGATTCATTCTTCAATACATTATCATTGTCTCTCTCCCTTGAATCAATGTCCGCATGTTGTACAATTTCGGGATAGTAAAAATTTTGTTGATTGCCTGAATCCATATTGACTTTCCCGTGCTCTAAAAACACAACATCACGACTTTCTATGATTTCGTTTTTCTGGGTGTTCAATAGTCTATACGCCTTGCGGTTTGCACTGTAGCCCACCATTATACAATCTATTGATTTTGAGTCCAACTTATATCTCTTTTCCTTCGGTACATGAACCAACACTGGACATCCAAATACTCTCAAAAACTTCAAATTGGGACGACGGTTTGACCAAATTTCTTCTGGACACTTTTCCAATCCTCTACACGGAACTCTATTTATCAAAAATGCTCCAGTAACAGCAGCCTCAGCCCAGAATCGGTTATCCAGACAACTATCGATTAACATACAACGTACTCTTTCGATTATAGTACGATTCATTCTTTCAGCTACCCCATTTTGTTCAGGCGAATATGGACAGGTAGTTTGGTGAATTATTCTATGGTCTTTCAAAAATTTAGAAAACTCTGAACTCACATATTCGCCTCCATTATCAGATCGAAGGATTTTGATTTTCTTTCCAGTTTGTTTTTCCGCTAGATTTTTGAATTCCACAAACTTAGAGTACACTTCTGATTTTCTGGCAATTGGATACACAAAAACTTTTCTAGAGAAATCATCCACGAATGTCACCATAAAACGCTTGCCGGAGAAAGATTTAGTTTGTAACGGTCCAACGACATCAGAATGAATAATCTCCAAGAGTTCTTTAGCTCGTGTGCCTTCTTCTCTATTCGGTTTACGAGTCTGTTTGCCTTTTACACACACCGTGCACGGATCCAAATTTTTCATAGAAAAATTAACTCCAAAACTTGCCTTTTTTACTGCTTCTAAATTTGTGTTGCAAATATGCCCCATTCTGCGATGCCAAATATTAAAATCATTAGTAACCGAAAATGCGTTTGAATTCGAACTGCCAGTATTACATTCCAAGCGGTATAAATCATTGGTTACCTTCGCAGAAGCCACAACATTCTTTCTGTCACCAACAATTTTACACGAATCACCTTCAAATATGACTTTTTTACCATTTCTGGTGATTTGTCTGACAGAAAGCAAATTTGCACATAAATTTGGAACATATTCCACATCTTTTATTGTCACAAGGCCCGATTTCTTTCCCTGGTTAACTTCCAAGTCTATATCTCCAACGCACTTCACTTGAAGTTCTTCTTTATTTGCCACAATGACCTTCCTTCCTTCAACATTCCTCTTGTTATATATATATTCATCAGAATTGATCATGTGGTTACTTGCACCACTATCTATATACCACGACGAAGCATTCGTGTTCGCATTGGTAGAGGCATTTGCACAGAGGACAGATTCAGATCTAGCAAATAAAAGTTCAGACTTCTTACCAGATTTTCCTTTGACAGCTTGGTTGGAGTCATTTCGGTTTGGACAATTTTTAGCGATGTGGCCAATCTTGTTACAATTATAGCAGACGAATTGCTTTTTGGTCTTCTTGCTTGATTTGGCTTGAAGAACAGCATCTTTTTCAAAGGTCTGGTCGAACTTTGCGTCTTGCAACAAAAGATTCTTGACAATATCAACGGTCAATTTTTCTTTAGAATTCTCTACGGCCATTACCAAAGGTTTAAAATCGTCGCTCAATCCAGCTAACATCAATGAAGCTGTTAGTTCATCGTCTATATTGAGGCCTGCGTTGTTTACCTTGATCGCCATGATAACCAGCTCATTTACGTAGTCTTGAACAGATGTATAATCCTTCAACTTAATATTGACCAGCTGCTTCAGTAGCTCGACTTTCCGAGTTAGTCCTGTATCTTCATACGCTTTAAGCAATGCATCCCATGCAGCTTTGGCAGTCGTTGCTGTAGCGATGTGTCCATAATTATTGGGGTCAATCATTAGCGTAATTTCTGCTAAAGCTCTTTCGTCAACTTCTGTGTTGGGCATTGCCTCCTTGACAGCCTTCCAGCATCATTTTATCACCAATAATGATTTTGCTTGTCTCTTCCAGACATCAAAATTCTCCCTGCCCTTTAATCGCTCTAAAGGAGTTGATAATTGGTTGCTGGCCATATTTTTCTCAAAAATTTTTTTGTTCACAAAAAAAAAACCGATTGAAAAAAATTATTCTTGCGTGTCTATAGGCCCATAACCTATTGTGTTTAAATGTTTTATTCAAACTGAAAATTATGTATTCATATGAAAATACAGAAATACTAAATGACTATGTCTACTCGATAGGTTAACAAAATTAAAAGTAGTAATATAAAAAGGTGTTTTTACATTCATTTAACAACACAGATCAGTTCAGATTTGGATATAGCTGCCATATAGACCGATCCATTTAGGGTCTTAGGCTCATAAAAGCCGCATTTATTATCGGATTTTGCTGAAATTTGGGACAGTGAGTTGTGTTAGGCCCAGTTCGGGTCAGATTTGGATGTAGCTGCCATATAGACCGATCCTCCTATTTAGGGTCTTAGGCCCATAAAAGCCACATTTCTTATCCGATTTTGCTGAAATTTGGGACAGTGAGTTGTGTTATGCCCTTTTACATCCTTCTTCAATTGGGCCCAGATCGGTCCAGATTTGGATATTGCTGCCATATAGACCGATCCTCCGATTAAGGGTCTTAGGCCCATAAAAGCCACATTTATTACACGATTGTTCCAAATTTCAGCAAAATTTGGGACAGTGAGTTGTGTTAGGCCCTTCAACATCCTTCTTCAATTTGGCCTAGATCGGTCCAGATTTGGATATAGCCGCAATATGGACCGATCTCTCGGTTTAAGGTTTTGAGACCATAAAAGGCGCTTTTATTGTCCGATATCGCTGAAATTTGTGATAGTGAGTTGCCTTAGACCCTTTGACGTCTTTCTTCAATTTGGCTCTGATCGGTTCAGATTTGGATATAGCTGCCATTTAGACCCTCTAATATCTTTTAAGGATTGGGACACTTCTTCTTGAATGTGTATATCCAATTCGTGCCACTGTAGTCTATGTCCGCCTATAACGCTCGACGCCTGCGTTCAAATCCTGCGATAACATCGGACAAAATTTAAAGCAGTGGTCATCCCCTCTTATGCTGGCGACATTTGCCATGCATGGTCATGTAAAAATCCTCCCATCCCAAAGAGATGTCGCACTGCTGCACGCCATTCAGACTCGACTATAAAAGTTCCTTATCATTGAGTTTAATATTGAATCGGAAAGCTTTGATTGATGTTTGAGAAGTGTGCCCCTTCTCGGTTCCTGGTTTAATTTTTACTCCACTCTCAAATACTTTTCATTTAATTTCTATTATTTAATGTAAATAATCGCTTCATGCTCTACTTTCAAATACATTTTATATGAGCCCCATAATGGCGTGATATATTAATAAATTATGTTTGAGAGTGGAATGGACCCCAGGGAAGTTGTGCCGAAAATTAGCATAGATTTCCCGAAAATCAATCACTCTATGTTTCCTTCCAGACCAACCTACACAATCTTTGAAAATTTCAAGGACCGTACCAGTCATAGAAAAATATCACCAAAATTTTAGGCAAATCAAGTAGTAATTGTGCCCTCAGAATGTCTAATTGGGAGATCGATTTGTATGGCAGCTATATTAGGATACGGATCGATTTAAACCATACTTGCACCCAGAAAACATATTTTTTGCATCAACCAATTTTTTTCCAGCCGCAACATTGCTGTTTTGACAACCAACGTTGGTGTTAAGGTTATTGTCTAGTTTATGTTATGTTACCAAAAATTAAAATTGCTTTAAGCGAGCGTCGTCGTTCGAGTGCGCTGCGCTTCTTTTCTTCTTGCTGCTGCTCTCCCTCGGGGTTTTCCCTCCTGACTTATTACGCTTTAAAATTAATTCTATGAGTTTTGTCCGTGGTCGACCGGAGATTTGAACTCATAATGTTATGTTTGGTAGTCTTTCACGCATCCTCTAGCCTACTAACATCATTTTCTTAATGATGATACCCGGCAATACCCATTACTGCACAGTAATAAGTGTCTTAATTAAATTCAAATTTAAAAAAAGTATAGGAACCATTTTTTTTTTTTTAAATGTTTAATAAGAAATACATGTTTTTTAGAAAAATAACAAAAATAAATTTGTCCGGTCAGGGGTCTCGAAATTCGGTTCCCGATTAATTTTTTTTTATTATGGAAATGATTGATAGAACTGATATATCGATAAGTTCATCTTTTAATCCTATTTATTGTATCGTGGTTAAGATAGCTACTGAACTATGAAAATAACCAAACTGTGGTTCAGACAATTGAAATTGTTTTGACATTATTATTATACCCTCCACCATAGGATGGGGGTATACTAATTTCGTCATTCTGTTTGTAACTCCTCGAAATATTCGTCTCAGACCCCATAGAGTATATATATTCCTGATCGTCATGACACTTTATGTCGGTCTAACCATGGCCGTCCGTCCGTCCGTCTGTCTGTCGGACGCTAGCCGCTTGTCTAGCCGCTTGAAATTTTGCACAAATACTTCCTATAGGTTTGTGTCGGTTGGGATTGTAAATGGGCCATATCGGTCCATGTTTTGGTATAGCTGCCATATAAACCGATCTTGGATTTTGACTACGCGAACCACTACAAGGCGCAATTTTTATCCGAGTTGGCTGAAATTTTACATGAGGTGTTTTGTTATGACAGCCAACAACTGTGCTAGGTATGGTTAAAATCGGTCAATTACCTGATGTATAAACCGATCTGGGGTCTTGACTTCTTGAGCCTTTAGAGGGTGAAATCCCTATACAATTTGACTGAAATTTTGCATGACGTGTTTCGTCATGACTTCAAATCAGTTCATAGCCTGATATAGATGTCATACAAACCGATCTTGGGTCCAGACTTCTTCAGCTTTTAGAGGGGGCAAGTATTATCCGATTTGGCTGTAATTTTGCACGAGGTGTTTTGGTATCACTTCCAACAACTGTGTTAGGTTAGGTTGAAAAGATATTAATCCACCCCATGCCACTATGGACATACACCTAAGCCAGTAATCGGCTTGTTGTGCGCTCTTAAAGTAACCTCTGAAAAGAAAATTGTGAGTTAGGAATTCCGTGCTACTTACAAAATCCTTAATTGTTTTCAATAGTACTCCCCTAAGTTGGTTCATGTCTGGTATTGTGTCTCCACCTAAGTACCGGTATATGTTAGATGCGAAAGCCGGGCAATGACAAAGGAAAGCTCCAACGTCTCATCATCTTCCCCGCTCACCTATTCCCTTTCTTCCAGGTTTCCTATCGTCGCTTCGATTATACCGAGATGGTATTAGCAGCTCCCATACTCAATCCATTCTCCCATCGCCTTAAGTCTCATAGCAGCAGTGGCTGCCTCACACCTAATCTGTATTAAGTATTTTCTCTGAACCTATTGTAAGGTCCATATGTTGCACTTTTTCTCCATAGCAGTCCACCAAACTATTCAAGCGTAAGTAAGTATTGGTCTAATCACGCTCCTGTAGAGCCGGTGGACTATCCTCGGATTCAGTCCCAATTTCGAGCCTACAGCCCGTCCACATAGTGCCCTACATCTGTGAGCCTTCTCAGTACTCCCCTGAATATGACACTTCCAATTCAATTTCCTGTCCAAGATCACACCTAAGTATCTGACAATATCGAAATCGTGTTAATGAGGAAACGGGGTGCGTTAAATTGGCCCACCTTCATCTTCTCGTGAACAGGCATATTTCATTCTTCTCTGGGTTAACATTGAGACCTCTGGGTCTGGCGCAGTTATATGCCAAATGCAAGACCTCTTCGGCTCTTCTGCATAGCTCGTTCGGATCCTTACCCTTAGAAGTCTTATAACATCGTCTGCGTAGCAGATTTATTCAAATCCCTCCTCAGTCAGCACCCGTAATAGGTCTCTTATGGTGGTCACCCATAGGAGTGGCGATAAAATGCTCCCCTGTGGCGTGCCTTGTGCCACTTTCTCCCTCATATTTATGCCATGCGAAACTCAATTTATCCACCTGCTCCTTAGCATATGGTTTATCCAGTCTCTAAGGACCGGTACTGGTCTATGGATTGGATCAGTGTGTCGGTCCGCACATTGTTAAAAGCAACCACGATGTCAATGCATACCGCCAGGGTGCACGTTTTGGCATCGAAGGATTCTTCTATTTTATGCACAACCTCGTGCAGGGCAGTCTTCACCGACCTTCCCTTGACATAGGCATGCTGTTCATATTTGAGCAGTTCGCTGGATGTCATACTCTTTATCATGGTGTTCACAATACGTTCCATGGTTTTGAGTAGAAAGGACGTAAGGCTTATGGCTCATGGGTCTGTAGGCCTTTGGTGTCGCAAAACTTGACTTGCGGGGCCTGAATGTAAACAACACCCTTGCCTCCTGTCAGGCTTTCGGAGTATATGGAAGTCCTAGGCATGCTGTGAAAATGGTCAGATGAGGCGCCAGATAGTCTGCCTCTTTCTGTAGTAACGCCGGAAATATTCCATCAGGTCCGGGTGATTTAAATGGTTTGAAGCTCCTCAAGGATTCCTTCACCATAAATTCCGTTATCATAAACCAGTGATCAACGTCATTATTCCAAAATTCCGGTGTCTACGTGAGTCCCTTCGTATCCCGTAGAAAATGGGTTTTCATCAGAAGCCTCAACATGTCCTCCGTTGTCTCTGCTCTCAATCCCATGTCGTCTACTAAAGTTTCAGATTGGACATGGGTTTTTGAGAGAAACTTTTTTATCTTGGCGGCGTCATAACGCTCGTTTTCCCGCTCTGGTAATTTTATTGAATTCCTTTAGCCGTGTGTAATACACATCCCAAGAAACTCTTTCCCAATATTGCGAATCTCCCCGGTCATCCAGGGTTTTTCATGGGCTGATTTCCTTTCCCGAAGAGGACAACTATCTTCGAAGGACCCCACCAGTGCAGTCGTAATTCTGTTAATATTTTCGTCAATGTCTTCTATTCTTGGACAATCCAAATTATCTTGCCCAAGAATTCTTCTGAGTAGCCTTCCGAATTTTGTCCAGTTGGTTTTCAACTTATTCCGAAAGCTTATCGGATTCGGCGCTGGCCGTGCTATTCTAAACCTAATTTAGCGATGATCAGAGAATGAGTTTTCCATGGAGACCGTCCAATCCTGAAGCTCATCGATTAGACTTTCCGAACATATGGTCACATCTAAAACATACTCCCTAATTCTATTAACAAAGGTAGCGGTGTTACCAATATTAAGTATTATTAGGTCGTAAGTATTCAAGAACTCTGCCGGGGCTTGACCCCGGTTATTAGTGTTAGTCCTACCCCACAAAATGTGGGTAGAGTTAGCATCGCACCCTATTAGTACCTCGTTTCCTCACCAGCCGTTGCAGCTCCGACGTGGTTGGCGGTGTCGGAAGGTCGAAAGACAGATAAAGTGATGTCAGGTATGCTCTAGCATACCCCTATCTCATCGCAGTTGCTTCCGATATATATATGGAATATATATATGGTTCAGTTCAGAAACTTTGTTCCGCGTCATTCGTGGCTCGTGTATTAAGACAATATGAATCTTTCCCTTTCTGATTTTCTCCATCAGAGCGTGTGTAACAGTCTCGTTCCGGTGGAGGTTTATCTGGATTACCTCAATCATTGGTCCTCCAGTAAATGGGCATCTTAGGAGTAGGTGATGATGTAATCTGCTGCTCCCTGTTCTTTAGACTGCATTGACTTTCCTGTCACTGCACTGCCTGATGTCATCGTTCTAGGTTCTTTGCCTAGTCTAGTCTTCCGACTCTTTGTAAAGTCGGTAATGGTTCCATCGTCGGGTCCCTGTTCGTTAAGCTGTATGGGGTTTCCACTCCCTGTACTCCTGATGTTTCAATACTAGGATCTTTGCCTATCTAAGCCTTCCAAATCTTAAGTAAATGGGCTTCTTGGGAGTAGGTGATAGTACCATCATCGGCTCCCTGCTCGTTGGGTTGCATTGAAACTCCCTCCTGTCTACCTATCTCGGTATTCTTTAAGTCGGTGATGCATCTTTAAGTCGGTGATGCATCCGTCGTCGGGTTCCTGTTTTTTTAGGCTGTGTTGGGTCTCTCGTCACTGCACTACCTGATATTTTAATATTAGGCTCAGGAAGTCTAATCTAGAGATCGGTTTATATGGCTGCTATATGAGGATATGGACTGATTTAGACCATACTTGACAGACTATTGGAAGTCAAACCTGAACGATATGAGCAAAATTTCAGCCAAATCAAATAAGAATTGCGCACTCTACATACTCAAAAAGTCTAATCGGGAGATCGGTTTATATGGCAGCTGTACCAGTATATGAAGTGATTTAGACCATACTTGATATAAGGATCCATTTGACCCATTTACAATCCCAACTGATCTTAGTATAGATAAGAAGTATTTGTACAAAATTTAAAGCGCTTAGCTTTACTCCTTCGAAAGTTAGCGTGCTTTCGACAGACAGACGGACGGACAAAGCTAGATCGAATTAAAGAGTTATGAATATATATACTTTATGGGGTCTTAGACGAATATTTTGAGGGGTAACGAAATTAGTATAACCCCAACCTACTGTGAAAGCTATAAAAATCTTTTATTCTGTCCCTTTATCTGTTGAAGAAAAACTGTTGCCGGATTTGAAAATAACTCGCCAAATTGAGTTAGAAGCAAAAATTATAGGATGCAGGCAAGTTTGTCATATATTTTTGACCATTTGGATGCTTTTGTTACTAAAGGAATGATTGCATTCGGAAGTCAGTTATACGAATCCTATGGTTCACAGTGTTTCCAAATCAAACAATCTTGGAAATAATTCTAGAACTTTTGAACGTAAAGAAATATGTACACGAAACTTAACATAGTCATTGTTGAAGTATACGACTTCCAACAATCGTGCTAAATATGGTTTAATTGGATGTATAACCTGATACAGCTCTTATATAAACCAATCCCCAGATTTAACACCTTGAGCCCCTAGAAGCTGTAATTTTTATACGATTGTTCTATTATGACTTCCAACAATTATTAAAAGTAAGGTCTGAATCGGTGTAAGACCTGATATAGCACCCATATAAACCTATCTCCCGAATTCACATCGTGTGTCCCTAGAGGCCGTATTTTTTATCCCATTGTCTGAATTTTCTGCTGAGTATTCTGTTGCGACTTCCAACAATCGCGATGTATTTTATCCAAATCAGTATATTGTCCGAAATAGCTCTCATATAACCGATCATCATATAACGACATCTTGAGCCCCCTGGAATCCGCAATTGGAGTCCCATTTGGTTGAAATTTTATATGTAGAGTTCAGTTATGGCTTTAATCAAAAGTGATGTTCACTATATAATAGCTATATAGGTTCAATATATAGCTCATATAGCTTCCATATAAATCTATCTCCCGAGTTGACAATTGAGGCCTTGGAAATCGCTACTGTTGTTCGATTTGGCTCCAATTATGGAGTAGTGTTTTGTTATGACTTCCAATGTCCATGGGAAGTATTGTCCAAAAGGGTCTAAAACCATATAAGCCGATCTTCCGATTACCTTCTACGGCACCTAAGAGCTTTAAAATTTGCCTGATTTGGTGGAAATTTGGTACATAATCTATACATATAAAAATGAACTTGTGTTTGTTTGTATTTGTATGTTTGTTTGTTTGTTTGTGGGTTTGTAAATTTGTTTGTTCCGAATAGACTCAAAAACGGCTTAACCGATTTCTTTGAAATTTTCATAGATTGTGGGGAGTGGTCCGGAAGAAGCAATAGGCTATATAAGTTTTTGATATCACAAGGGTGGCGGACCCTTCCACTTACCCCAAAAGCACCACCCAAAACTAAAAGAGGACCGATTTGGACAATATGGTACTTAAATGAAAGGTATTTAAGAGTAGAGTACAATTTCCATATTAAAAATTCAGTCCAAGTAATTGGGGGGCCGCCCCAACCCCCCAAATTGGTTCATTAGACGATAATGACAATATGGGGCTCGAATGAAAGGTATTCGTGACTAGATTACGAATATGGTCAGGAAGGAGGTATAGGCTATGTAACGCCACCCAAAATCAAAAGTTGACCGATAGGGACAATATGGATATCAAATGAAAGATATTGGAGAGTAGAAAGCGAATGTGGTATAAAAACATGGGTTCAAATATCCAAGGGCAGCCCAAGCCCGAAAACTGCTCCAAATAGACATATTGGACGTATATATCAATATAGGACTTAAATGAAAGGTATTAGGGAGTAGACTACGTCCGAGGTCCAAGTAATTGATAGTCGCCCCATCCCCGATAAGCACCCCAAATGGGAATACTACTCAATCATAGTTTGATGAAACTCAAATGATAGGCATTTGAGAGTAGATTACGAATTTGACATTAAACTTTGTGTCCAAGAACCTAGGTCACCGAACCATTTTTAGGTCACCGAAAGACGAGACCAAACGACGTGTTGCTGGGCCACACTTTTTTGTTCAAGAGTTTTACATGGTAAGAACTATCGCCACCTCACCAAATATATAGACTGGCAAATTAGTTTTTTTTTACCACAGAAAATCGTTTAATATGGTAATTTAATATAATATAAAAACAAAAAATATAGCGTTAAGTTCGGCCGGGCCGAACTTTAGACACCCACCACCTCGGGTATATATGTAAATCACCTTTCATCAAAATCCGGTAAAAATTTCATACCTTATGCCCCATAGCATTTATATCGAAATATGTTCCGATTTGGACCAAATACTAATAAGTATAATTCAATTGTTTGATTGTGCATAACAAAATAGTGATCTTTTTAGTATCTAACAAGTAAAAAGGCGTAAAGTTCGGCCGGGCCGAACTTTGGATACCCACCACCTCGGGTATATATGTAAACCACCTTTCATCAAAATTTGGTGAAAATTTCTTACCTTATACTCATATACCTCATACCGATCTGAACTATATACGACACGGATGTCGAAAAGCATAACATAAGTCACTGTGTCAAATTTCAGTGAAATCGGATTGTAAATGCGCCTTTTATGGGGCCAAGACTTTAAATCGAAATATCGGTCTATATGGCAGCTAATCAAATCTGGACCGATCTGGGCAAAATTGAAGAAGAACGTTGAAGAGCATAACCAAACTCTCTGTCTTTTATGGTCCCAAAACCTAAAATCTAGATATCGGTCTATATGGCAGCTATATCCAAATCTGGACCGATCTGTGCGATATTGCAGAAATATGTCAAGGGGCTTAACTTAACTCACTGTTCCAAATTTCGGGGACATCGGGCAATAAATGAGCATTTTATGGGCCAAAAACCATAAATCAAGAAATCGGTCTATATGGCAGCTATATCCAAATTTGAACCGATCTGGACCAAATTGAAGAAATATGTCAAAGGGCCTAACACAACTTACTGTCCCAAATTTCAGCAAAATCGGATAATGAATGTGGCTATTATGGGCCTTACACCATAAATCGGAGGATCGATCTATATGGCAGCTATATCCAAATCTGGACCGATCTGAGCCAAATTAACGAAGGATGTCGATGGGCCTTACACAATTCACTGCCCCGAATTTCATCAAAATCGGATAATAAATGTGGCTTTTGTGGGCCTAAGACCCTAAACCGGAGGATCGGTCTATATGGCAGCTATATCCAAATCTGAACCGATCTGGACCAAATTGAAGAAGGATATCGAAGGGCCTAAGACAACTCACTGTCCCAAATTTCAGCGAAATCGGACCATAAATGTGGCTTTTATGGGCCTTAGACCCTAAATCGGAGGATCGGTCTATATGGGGGCTATATCAAGATATAGTCCGATATAGCCCATCTTCGAACTTAACCTGCTTATGGACAAAAAAAGAATCTGTGCAAAATTTCAGCTCAATATCTCTATTTTTAAAGACTGTAGCGCGATTTCAACAGACAGACGGACAGACGGACGGACATGGCTAGATCGTCTTAGATTTTTACGCTGATCAAGAATATATATACTTTATAGGGTCGGAAATGGATATTTCGATGTGTTGCAAACGGAATGACAAAATGAATATACCCCCATCCGTCGGTGGTGGGTATAAAAATAAACCTATCTGAACCATAGACGACACGAATGTCGAAAAGCCGAACATAAGTAACTGTGTCAAATTTTAGTGAAATCGGATTATAAATGCGCCTTTTATGTGGCCAAGACTTTAAATCTAGATATCGGTCTGAGATCGGTTGAGAGATCGGTCTATATGGCAGCTATATTCAAATCTGGACCGATCTGGACAAAATTGAAGAAAGATGTCGAAGGGCCTAACACAACTCACTGTCTCAAATTTCAGCGACATCGGACAATAAATGTGGCTTTTATGGGCCTAAGATCGGCGGATCGGTCTATATGGGGGCTATATCAAGATATAGTCCGATATAGACCATCTTCGAACTTAACCTGCTTATAGACAAAAAAAAATCTGTGCAAAATTTCAGCTCAATATCTCTATTTTTAGACAGTCCGACAGACAGGCGGACAGATGGACCGACATGTCTAGATCGTCTTAAATTTTTGCGCTGATCAAGAATATATATACTTTTTAGGGTCGGAAATGGATATTTCGATGTGTTGCAAACGGAATGACAAAATGAATATACCCCCATCCTTCGTTGGTGGGTATAAAAAGATTTTGATATCCAATTTTGGAGCCAAGTGTTTTGGGGTACGCCCTAAAGCACCCCCTAAACTGAACTTCAGTTCCGTTGGGAATAAAGAACGAATTTGATATCTATTGTCAGTGCAAAGTTCCGGTGGCCGCCCCAGCCTCAAAACACCCTCCAAGCGGTTCATATTTACCGGCCATGGCAATATGGGGCTCACATTAAAGGGATTTGGAAGTGCAGCACGAATTTGATATCCATATTTGAGTCGAAATGTCTGAAGTGCCATCCCTCCCCTAAAAAGCAATTATCATTACCCTAATTTTTAAAAACACCAGAAACCTAGCAGGGGCAAACTTCTCACACATTAATCAGTGCTTTCCGATTCAAGTTTAAACTCAATGATAAGAGACCTTTTTTTATAGCCGAGTCCGAACGTCGTCCCGCAGTGCGATACGTCTATGGGGAAAATTTTTACAATGACCCTGTATGACATTGTACCTCGCAAATGACACCAATATTAAAAGGGGATAACCACCGCTTTGTCCGATGTTCTCGCCAGGATTTGAACGCGTTCAGCGGCACGAATTCGATATCCGCATTCAGGGCGAAGTGTCCCCACCCTAAGTAATTCAAAGAAGTGCATTCTGTGTAAACTTTTAGCGGAATCCATGGTGGTGGGTTCCCAAGATTTAGCCAGGCGATACTTGTCGATTTTACTTGCTTCATTCAACGATTACCGTGTGATGCTGCATCACGAGTTCTTGGCACATTTACTTTGACATTAGCGTATTTTAAAAAGTAATTTTTCTTGTTATAAATATTTAAATATATTTAATAAATAAATTAATTATATATTACACAATAAATATAGGAAACTTTACTGCAGTGGTACTCCATACAAGTCGTGCTTTTTACGCTCTACCAAGCCTCCAGAGTTAAAACTGGAGCTGGAACTTGAGCTCGAACTTAAACTACTGGAGCTGGAGCCACTGGAGCTATAACTGGAACCAGAACTCAATGCCGCATTTGCTCCACCAGCTCTGATGTCAATTAGATTACTTGAGTCACCACCATTGGTTAAGTCTATCTGATCTGGACTTAATCCAATGGTATTGGTTATGTGATTCTGTATAGCCTCACCCTCTCTTTGGGTTTTGTATTTTATAAAGTAGACTTCAGGTTTGCTGCTCTTATGGTGATGTTGTGAAAGCTGCTGGAGATGTTCAAGAGAAGGTTCTTCTGGTTTTTTAGACAGCACGTAAATGAGAGTTTTCTCTTCTACTTTAGGAGCAGCGGCAGCAGCCAATTGACTGTAGCTTGGAGTATTGTGACTTGGAGCCTTAATAAAAACTATTTTGTAGTGTTTCTTGGGTGGTGGCAAAAATTGAGGAGCTACCAGACTAGCCTGGTCGTTGCTTCCTTCAATGTCTTCTGGGGGAATGTGAACATAAATGTGCTTTTCAGCTAATGGATCAAGGGGAGCATTGGCCACCGTTTCACGTATAACGCTACCTAATTGACCATTTAGACCCTCCGCACCAAGGCTTGATGAAGAGAAACTGGATATCGAGCCAGTTTGATGGTTACCAAAACTAGATGCTAGTTGTGAGGCAAAGTTTGAAGATATTTGGGAGGCAGAAGCTGCTGCGTGCTGTTGCTGAGCTAAATTCGATGAATGCTGACCGGGAAAATTAGTAGCGGCTTGCTGAGACCCATAATTTCCTGCATGTGACGAGTGTGCCGCGCCAAAATTCGTTGCGTGTTGGCTTGCATAGTTTGTAGAATGTTGTAAACCACCATGGCCAGTGTGAGAAGCGTGTGTTCCAGCAAAATTGGGGGCATATTGGTAGCCATTAGCGGAATGCTGACCTGTTGCACCGGCGAAGTTAGTAGAATGTTGGCCAGCAAAGTTAGCAGAATTTTGGCTGGCATAATTAGAAGAAGAGTGCTGTGAGGCTGCAACGTTAATAGCAGCATTAGGTGGTAATCCAATATTGTGAGGTCGGTGGTTGGCATGTATTGTTGGAGGTAGGGCAGCGAAGGCAGGGCCAACTTGAACTTGCTTGCCACCATTGCTTACATGCTGGTAATTGTATCCTTGAGCATAATTTGAACCAGAGCTTAAGCTGTTGCTAATCAACGATACTGGAGGAGGAACTTGCGTAATTTGATGTCCCCGTGGAGGTGGTTGAGGAGGTGCTTGAATTTGAGTCAATGGTATGTAATTCACGGGAGGTGGCGGCTGCGATGATGAAACATGTCCTGTCTGGAACTGACTCGAAGCTAGACCATTTTGTATGTAGCCTTGACCTGTACTAAACGAGTTCGAGCTGCCTTGGTAACTATCTCCTCCTTTGCTAACTGTTCCGTACTGAGGACTGTATCCACTAGCAGCAGTTTCTAAATTGTGTTCGGCAATTACATGGGCTTTGTTGTTTACTATTCTACCATCAGCTTGCGAATTAATCAGAGCTGCACTGGATGCATCAAAATTATATGAGACATCGCCAATATGTTGGCACGGCACATCTACTGTAATTAACCCCTGCTTTTCTATGACCGGAGCGGGTTCGCGATATTTATAACCGTCCTGGGCGGCCAACGCGGGGACCGCAATTATAGCACACATTACTACAATACATAGCATAATTGATTTCGTGTATTTAACGAATTTAATTTTCGTATACTTCAGCGCCCGAACCAAATGTATATCGGGACAGTTGCGGATGACTGACTGATCCGTTTCTAAAACAGTTAAAACTATTTATGCCTCTGTCGGTAGCCCACAGTTCAACATCTCAGCTAAAGCGGCATCACAACTTTAGTGAGAGGTCGCCAGCTTCGCTGCTACTGATCATGTAAAGTGTTATGAAATCAATCCGTACTAACGCTTAGGGTAGACTATATGCCGCTGCGGCAGCGGATATCGCAGTACTGAGCGGTGCGGTAACCATTGACCGTGGTCGTTGTTGAACGCTAAAAATGTATCACAAAAATTCGATTCGATTACCCAGCCACTCATTCAGCATTTCATTGAGTAGCCCATCATCATCTTGTCTTGAAGAGATTGTTTTAAAACTCCACACTTAAGCCCAGCATGTGCGTAGCCCACAATAAAAATAACGCAAACCGGTTTATGACGCGTGCTGATCGATAGATTGTCATGCTTCAGGTACAAATGCAGGTAAAATACCTTCGCAGACGACACTGCCATGGGCTATCAGACACAACCGTTTTGTGAATGATTAACCATTATTATGATGCTGAAGCTTGTGCGCCCATCGTGTTGACCGAGCGACCCAGTCAGCGAGTGAGTAAGTGCTCACGCTCATATTTATGAATTGCTTACTTTCACTGGTTGATCAAAACATCTAAAAAAACCGGAAAGACTTCACTCACACGGGTCTATAACCTGACCAAAAAAGGGAGTGAGTGAGTGTGACGTAATATTTTGTTTTGGCCAAAAAAAGATTTATTCACATCAGCTGTTCTTCACCCCGGCACACCATGCTTTTGTTCCAGATATTAGTCCGGTTATGTAATGGAATCCCATTCACATGCAGCTACATTGGTTGATATTGGGTTTTTAGTTGTTTTTGTTTCTTTTTGCTTTTCTGCTTACATATCTTTCATATTTATTTATGCAAAATTTGCCTTTGGGTAAACACACACAGCTCTTTTTTGGCGCTTTTTCAATAGAATTTGACAGTTGCTGTTGCATATTATTATCTAACGTTAAATAAGCTGTCCATAGCAATTTGGGGTTGTCCTAATTTCAGGTTTTATAAATGCCGGTCAAGGAATGTACAAAGCCATATAAACCAATTACAAGCTGTTTGCGGAAACTCTTCCAACTGTGCACTGGGGGCTTATGGCCATATTCAAGGAGAAGAAGTCTGCGAAATTTATTACACATACATGCAAATACTCTTCGTGTCGAAAAAGGTAATTAAACAATAGGATATTTTTGCATAGACCATTACGCAGCTGGCTTTAGCATCCGTTAAGTGTGTTGGCTCAAATCAGCGGCAAAATTAACATGATTTATCTTAAGATATAAAAACATGGTTGAGGCGATGGTTCCAGTAACTTGCTTGATAGAAATACCGTTTACTCCGAAGAAACGAAATAAAGGAAAAACTGTCACCTAATGAAGCCGACCCCTGCATAATTTGCGAGCCTGCCCATGGAACATCCGAACTCTATACAAAATAGGTGCAGTAAACGCACTGGCGGATATGTTGGTTAAGTAAAGGGTGATTTTTTTGAGGTTAGGATTTTCATGCATTAGTATTTGACAGATCACGTGGGATTTCAGACATGGTGTCAAAGAAATGTGTTCATTCACCGTAACGTTGCGTCCAACAGCATCTTTGAAAAAATACGGTCCAATGATTCCACCAGCGTACAAACCACACCAAACAGTGCATTTTTCGGGATGCATGGGCAGTTCTTGAACGGCTTCTGGTTGCTCTTCACTCCAAATGCGGCAATTTTGCTTATTTACGTAGCCATTCAACCAGAAATGAGCCTCATCGCTGAACAAAATTTGTCAAAATTTGAACACATTTCGAACCGAACACTGATTTTGGTAATAAAATTCAATGATTTGCAAGCGTTGCTCGTTAGTAAGTCTATTCATGATGAAATGTCAAAGCATACTGAGCATCTTTCTCTTTGACACCATGTCTGAAATCCCACGTGATCTGTCAAATACTAATGCATGAAAATCCTAACCTCAAAAAAATCACCCTTTATAAGGGCGATATTACAGACTTACAGAAAGAGCAATGGACTTAGAGAGGCGTGTCACAATACTACCATAGGGCGACGCGTTGTACTTAGGCTTACCAGATGGTCGGGATTGTTTGGGATTATCCCGACTTTCTGTGGCTATCCCGACTCCTGACTATTTGACAAAAAATATGGGAAAATCCAGACTTTTGGAGCCATCACATATATTGAACTAATGAGAAGTATAAAACGAGGGCTATTTGTGCAATAAATTTTGTACATTCTGAGCACTGGAGTCACATCCGTTTGCCCATACGTGTGTCTATTTGTCTGTTTGCTCTAAGCACGCTCCTGTTTTCTCATATTGCGCTTTCGGACTGAAACATTGTACAGGTCTGTTTTTGGTCCCGTTTTATTATACCCACCACCATAGGAAGGGGGGGTATACTAATTTCGTCATTCTGTTTGTTACTACTCGAAATATTCGTCTGAGACCCCATAAAGTATATATATTCTTGATCGTCGCGACATTTTATGTCGATCTAGCCTTGTCCGTCCGTCTGTCGAAAACACGCTAACTTCCGAAGGACTAAAGCTAGCCGCTTGAAATTTTGCACAACTACTTTTTATTAGAGTAGATCGGTTGGTATTGTAAATGGGCCATATCGTTCCATGGTTTGATATAGCTACCATATAAACCGATCTAGGGTCTTGAATTCTTGAGCCTCTAGAGTGCGCAATTCTTATCCGATTGGAATGAAATTTTGCACGACGTGTTTTGTTATGATATCCAACAACTGTGCTAAGTATGGTTCAAATCGGTTCATAACCTGATATAGCTGTCATATAAACCGATCTTTGGTCTTGAATTCTTGAGCCTCTAGAGGGCGCAATTCTTATCCGATTTGAATGAATTTTTTCACGAAGTGTTTGGTATGATATCCAACAACTGTGCCAGGTATGGTTAAAATCGGTCCATAACCTGATACAGCTGCCATATAAACCGATCTTGGGTCTTGACTTCTCGACCCTCTAGAGTACGCAATTCTCATCCGATTGGAATGAAATTTAGCACGACGTGTTTTGTTATGATATCCAACAACTGTGCCAAGTATTGGTTCAAAACCTGATATAGCTGTCATATAAACAGATCTGGGGACTTGACTTCTTGAGCTTCTAGAGGGCGCAATTCCTATCCGATTTGGCTGAAATTTTGCATTTTATTCTTACTTTCAACAACTGTGTCAAATAAAGTTTAAATTGGTTTATAACCAGATATAGCTGCCATATAAACCGATCTGGGATCTTGACTTCTTGACCCCTAGAGGTCGCAATTATTATCCGATTTGCCTGAAATTTTGTACGAAGGATCCATGTCATGACCATCAACATACGTGTTTATTATGGTCTGAATCGGTCTATAGCCCGATACAGCTCTCATATAAATCGATCTCTCTATTTTACTTCTTGAGCCCCAAAAGGGCGCAATCCTTATTCGAATTGGCTGATATTTTACACAGGTCTCCAACATATAATTTGATAGTGGTCCGTACCGGACCATATTTTGATATCGCTCTAATAGCAAAGCAAATTTTTTCTTATATCCTTTATTGCCTAAGAATAGATGCCGCAAAAAGATTCGACAAATGCGATCCATGGTGGAGGGTATATAAGTTTCGGCCCGGCCGAACTAAGCACTCTTTCACTTGATTTTATTTAAGTTAGTCGTATTTTTCGTCCATTTTCGTTGGAGCTTAGAACGAGAAGTTATACTTATCCTTTCCGATCAGCGCCCTTTAATAGAAAACACTGCAGCGTTTGTACGAATTAAATGGTCAGTAAAATGTATCTGAACCCATACAGTTATAGCCGTATGGGTTCAGATACGGCTATAGCTCCTATATAAAATGGGCTTAATGAGTGTCTAGAAGCATTAATTTTTGTCCAAATTGGTTGAAATCTATATACGTAAAGGAGTTGCGTGACTGACTTGTTACTGAATGACTGATCATCGCCCAGCTCAATCGGCTAAACCTGGAATCATGAAATTTTGCATGAAGGTTGGCCTTGGATCGTAGGGATAAGGCTGGATTTGATGATATTCGTACGTTTAGATACATTAAAGTAGCTAAAAGTACAAAATGGAATACATTTGCCAGCGCGAGCGGAAGTTACTAGAATTGTGATTTTAGGCTCAAATAAGAGATTGTCTCGAAAAAATAAGGTTGCGAAAAAAACAAGTAAAAAGGTTAAGTATCCGAACTTTAGATACCCACCACCTCGGGTATATATGTAAACTCCCTTTCGTCACAATCCGATAAAAATTGGATAACTTGTGCACCGAAATTCGGCACGGACATTGAGTGGTCTTATAATTATAAGTCACTGTTGAACTTTGTATTTCAAATTTCAACAAAATCGGGGAATAAATAAAGCTTTTATGAGCTTCAGACCCTTAACCGGCACTTCGGTCTATATGACAGCTATATCTACATACAGTCCTATTTTTACCATATTAGAGTCGGATGGCGGGTGGCCTAAAACTACTCTGTTTCAAATGTAAGTGAAATTGGATAAAAATAATGCTTTTATGAGCTTCAGATCCTTTATCGGCAGATCGGTCTATATGGCAGCTATATCTAAATATATTCCGATCTTAACCATTTTAGGGTCCTATGTTAGGAAGCCTTAAAACTACTCACTGTTTCAAATTTCAGTGAAATTGGATAAAAAATAATGATTTTATGGGCTTCAGACCCTTTATCGGGAGATCGGTCTATATGGCAGCTATATCTAAATATAGTCCGATCCAAACCATATTTGGGGCGGATGTCTGGAAACCGAAAACTACCCACTGTTTCCAATTTCAGCGAAATAAAGCTTTTATGGGCTTCTGACCCTTTATCGGCAGATCGGTCTATATGACAGCCATATCTAAATATAGTTCGATCTGAACCATATTTTGGTCAGATGTCGGGAGGCTTAAAAACTACTTAGTGTTTAAAATTTCAACAAAATCGGATGAAACATTACGTTTTTTTTGGGGATTAGACCCTTTATCGGAAAATCGGTCTATGTAGCAGCTATATCCAAATATGGTCCGATTTGGCCCGTTCAAGCGTGCATCAAAAAGACCTATCTGTGCCAAATTTCAGCTCAATATCACAATTTTGAAGCTTGTAGAGTGATTATAACAGACGGACGGACAGACACGGACATCGTTAAATCGTCTTAGAATTTTACGACGATCCGAAATATATATACTTTGTATGGTCGGAAATTGACATTTCGATGTGTTGCAAACGGAACGACTAAAAGAATATAGCCCCTATCCTACGGTGGTGTGTATAATAAAGGGTTCACAAGAGAAAATTTGGGGTAAGTATGAAGTAGTAGGGAGCGACGCAGACGAAAATTTTTTAAAAATTGTTATCTTTTGCGCGTTGTTTTTGTGGAATTTGTTTGCAGAGTTTCATTCTAAATGTGCGCGCATAGTATTAACTCCACCTATAAGGCCAAAACAGAACGAGAGTAGAGTTGCGTTGAAAAATCCAACTCTATAAACAAATCCCACAAAAGCAACTCGCAAAAGTTGAAAAATGTTCATCGTAAAATACGAAAATCGAACATCATTCTGTGTTGACAGTTATTACTCGTTAAATTTTTATACCCTCCACCATAAGATGGGGGGTATACTAATTTCGTCATTCTGTTTGTAACTACTCGAAATATTCGTCTGAGACCCCATAAAGTATATATATTCTTGATCGTCGCGACATTTTATGTCGATCTAGCCATGTCCGTCCGTCTGTCCGTCCGTCTGCCTGTCGAAAGCACGCTAACTTCCGAAGGAGTAAAGCTAGCCGCTTGAAATTTTGCACAAATACTTCATATTAGTGTAGGTCGGTTGGTATTGGTCCATGTTTTGATATAGCTGCCATATAAACCGATCTTGGGTCTTGACTTCTAGAGCCTCTAGAGTGCGCAATTCTTATCCGATTTGAATGAATTTTGGCACGACGTGTTTTGTTATGATATCCAACAACTGTGCCAAGTATGGTTCAAATCGGTCTATAACCTGATATAGCTGTCATATAAACCGATCTGGGGTCTTGACTTCTTGAGCCTCTAGAGTGTGCAATTCTTATCCGATTTAGCTGAAATTTTGTACGACGGATTCTCTCATGACCATCAACATACGTGTTTATTATGCTCCGAATCGGTCTATACCCCGATACAGCTCCCAAATAAATCGATCTCTCTATTTTACTTCTTTAGCCCCCAAAGGGCGCAATTCTTATTCGAATTGGCTGACATTTTACAGAGGTCTCCAACATATAATTTAATTGTGGTCCAAACCGGACCATATCTTGATATCGCTCTAATAGCAGAGCAAATCTTTTCTTATATCCTTTTTTGCCTAAGAAGAGATGCCGGGAAAAGAACTCGACAAATGCGATCCATGGTGGAGGGTATATAAGATTCGGCCCGGCCGAACTTAGCACGCTTTTACTTGTTCTTTCTAGACAAGCTCAATGATCGGAGATTGTTTGCAATGGAAAAGGAAAACCAGAGATCATAACACACGTTGTGTTTTCTTGCACCTGGAAACCATTTGTCTGTTGCTCTAATGATTTTTGTTATTGGACAAGCATAGCAACATGTTTGTACCTAAGGCGAAACTTAAAAAAATTGTCAATTTACGAGTTTATCATCCTCACTCGGCAAAGCTGCTCAACATACTGAATGCTCTTGCTCAGTAAAAAAATGTTGTGTGTGAGAATGAGTTTATTTAGTGTCGAGCACTTAAATGCAATTATATGCAACCCATGGACTTATTTATTTCAGCCAAATCAGACAAAAATTGTGGCCTGTAAAGGCTCAAGAAGTCAATTTGGTAGATCGGTTTATATGGGAGCTATATCAGGGTTAAGACCGATTTGGAACACAGTTGTTAAAAGTCATAATAGAAGAATCTGAAGCGATATGGCCCGATACGGTTTCGACCGCTATCGTGATTTCGACAGACGGACGGACGGGCATTGCTAGATCGACTCAGAACGTCAAGACGATCAAGAATATTTACACTTTGTAGGATTCTAGATCAATATTTCGAGGTGTTACAAACGGAATGCCTAGATTAGTATACCCCATCCTATGGTGATGGATATAATTTAGTTATAACTTTATTTTTAGGTGGCATTTAAGTGTCTATAAAGTGTTTTTCATAAGTGTCTATTGTCTTATGCAGTTCTTTGTTAGCCATGCTGTTTGTGTTTGAGCATTTCACTGGATGTCCTACCCTATATCATGGTATCCACAATACGGTCGATAGTTATGAGTACAATGGAAGTAAAGCTTATAGATCTGTAGGCTTTGGTGTAGCAAAACTTGCCTTGCCGGGCTTTGGTATAAATACCAACTTTGCGGGCTGCCAGAATTTTAGAGTTTATGCAAGTCCTAGGAACAGATACAATTTAGTATTCTCAAATGTGTGAGCGTGCCCAGCACCGATTTAAATTAACAGCAGTATTTGCTGCTGAATTCGAGTCAAAATCAATGAAATGATGAATGCCTAGTAAAAGCGAATGGATACGTTCAGTACTCTGGTAGCCACATTCTCCTGCAGAAACAAAATAGGAAATCTAGTAACAGATACAGATTGTGGGTCTAAGATATGGAAAGAAAAATTTTTCGATAGAAGCGGTGGCGAGGAAAATTAAAAACCAAACCCTGATGATGTTGTAGAGTGTAAACCGCCTAGTGATATTAAGGTCCGAATAGCAGTGAACCGGCTTAACATCAATAAGGCAGCAGGAGTCGATGGGTTACCAGCAGATCTTTTAAAGACCATAGTTGCCATGCTGATATAGTGAATATATCTGCGCAAATTGACAAACAGAAGGCATAACCGATGGTTGGAACCTAGCATACTTTATTCCGTATACTAGAAAGGAGCCAAACAACATTGTGATGACTGTTGCCACATCTGCTGAAGGAATAACTGATCTGGCCTGAGGTGCTATAACGACTAGAGATCGACGTGTGTGGTAGCGTGTTGCACTCCTTGCGGAGCACACACGCCGGCATCCTTGATCTTACAATGGACTCTGGCACTAGGGCCTTAGGGACGACCAGAGGGGCGTAGCACTGGCGGGGTACCATATTTTGGTACATAATTGATAGTGGCTAGTTGTACTTGTTCGAAGGTTAGAATGGACTCGATAGACGGTTACACGGATTTACAAGTCTAAGTGGAAAGACTACCGTATTGTGAAGGATATAAGAACAGATGTCCCTGATTTATCCATTTAATCCATAATTGACGCGTCGTAGACCTGACTTTTATACTATTCCCTATCATATTAAAATAGTTTGCATTGGAATGGGGATAGCCATGCAAAGCAAATCATCGGAAATACAATGTTATACCTGTTTTCATGTTCACTATACTACTGATAAACCATAGGCATTATTAATCAATGAATTCGTGAATTTGTAATCAGGTGTAGCAGTTTTGAATGAAATCTGAAATGTTTGTTGAAAAACAAAACAAAGCAATTGTGGTCATTGTGAGTCTGGGGTGTGCTGTAAAAGAAATGTTAACGCTCGATTAACTGTGGGAAGAAACCAATTTTTGGTAAACGAAGTTGCCTCATTGCCGTCATTGTGGAGCGGTAAGCAAATTATGTTATTCAATAAATTAGTAACCTCTTGAAATCACAGTTCGTTTGTATGATTTTTTCTATTTATTGTTGTTTACTCTTATGATTGAGAAGAAAGAAGAATAACACTGATATTGTTTTGTGGATATAAATATTTCAAATAGTTAACATGCGATTGCGGCCAGCGGTTGGAGGTCAGAATAATAAATTGATATCATTGTTCCAGTTATTGTTATGGTTTTCCTTTTTTTCGACTACAAATTAAAAAACTTACCATTTTAGATTGCACTTTTCGTGTGGATTCAAATTCATTACGGTGTCTTTGTTCAGGAGTTTGTGGAAAATGAGATTAAATAACAATGGGAAAAAAGTTGCATATATGAATGCCTTGAAGACTTATTTTTAGTGTTCGGCTTTAAGTTGGATTTGAAGAACAACATATTTACGATTAATAGGTAATAATTTTATTAAAATGTTATATTGGGTTGCCTAAAAAGTAATTGCGGATTTTTTAAAAGAAAGTAAATGCATTTTTAATAAAACTTAGAATGAACTTTAATCAAATATATAATTGCCATTTTGTTCGATAACCTTTTGCCATCTTCCTGGCAAATTTAGTATTCCACGATCATAGAACTTCTGGTCTTTATCTGCAAAAAACTGAACCAAGTGCGATTTTATAGCCTCATCATTACCGAAAGTTTTACCATTTAAGGAGTTCTGCAAAGATCGAAATAAATGGTAGTCTGATGGTGCAAGGTCAGGGCTATATGGTGGATGCATCAAAAGTTCCCAGCCAAGCTCACTCAGTTTTTGGCGAGTGAACAAAGATGTGTGCGGTCTAGCGTTGTCCTGGTGGAATATGACACCTTTACGATTGACCAATTCTGGTCGCTTCTCCTTGATGGATGTATTCAATTTGTCCAATTGTTGACAGTAAACATAAACAATATTAATCAAATGTACATTTCAGTAACTGAATATTTGAAGTATTATTAAAAATTTTGAACCTAGGTTCAATGTATTCATTCTGGACAAACTGCCTTGCAGCGCTTTGATCTCCCGAGTGAATGCAACGACATTCGGGTCCAACCCAAACGAAAAGTTATCGAAAACCAAACAAACATGAGTGAAAATGTTATACAAAATAACTTTGCATGTGGTCAACGGTTCAGTATGCCATGGGTTCGGCAGGGTTGCAATATCTGTAGGTCCTAACCTCATGCGAAACAATGCACCAAAATATTTAGTCAACATCAAACAATACACTTGCGATGGGATCTTGAGAGTTGGGACAATTCAACTTTATGAAACGAATGAGGGGGATGTCCAAATGGTATCCTCGGAGTCAACCGAAACTGGAATCTTAACTCCTGATGGAGAAGTGAGAACCTGGCAGGAAAATAAGCGAAACGGTAGGAGGGCTTTCAACGCTCGCTCTGAAGAAGATGGAAGGTCAAGACTTATTCTTTTAAACTATCCGTCGCAAGCGTTTAATGCACAAGCATTGGTTCTCCGCCGGAAAGTATAAAGTAATGATAAATACAACAGTCTTGGAACGTATGCTTTCCCCTCCTTTACCGACATCATTAAACAAATTCAACGAAAAGGTAACTACTGAAACTACTACACCCTGGGGTGAGGCTACTAATGAAAGATTCTTGCGCTCAGGAACAGGCCCAGAAAGGGGCTATACAGCATGTCCGTCGACTTTTATAGATTCTATCAGAAGGCGATATGCGCCTTCTATTCATGCAGAAGGATACTCGGTAGGATGTGGGGAGTTAGCTCGAAGATTATATACTGGATGAACACGGCCATTGTGAGACCATTCTTGAGCAATGGTATGGTGATAGGAGTTGGAGAAGAGTACACGGACCACGGAACTTCGAAATTTATAAAGATTGGCCTGCGTCAGGATCACGGGCGGGTTAGAATCCACACCGCAAGCTGGTCTGGATGCGATTCTGAATTTACAACCTGTTGAGGTTTTTATTCGGGGCTGTGGCGCTAAAACTGAGGAAACTTGGCATGCTGAGAGAAAACGGACAAGGCCACCGCTTCATCCTGGAGGACATGGATGCAGCAGGTAGGCTGAGGACAGCGTATACTGTATTTGAGTACGATGAGACCTCGGCCTCACTGACGGCTTCAGGTCTGTGCGAAATCATGGTCTGTGCCATTATGTTTGCCGTAAAGAAGATCCGATGAATGGGCCATGCCGTCAAAACAAAAGATATATGTGGACAGCATGGCGGCTCTCAAGGCCTTGAATCCAAAAAAGATGTGGTCGAAGTGCTTGACGGAGTTTTTGGGGGACCTGAACGGACTCCTGGGTGATGGCGTTGTGTTGGCCTGGGTTTGCGGACACATCGGTGTTCTGGGAAAGGAGGTATTGGTATTAAGGTTTTTGTCTAGTTTATGTTATTGATGCCAAAAATAGTATTGGTGTGGCGTTCGGCGCGCTGTTTAGTTTGTTCATTCTTTTTCATTGTGCTCTTGGGGGTTTCTCTATATCCCTGTACTTATTACGCTTTAAGAACAATTTTATTTGTTTTGTTGTGGTCGAAGAGATATGAACTCTTGATATCATGTTTGGAAGTCTCTCACCCATCCATCCCACCCATAACGCAATAAGCATTACTGCACAATAATAAGTTTCTCAATTAATTTAAATTTAAACAAGTAAAAACGTGTTAAGTTCGGCCAGGCCGAATCTGTGTACCTACCACCATGAATTCCGCAAAAACTATACCTTTATTAACTCAGTCCATATCCGAATTATTATACAACAATCAAATTGGGATTGTTTGCAGCTGCTTTGGTCTCAAGAAGACATATTGGCAGAAGTCATAGCTGAAGTCTTTGTACCAATTTTAGCCAAATCAGGAGCTCAAGAAGTCAAATCCGGGGATTGGTTTATATGGGAGCTTTATCAGTATATATCAGTATACCGAGAATACTGCCAATAATGTTGGAAGTTAGAACAGAAGTTCTTGCGCCAAGCTTCAGCCAAAGCGGATAAAAACTGAGGATTTTAATGGCCCAAGAAGTCAAACCCGGTCATCAGTTTGTATTAGGATTATATCATTTTAAAGATCGTATCATACTTGAATCATACTTGGCACTGATGTTGGAAGTCGGAACGGAAATTGAAAGCTTTGGGTTTTTGGGGCCTCAAAAAGCCAAATCCGGGATGAAAATTCGAGCTTTTAGGGCCGCAAGAATTCAAATCCCGGGATCAGTATGTATGGGTGCTATATCAGTTAAAAGACCAATTCGGATTATATACAAGGCAATGGTATTGGAAATACTAATCTAGTCATTCAGTTTTTAACACCTCGAAATATTCGTCTAAAACCCCATAAAGTATATTATACTTGATCTTTCCGACGATCGACAAATATTGGTCGATAAAGCCATGTCCGTCCGCCTGTCAAAATCACGATAGCGGTCGAACACGTACAGCTAGCAGTTGGAAATTTTGCAAAGATACTTAATAATGATGTAGGTCTGTGGAGATTGCAAATAGGCCATACCGGATTAGAGATTTAGATATAGCTCTCATATAAACGGATCTCCTGATTTGATTTCTTAGGTCCCTGGAAGCCTTAATTTTTGTCCGATTTGGCTGAAATTGAGCATCTAGTATTTTGATATGACTTTCAACAACTGTGCGAAGAACTGTCCAAATAGGTGTATAACCTGATATAGCTCTCATTTAAAAAAGACTCTCGATTTAACTTCTTACAAGCCGAAATTTTTGTACGATTTGGCTGAAATTTTGCATGCGGTATTCTATTACGACTTCCAACAACTGTGTTAAATACAGTTCAAATCAGTCTATAACCTGATATTGCTATATATTTTTTAAGCCGGATTTTCTAAAATAAATTAAACAAGTGAAAAGTGGTTATCTACCTCCTCGGGTATATATGTAATCCATCTTTCGTGATAATCCGGGGAAAAATGCATAATTAAGGCCCCATAGTAGCTTTATCGAAATATGATCCCATTTGGACCGAATTCGGGACGGACATTGAGTGGTCTAATAAGTACAAGTCATTGTTCAATTTCGTAGAACAAATATTGGTCTTTTTGTTGGCTATATCCAAATATAGACCGATCTGAACCATATACGATACGGATGTCGAAAAGCCTTACATGAGTCACTGTGTCAAAATTTAGTGAAATCGAATTATAAATGCGACTTTTATGAGGCCAAGACTATAAATCGAGAGGTCGGTCTATATGGCAGCTATATCCAAATCTGAACCCATCTGGGCCAAATTGAAGAAGGATGTTGAAGGTCCTAAAACAATTACCAGAGATCGGTCAATATAGCAGCTGTATCCAAATCTAGACCGATATGCGCCGGATTGAAGAAGGATAACGAAGGGCCCCCATCCTTCGGTGGTGGGTATGAAAACAACAAAAATGTTTGACGGTCGTGTGTTTCGAATCCTTGCAAATCCTTCAGGTACTGAAATTGAAATATTGACTTAAAATAAATAGTTGTTTACTATATTGTGTGTAGTTGACGTTCTTATACCCACCAAAGTAGGAAAGGGGGTATATTCATTTAGTCATTCCGTTTGCAACACATCGAAATATCAATCATCGACAATACAAAGTATATATATTTCGGATCGTCGTAAAATTCTAAGACGATTTAACGATGTCCGTGTGTCTGTCCGTCTATCCGTCTGTCCGTCCGTCTGTTACAATCACTCTACAGGCTTCAAAACTTGAGATATTGAGCTGAAATTTGACACAGATACGTCCTTTTGATGCACGTTGATTAAATTCTTGAACACATCGGACCATATTTGGATATAGCTGCTATATAGACCGGTATCCGATAAAAGGTTTAATGCCCATAAAAACTTATTTTTTCATCCGAATTGCTGAAATTTTAAACAGTAAGTAGTTTTTGGACATCTGATTCAAATATGGTTCAGATCGGACTATATTTAAATATAGCTGCCATCCCCGATTTTGTTGAAATTTGAAATACAAAATTCAACAGTGACTTATATTTATAAGATCACTCAATGTTCGTGCCGAATTTGGTTGCATAAGTTATACAATTTTTATCGGATTATGACGAAAGGGGGTTTACATATATACCCGAGTGGTGGTGGATATCCAAAGTACGACCCGGCCGAACTTATTGCCTTTTTACTTGTTTGATTATAATTTCGTGGATAGTTGGGTTTGAAGTCATGTACAATTATTAAAAACAGGTGACGGTGTTTTTTATTAATTGTTTTATTTTAAATTTTTCCAATATTTCGATTACCGCCGGTAATCTTCATTAGCCGATGTAGCGGTCATGATCATGGAGGAATTACTAGACAATTGTATTGATAAACTGACGAGCAAACAGCGATTTTTGAGCAAATATGTAGATGACATATTTAGCATAATCGACAAGTATGAAGTACAATACACACTCCGAATAGTAAATTCATTCAATAAACAGATCCAATTTACAATGCAATGCGGAACAAATGGCATGCTATCCTACCTTGACACAGTAGTCCATAGGAAGATTGAAGCTCGATTGGTACCAAAAAGAAACAGCAACGGGAAGACTCATCAACTTCTACTTAAAACAACCAAAAAGGATAGAAATCAACACTGCCACAAATTTTATCGATAGAGTGTTCAAAATTAGCGACAAATCTTACCATATCGAAAGTGAGAAGAGAATTCGCAACATATTAGAGCAAAATGATTTCTCAAGAAAAACGGTAACGGATCTCATAAAACACGTGAAGAACAAGAAGTAAAAGCGTGCTAAGTTCGGCCGGCCGAATTTTATATACCCTCCACATGGATCGCATTTGTCGAGTTTTTTCCCGGTATCTCTTTTTAGACAAAACAAGTAAAACCGTGCTTAGTTCGGCCGGGTCGAATCTTATATACCCTCCACCATGGATCGCATTTGTCGAGTTCTTTTCCCGGCATCTCTCTTAGGTAAAACAGGATATAAGAAAATATTTGCTCTTCTATTAGACCGATATAAAGATATGGTCCGGTTCGGACCACAATTAAATTATATGTTGGAGACCTGTGTAAAATGTCAGCCAATTCGAATAATAATTTCGCCCTTTGGGGGCTCAAGAAGTAAAATAGAGAGATCGATTTATATGGGAGCTGTATCGGGCTATAGACCGATTCAGACCATAATAAACACGTATGTTGATGGTCATGAGATAATACGTCGTACAAAATTTCAGGCAAATCGGATAATAATTGCGACCTCTAGAGGCTGAAGAAGTCAAGATCCCATATCGATTTATATGACAGCTATATCAGGTTATAGACCGATTTAAACCATACTTGGCACAGTTGTTGGATATCATGACAAAACACGACGTGCAAAATTTCATTCCAATCGAGTAAGAATTGCGCACTCTAGAGGCTCAAGAAGTCAAGACCCCAGATCGGTTTTTATGACAGATTTATCAGGTTATGGACCCATTTGAACCATACTTGACACAGTTGATGGATATCATAACAAAACACGTCGTGCAAAATTTCATTCCAATCGGATAAGAATTGCGCACTCTAGAGGCTCAAGAAGTCAAGACCCCAGATCGGTTTATATGACAGCAATATCAGGTTATGAACCGATTTGAACCATACTTGCCACAGTTGGTGGATATCATAACAAAACACGTCGTGCAAAATTTCATTCTAATCGGATAAGAATTGCGCACTCTAGAGGCTCAAGAAGTCAAGACCCAAGATCGGTTTATATGGCAGCTATATTAAAACATGGACCGATATGGCCCATTTACAATACCAACCGTCCTAAACTAATAATAAGTATTTGTGCAAAATTTCAAGCGGCTAGCTTTACTCATTCGGAAGTTAGCGTGCTTTCGACAGACAGACCGACGGACGGACGGACGGACATGGCTAGATGGACATAAAATGTCACGGCGATCAAGAATATATATACTTTATTGGGTCTCAGACGAATATTTCGAGTAGTTACAAACAGAATGACGAAATTAGTATACCCCCCATCCTATGGTGGAGGGTATAAAAAGCACAAAACAAGTAAAAGCGTCCTAAGTTCGGCCGGGCCGAATCTTATATACCCTCCACCTCCAAAGTATATAAGAAAAGATTTGCTCTGCTTTTAGAGCAATATCAATATATGGTCGGGTTCGGACCACAATTAAATTATATATTGGAGACCTGTGTAAAATGTCAGACACTTCGAATAAGAATTGCGCCCTTTGGGGGCTCAAGAAGTAAAATAGAGAGATCGATTTATATGGGAGTGTATCGGGCTATAGACCGATTCAGACCATAATTAACACATATGTTGAAGAAGAAGCTCAAGATGTCAAGTCTCCAGATCTGTTTATAAAGGGTGATTTTTTTGAGGTTAGGATTTTCATGCATTAGTATTTGACAGATCACGTGGGATTTCAGACATGGTGTCAAAGAGAAAGATGCTCAGTATGCTTTGACATTTCATCATGAATAGACTTACTAACGAGCAACGCTTGCAAATCATTTTCAGTGAATCATTTTCAGTGAAATCATTTTCAGTGAATCGACAAATTTTGTTCAGCGATGAGGCTCATTTCTGGTTGAATGGCTACGTAAATAAGCAAAATTGCCGCATTTGGAGTGAAGAGCAACCAGAAGCCGTTCAAGAACTGCCCATGCATCCCGAAAAATGCACTGTTTGGTGTGGTTTGTACGCTGGTGGAATCATTGGACCGTATTTTTTCAAAGATGCTGTTGGACGCAACGTTACGGTGAATGAACACATTTCGAACCGAACACTGATTTTGGTAATAAAATTCAATGATTTGCAAGCGTTGCTCGTTAGTAAGTCTATTCATGATGAAATGTCAAAGCATACTGAGCATCTTTCTCTTTGACACCATGTCTGAAATCCCACGTGATCTGTCAAATACTAATGCATGAAAATCCTAACCTCAAAAAAATCACCCTTTAGATATATAAGAATAGAGAACGTTGCTGATATATATTCGGGGGTTGGTGTTTGGGGGACCAGCCTAATCCCCAAAACACCCCTAAATCTGGCATATTTACCGACCATGTCAATGTGGAGCTTAAATGAAAGGTATTGGGGGTAGAGCACGAATTGATACCCATTTTCGGGACCAATTTAATGGCGATCAACCCCTTTCCCAAAATACCCCACAAACAGCAATTTTTTACTGACCATCGCAATATGAGACTCAAATAAAGGTATTTGGGAGTAGAATACGAATTTGATATCAACATGTAGGACCATGTATTTAGGGCATCACCCCTTCCCCAAAGGGTTAAAGTGTTTCGACCATGCCAATATGTGGCTCAAATGAAAAGTATTTGAGATTAGAAAACGAATTTGATAACCAATTTTGGGACCATGTGTTTGGGGGACGCCTCATCCTGTAAACTTCTTTTAAGCCAATGGCAATATGTGGTTTAAATAAATGGTATTTGAGAGAAGAGCACGATGCTGATATTTTTTTAGGGTCAAGTATCTGGGGGACCACCTCTTCCCCGAAAACACCACTAAATCAGACATTATGAGAATATCGGTCTGAAATGAAGTATTTTAAGAATGGAGTACACCTTACATCCAAACTTAAATTCGTAGACCAATAAAGATCATATGGGATTCAGATAAAAGCACTTATATTGTTAAACTGTTAGTCAAGTAAGCATGGTATTTCACTAACAGATCTTTAATTGTCGAAAATAAATATTCCAAGGAAACTTTTGTTCCATATAAAGTGAAAGAAGGCGCAGCGGAGCGGGCCCGGGTCAGCAATTCTTATATACCCATCACCATGGTTCGCATTTATCAAGTTCTTTGAATGACTTTTTCAATATATATGAACTACATCAAGTTATTGGTTGATAAGAATAGTACTTGTCATGGCTATTAGAAGCCATAGGAAAATACCACCTTCAAAACTTCAGGCAAATCGAGTAAAAATTGCGTCCTCCGGGGGCTCGGAGTGTCAAATTGGGATATCGATTTATATGACAGCTATATTAGATTATCAACCGGTTTAGACTTGGCACAATTGTTGCGAGACAAAACAAAACACATAGCAAAGCGACCTGTGCAAAATTCCAACCAACTTGGATAAGAGTTGCGCCCACTAGAAGTTCAAGAAGTCTCAACGGGAAATCAGTTTTAATGGCAGCTATATCAGGTTATGGACTGATTTTGACCATAAGTATTTGTGCGAAATTTCAAGCGGCTAGCTTTACTCCTTCAAAAGTTAGCGTGCTTTCGACAGACAGACGGACGGACACGGCTAGATCTAGATATATACTTTATGGCGAAATTAATGTACCCCCATCCTATGGTGGAGGGTATAACAAATAAACTTTGCCTCAATTTTTTTTTGTTTATTTAGTAATAAACGAGTAAAAGCGTGCTAAGTTCGGCCGGGCCGAATCTTATATACCCTCCACCATGGATCGCATTTGTCGAGTTCCCGGCATCTCTTCTTAGGCAAAAAACGATATAAGAAAAGAGTTGTTCTGCTATTAAAACGATATCAAGATATGGTCCGGTTCGGACCACAATTAAATTATATGTTGGAGACCTGTGTAAAATTTCAGCCAATTCGTATAAGAATTGCGCCCATTGGGGCTCACGAAGTAAAATAGAGAGAACGATTTATATGGGATCTGTATCGGGCTATAGACCGATTCAGACCATAATAAACACGTTTGTTGATGGTCATGAGAGGATCCATCGTACAAAATTTCAGGCATATCGGATAATAATTGCGACCTCTAGGGGTCAAGAAATCAAGATCCCAGATCGGTTTATATGGCAGCTATATCAGGTTATGAACCGATTTGAACCTTATTTGACACAGTTGTTGAAAGTAAAAATAAAATACGTCATGCAAAATTTTAGCCAAATCGGATAGGAATTGCGCCCTCTGGAAGCTCAAGAAGTCAAATCCCCAGATCTGTTCAGATCTGTTTATATGACAGCTATATCAGGGTATGGACCGATTTCAACCATACTTGGCACAGTTGTTGGATATCATAACGAAATACTTCGTGCAAAAATTCATTCAAATCGGATAAGAATTGTGCCCTCTAGACGCTCAAGAAGTCAAGACCCAAGATCGGTTTATATGGCAGCTATATCAGGTTATGGACCGATTTAAGCCATACTTGGCACAGTTGTTGGATATCATAACAAAACACGTCGTGCGAAATTCCATTCTAATCGGATAAGAATTGCGCACTCTAGAGGCTCAAGAAGTCAAGACCCAAGATCGGTTTATATGGCAGCTATATCAGGTTATGAACCGATTTCAACCATACTTGGAACAGTTGTTGGATATCATAACAAAACACGTCGTGCAAAATTTCATTCTGATCGGATAAGAATTGCGCACGCTAGAGGCTCAAGAAGTCAAGACCCAAGATCGGTTTATATGGCAGCTATATCAGGTTATGGACCGATTTGAACTATACTTAGCACAGTTGTTGGATATCATAGCAAAACACGTCGTGCAAAATTTCATTCCAATCGGATAAGAATTGCGCACTCTAGAGGCTCAAGAAGTCAAGACCCAAGATCGGTTTATATGGCAGCTATATCAGGTTATGAACCGATTTCAACCATACTTGGCACAGTTGTTGGATATCATAACAAAACACGTCGTGCAAAATTTCATTCCAATCGGATAAGAATTGCGCACTCTAGAGGCTCAAGAAGTCAAGACCCAAGATCGGTTTATATGGCAGCTATATCAAAACATGGACCGATATGGCCCATTTACAATACCAACCGACCTACACTAATAAGAAGTATTTGTGCAAAATTTCAAGCGGCTAGCTTTACTCCTTCGGAAGTTAGCGTGCTTTCGACAGACAGACAGACGGACGGACGGACGGACATGGCTAGATCGACATAAAATGTCGCGACGATCAAGAATATATATACTTTATGGGGTCTCAGACGAATATTTCGAGTAGTTACAAACAGAATGACGAAACTAGTATACCCCCCATCTTATGGTGGAGGGTATAAAAACAAGTAAGAGCGTGCTACGTTCGGCCGGGCCGAATCTTATATACCCTCCACCATGGATCGCATTTTTTGAGTTCTATGCGTGGTATCTCTTTTAAGGCAAACAAGGAATATTGAATAAGAACCGTTTTGCTATTGGAGCTATATCAAGTTATAGTCCGATTCGGACCATGAATGAATGCTGAACATTGTGGATGTCATTGTGTAACATTTCAGTTCAATCGGATAAGAATTGAGCCTTGTAGGGGCGAAATCGAGGGATAGGTTTATATGGGAGCTGTATCAAGCTATTGACCGATTTAGACCATATTAGACACATATGTTGAAGGTGAGAGAAGTCGTTGTACTAAATTTCTGCCAAATCGGATGATAATTGCGACCTCTAGAGGCTCAGAACGTCGAGATCCCAGATCGGTTTATATGGCAGCTATATCAGGTTCTATACGGATTTGCGCAATACTTAGCAGAGTTGGAAGCCATAACAAAACACCTCTAGCAAAATTTCAGCCAAATCGGATGAGAATTGCGGGCTCTATTGGCTCAAGAAGTCAAGATACAAGATCGGTTTATATGACAGCTATACCAGGTTATGAACCGATTTTAACCATACTTAACGCGGTTGTTGGAAGTGATACTAAAACACTACATGCAAAATTTTAGTCAAATCGGACTAGAATTGTGCCCTCTAGAGGCTCAAGAAGTCAAGACCCAAGATCGGTTTATATGGCAGCTATAGCAAAACATGTTCCGATTTGGCCCATTTACAATCCCAACCGACCTACACTAATAAGAAGTATTTGTGCAAAATTTCAAGCGGCTAGCTTTACTCCTTCGAAAGTTAGCGTGCTTTCGACAGACAGACGGATGGACGGACGTACGGACATTGATAGATCGAATTAAATTGAGAGGACGATCAAGAATATGTATACTTTATGGGGTCTCAGACCCATATTTCGAGGTTTTGCAAACAGAATGACGAAATTAGTATACCCCCATCCTATGGTGGAGGGTATAATAAACTGGTTGCTTAATTAGGTCTATGAAACTTAAGCAAGCAACAGTAACAGCAAAAACAAACAAAACAGGCTAAAGGGCGCAAAGTTCGGCAGGACCGAATCCCATATACCCTTCACCATGGAACATATTTGTCAAGTTCTTTACCCGGTATCTCTTTTTATGCAAACAAAGGATAATGGATAAGAATTGCTATGCTTTGGGAGCTGTGGAAAGTTATAGTCTGTAAAATTTCAGCCATTTCGGATCATAATTGCGCCCTTTAAGGACTCAAGAATTAAAATCGGGAAATTGGTATGGACCGATTCAGACCATATTAAGCACGTATTTTGAAAGTTGTGGTAGAAGCCGTTTCACAAAATTTCAGCCTAATCGGTTAAGAATTGCGCCCTCTAGAGGCTTAGCAGTGTAATTGAAAGTTCATGTGGAAGTTTTACCAAGTTATGAACCGATTTAGACCGTACTTGGCATAATGTTGCGAGACAAAACAAAACACTTCATGCAAAATTTCAGACAACTCAGATAAGAATTGCGTGCCCTAGAGGTTCAAGAAATTAGGATCCCAGATCGGTTTATATGGCAGCTATATCAGATTATAAACCTATTTGAACCATACTTGGCACAGTTGTTGGACATAATTGGTTGGTTGTTTGGTTGGTTGATTGGTCATAACAAAACACCTCATGCAAAATTTCAGCAAAAACGGATAAGAATTGCGCACATTAGTGGCCCATGAAGTCAAGATCCAAGATATGTTTATATGACAGGTATATCAAAACATGTACCGATATGGCCCATTTATAATGCCAACCGACCTACACCAAGCGCCAAGCTTTATTGCTTTGAAAGTTAGCGTGCTTTCGATGGACAGACAGACGGACAGATGGATGGCATGGCTAGATTGGCTTAAAATGTCGTGACGATCAAGAATATATATATTTTTGATGGGGACTTGGCGAATATTTCGAGATATTACAAACGGAATGACGAAGTTAGTGTACCCCCATTTTTCATAGTCACAGTTAAGCAAACAGTCAAGCATTGAAAAAAGTCAAGCATTCAAACACTGGAAGTGATACATCGCACAGTGGTCACTGCCATTGGCCAAAATTCAAAAAATTAAAGTTTAATATTTTGTACCATATATGCATACATTAACTCTTAAGAGGTTAAGCATATCAATAATAACAGACAAAATTAATCAAATTTATATTAACAAAATTTATAATGCATATTGACAATAGAGCTATTAACTTCAGTATTAAATAGTTTTGTATAAGTTAAGTTGTTGTATAGGTTATTCAAAATCTCGCCACTATAATTGAGCTTTAAGAGGGTTTTTAGTTATGTTCCCCTTAGAACTCCCCATTTATATTTTGGTCTTAAGATGCAACATGCAATATTTTAGCTGCAACTTTTTGCAACCTTTGATATTACGACCTAAATATTAGAAAGATACCTCTATGTTTTTTGTCAGTTTTCGATGATTTTATATACATACCAGGGTTTGGCGATTAGTATGGCTGAAAAATCTTAATGGGCCCTTCGCGTTTCTTTTTTTTTTAGGATTGTACTGAGCAAAAAAGTCCACTAGACCAAACGTCTACGGTGAAAATCAAGCCATCAGATTTTGATTTTTTAGACTTTTGTCACGTGTTTTTCATATTTTGGCCTAACAAACCATTGAGATTTTCGATTGAGTACCAATACCAATTTTTCGTGAAAATATTGATTAATTACTTTGAACAGCTGAAAGTGGCGTTTGAAAATCGCTAAATCGGATTATTTGGCAGCTATATCGAAATATAGTTCGATTTGGACCATATTCGCTTTGGGCATCGTTGGCACAGTACAACTTACAGTTCCAAATTTCAGTGAAATCGGGTAATAAATGAGACAATTATGGGCTTAAGACTATTATGGGCAAAATTTTGGCAAGATGTTTCAATAAATGCGCTTGCTGTGACTCTAGAAGTAAAAATCGGGCTATATATATATATATATATGAGAGCTATATCTAAATCCGAACCGATTTCCATGAAATTCACCTTTAATGTCGAAAGTCAAGAGGAAATCCTTCCTGGCGAATTTCGAAATAATCGGTTAACAAAAGAAAATTTTATTGCAATATTATTGCAAATCGGACGAACATGTATATGGGAGCTATATCTAAATCTGAACCGATTTCGAGCAAACTCCTCAGATATTGTGGAAGTTTTGGGAAAATTGGTCAATAAATGCTCTTGCAATGGCTCTAGAAGTGAAAATCGGGCGATATATGTATATTTGAGAGTTATATCTAAATCTGAGCCGATTTCATGAAATTCGCCTGTAATGTCAAGAGTCATTAAAAAATCTTTCCAGCCAAATTTCGGGAGAATCGGTTAAGAAATGATAATTTTTTGCATTATTACTGCAAATCGGACGAACATATATGTGGGAGCTATATCCAAATTTTAACCGATTTTTATATCCTCCACCATAGGATGGGGGGTATACAAATTTCGTCATTCTGTTTGTAACTACTCGAAATATTCGTCTGAGACCCCATAAAGTATATATATTCTTGATCGTCGCGACATTTTATATCGATCTAGCCATGTCCGTCCGTCTGTCGGTCGAAAGCACGATAACTTCCGACGAAGTAAAGCTAGCAGCTTAAAATTTCGCACAACTACTTCTTATTAGTGTAGGTCGGTTGGTATAGTAAATGGGCCATATCGGTCTATATTTTAATATAGCTGCCATATAAACCGATCTTGGGTCTTGACTTCTTGAGCCTCTAGAGTGTGCAATTCTTATCCGATTGGAATGAAATTTTGCACGATGTGTTTTGTTATGATATCCTACTACTGTGCCAAGTATGGTTTAAATCGGTTCATAACCTGATATAGCTGCCATATAAACCGATCTTGGGTCTTGACTTCTTGAGCCTCTAGAGTGCGCAATTCTTATCCGATTGGAATGAAATTTTGCACGACGTGTTTCGTTATTATATCCAGCAACTGTGCCAAGTATGGTTCAAATCGGTTCATAACCTGATATAGCTGCCATATAAACCGATCTTGGGTCTTGACTTCTTGAGTCTCTAGAGTGCGCAATTCTTATCCAATTGGAATGAAATTTTGCACGACGTGTTTTGTTATGATATCAAATCGGTTCATAACCTGATATAGCTGTCATATGAACCGATCTGGGATATTGACTTCTTGAGCCTGTAGAGGTCGCAATTATTATTCGATTTGCCTGAAATTTTGTACGACGGATCCTCTCATGACCATCAACATACGTGTTTATTATGGTCTGAATCTGTCTGTAGCCCGATACAGCTCACATATAAATCGATCTCTCTATTTTACTTCTTGAACCCCCAATGGCGTAATTCTTATTCGAATTGGCTGACATTTAACACAGGTCTCAAACATATAATATAATTGTGGTCCAAACCGGACCATATCTTGATATCGCTCTAATAGCAGAGCAAATCTTTTCTTATATCTTTTTTTGCCTAGGAAGAGATGCCGGGAAAAGAACTCGACAAATGCGATCCATGGTGGAGGGTATAAAAGATTCGGCCTGGCCGAACCTTGCACGCTTTTACTTGTTTTCAATTTCAAAAGGCATCGTCTCTAGGCCGAAAAACATGCCTGTGCCAAATTTGAAGACGATCGGATGAAAACTGCGACCTGTACTTTGTACACAAATTAACATGGGCAGACGGACATAGCTAAATCAAATCAGAAAGTGAATCTGAGTTATAAACAAATGCACTAATTTGAATTGGGTGCCCAAAAAGTAACTGCGGATTTTTCATATAGTCGGCGTTGACAAATTTTTTCACAGCTTGTGACTCTGTAATTGCATTCTTTCTTCTGTCAGTTATCAGCTGTTACTTTTAGCTTGCTTTAGAAAAAAAGTGTAAAAAAAGTATATTTGATTAAAGTACATTCTGAGTTTTATTAAAAATGCATTTACTTTCTTTTAAAAAATCCGCTATTACTTTTTGGGCAACCCAATAATACCCTGTACCACAGTAGTGGTGTGGGGTATAAATATGTGATTAATTCGTCAACATACATGCATACACAAGTGAGTATGTACGTTTGTGTCGGATCACCAACCATTTCGATCAAAACATGTTTATCAGCGCGCTACCTTGTAAATCCCTTGTACTCGTACGGTTGTAAACGATTTCGTCATGCCAACTAACCAAAGTTCACATATCTTTCTATTTGCAATGAAGTCGCTGCAGGGTCTAATATAGCTACACTTACTTCATTTTAAATCCGCTTATTGGATATTTTATGCAAAACATGACTCCGATTGTGACGTAATTTACTTGGATGAAGGTTACTTATCTCTTTTTTCGCAATGTCATACAATACACTCCTACTTGCGGTGAATGCTTTATAAGTTGGCATACTTTCATTGAAGCAAAAACCAACAATAACAAGATTACATACCGACATAAAGGCGGTTTATAAATTAACATTATTAAACATTTACCAACTGATCTGCCAAGTACGTTATGTACTCGAGCACACATTTATGCTCGCAGGAGTTTTCAGATTTTTCTGCACTGTCATGTCATAATCACCTTATGCCTCATGCCCCAGAGCAAAGTAAAATGATACACCACCTGTCTGTTGACCAAAATCAGTTTTGAATGTTTCTATTGAAAAACATGGCAGTACCAAACAAAAATAATTAAATTTTGTATGTGCCCGACATATTGACCCATTTTGCATATGCCGAATGAAAACTTGTGTGGTTGTAAATATTTTTCTAATTATTAAAAATTGAAAATTGAACAAAGAAACAAATAAAAGCGAGCTAAGTTCTGCCGGGCCGAATTTGGGGAACCCACCGCCATGGATACTGCTAAAATTTTGTACAAAATAACTTTAGTTAAAGGGCATAATTTTATTGTTTTTTGGACCGTATTTGGCACAGTTGTTGGAAGTTATAACAGAACAAACGTGAAAAATTTTAACTAAATCGGACGAAACGCGGGGATTTCAGGGGCTTAATTTGCCGGGAGATCGGTTTATATGGGAGCTATATCAGGTTATAGACTGATTTAGACCGTACTTGGCACAGTTGTTGGAAGTTGTAACAAAACACTACGTGCTGAATTTTAGCGAAATCGAATAAAAATTGCTTTTTGTAAGGTCTCAAGAATTCAAATCGGAAGATCGGTTTATATGGTAGCTATGTCAGATTATAGACCGATTTGGAGCGTACTTGGCACAGTTGTTGGAAGTGTTAACAGAACACTCATGCAAAATTTCGCCCAAATCGGGAAAAAATTGTGGCTTCCAGAGGCACAAAATCAAATCGGAAGACCAGTTTGAATGGGAGCTATATCCGGTTATAGACCGATTCGGATCATACTTGACGCAGTAATTGGTAGTCATAACAGAAAACGATGAGCAAAATTCCAGCCACATCGGACAAAAATGGTTGCTTCCAGGGGCTAAAGAAATCAAATCGAGAGATCGGTTTATATGGGAGCTATATCTAAATCTGAACCGATATGAACCATTTACAGTCCCCTGCGACCTACGTGAATATTAAGTATCTGTGCAAAATTTCAAACGGCTAGCTTTACGCGTTCGACCGCTTTCGTGATTTCAACAGACGGACGGACATGGCTATTTCGAATCAGAACGTCGAGACGATCAAGAATATATATACTTTATGGGTTCTTAGACGAATATTTCGAGGTGTTACAAATGGAATGACTAGATTAGCATACCCCCATCCTATGGTGGTGGGTATAAAAAAGCAAACAATTTGAAAGTTAGAGGGCTGGTAAAAATAAGATATTTTCTGGCATATGAAGCAAGTAGTCCACCGTATCAGCGACAGTCAATACAATAACTACATTTCATTTGATAACCAATGTGGTACCTATATCCTATTCTGAACCAATTTTGATGGACCTCGACTAGCAAATATGTTAAAACTGGCGCAGAGGCTAGCATATCCGCCTATGACGCTGAACGCCTGGGTTCGAATTCTGGCGAGACCATAAGAAAAAATTTTCCACTGTGGTTTTCCCCTCCTAATGCTGGCAATATTTGTGAGGTACTATGCCATGTAAAACTTCTCTCCAAACAGGTTTCGCACTGCGGTACGTCGTTCGGGCTCGGCTATAAAAAGGAGGTCCCTTATCGTTGAACTTATACTTGAATCGGGCAGAACTCATTGATATGTGAGAAGTTTGCCCCTGTTCCTTACTGGAATGTAAATGGGCAAAATTTGCATTTACTTTAAAAACTACGGTTGACTAATGACAACATTATGGTAAAATATCCAAAATGTGACGAACGTATATATGGGAGCTATATCTAATTCTAAACCGTTTTCGAGCAAACTTCTCAAATTATGTGGTAGTCGTCGAGGAGAGTGCTGCGCAAAATTTGGGCAAGATTGGTCAAACACTGCGCTTGCAGTGGCTCTTAGGGTGAAAATCTGGCGATATACTTATATGACAGCTATATCTGAATCCGTGCAGATTTTTTGAAATGCACCGGTAGTATCGAGAGTCATAAAAAAATACTTCCTGCAAAATTTCGACAGAATCGGAACACAAATGATCACTTTTTTGCAATATTTCTCAAAATCGGACGAACATATATATGAGAGCTATATCTAATCTGAACCGATTTCGTGCAAACTCCTCAGATACTGTGGCAGTCGTCGAGAAAAGCAGTTTGCAAAATTTTGGCAAGATGTATCAATAAATGCGCTTGCAGTAGAAGTTAGAAGTTAAAATCGGGCGATATATATATATGAGAGCTATATCTAAATCTGAGCCGTTTTCAATGAAATTCACCAGTAATATTGAGAGTCAAGAGAAAATCCCTCCTGCCGAAATTCGAGAAAATCGGAAAACAAAAGACCATTTTATTGCAATATGACTGCAAATCGGACGAACATATATATGCGTGCTATATCTAAATCTGAACCGATTTTGACCAAACTCTATGTTTATTGTGGTAGTCATTGAGGAAAGCGTTGTGCAATATTTTGGCAAGATGGATCAATATATGTGCTTGCAGTGGCTCTAGGAGTGAAAATCGCGCGATATATATATTGGGTTGCCCAAAAAGTAATTGCGGATTTTTAAAAAGAAAGTAAATGCATTTTTAATAAAACTTAGAATGAACTTTAATCAAATATACTTTTTTTACACTTTTTTTCTAAAGCAAGCTAAAAGTAACAGCTGATAACTGACAGAAGAAAGAATGCAATTACAGAGTCACAAGCTGTGAAAAAATTTGTCAATGCCGACTATATGAAAACTCCGCAATTACTTTTATATATATATATATATATACATATATGTATATATATGAGAGCTATATTTAAAACTTAACCGATTTGTATGAAATCCACCAGTAATGTCGACAGTCGTAAAATCATTCCTGCCAAATTTCGAGAGAATCGGTTAACAAATGACCATTTTATTGCATTATTACTGAAAATCGGACGAACGTATATATGGGAGCTATATCCAGATCTGAACCGATTTTTTCCAATCGGAATCTAAGTCGAATCAGAAAGTGATTCTGAGTCGATCGGTATACTTATCAATGGGTCTATCTCTCTTCCTTTTGGGTGTTATAAACTAATTCACTAACTTATAATACCCTGTACCACAGTAGTGGTGTACGTACTAAAATGGGTAACGTCGACTTTCTGCTATTCACCATATTGGGTATAAGTCGTCGGGATTAATTAAACCCTACACCACTTTTGCGGTACAGGGTATTATAACATCGTTAATGTGTTTGTAGCACCCAGAAGGAAGAGAGATAGATCCATTGATAAGTATACCGATCGACTCACACCGAGAATGCAACCCAACGAACAGGGAGCCGATGATGGTACCATCACCTACTCCCAAGAAGCCCATTTACTTAGGATTTGGAAGGCTGTAATAGGCAAAGATCCTAGTATTGAAACATCAGGCAGTACAGGGAATGGAAACCCAAGACAGCTTAACGAACACGGACCCGACCATGGAACCATTACCGACTTTATAAAGAGTCGGAAGACTAGACTAAGCAATAACATAAAACGATGACATCAGGCAGTGCTGTGACAGGAAAGTCAATGCAGTCTAAAGAACAGGGAGCAAACGATGAGATCATCACCTTCTACCAAGATGCTCATTTACTGTAGGACCCATGATTGAGTTAATCCAGATAAACCTCCACCGGAACGAGACTATTACACACGCTCTGATGAAGAAAATCAGCAAGGACAAGATTCGTATTGCCTTAATTCAGGAGCCATCGACGACCAGGAACAAAGTTTCTGGACTGAACCATATCAACTACCAATTATTCTATGCTAACACTGGTACTCGGCCGAGGACCTGCGTTATTGTCATAAAAATTTGATATATATATTTTCCCAGAGTTGTCAACATCGGATGCAACAGTAGTGAGACTGGGAGACGGTGGATCACTTTATCTGCCTTTCGACTCTCGACACTGCCACCCACGTCGGAGGGCAAAAAAGACAGGAAACGAGGTACTAATAGGGTGCGATGCGAACTCTACACACATTTCGTGGGGTAGTAACAATACTAATAAACGGGCCAAGCCCTGGCAGAATTCTTGAATACTAACGACCTAATAACACTTAATATTGGTAAAACCGCTTCCTTTGTTAATAGGATAAGGGAGGAGGTATTAAATGTGACGATATGTTCGAAAAATCTAATCGATGAGGTACAGGATTGGAGGGTCTCCATGGAACACTCTTTCTCTGATCATCGCTACATTAGGTTAAGAATAGCACGGCCATCGCCGAATCCGATAAGCTTCCGGAATAAGTTGAATACCAACTGGACAAAATTCGGAAGGCTACTCAGAAGAAGACTTGGGCAAGATAATTTAGATTGTCCAAGCGTAGAAGACATTCACGAAAATGTCAACAGGATTACGACTGCACTGGCGAGGTCCTTCGAAGATAGTTGTCCTCCTCGGGAAAGGAAATTAGCCAAAGATAAACCCTGGATGACCGGGGAGATTCACAATATATGAAAAGAGGTCCGCATACTTTTTAACAGAGCACATCATAAAAACGCGGAAGTTTATTGGGATGTGTATTACACACGGCTCAAGAAATACAATAAGATTACCAGAGCGGAAAAGAGAAAGAGAGAAAAAAATTTCTCTCAAAAACCCATGTCCAAATTGAAACTTTAGTAGACGACATGGGAGTGAGAGCAGAGACAACGGATGACATGTTGAGGCTTTTGATGAAAACCCATTTTCCACAGGATACGAAGGGAGACACCGGAATCTTGGAATAATGACGTTGATCCAAAGTTCATAATAACGGAATTTATGGTGAAGGAATCCTTGAGGAGCTTCAAACCATCTAAGTCACCCGGACCTGATGGAATATTTCCGGCGTTACTACAGAAAGAGGCAGACTATCTAGTGCCTCGTCTGGGCAAAATTTTCCCACATTTTTATACCCTCCACCATAAGATGGGGGGTATACTAATTTCGTCTTTCTGTTTGTAACTACTCGAAATATTCGTCTGAGACCCCATAAAGTATATATATTCTTGATCGTCGCGACATTTTATGTCGATCTAGCCATGTCCGTCCGTCTGTCCGTCTGTCTGTCGAAAGCACGCTAACTTCCGAAGGAGTAAAGCTAGCCGCATGAAATTTTGCACAAATACTTCTTATTAGTGTAGGTCGGTTGGTATTGTAAATGGGCCATGTCTGTCCATGTTTTGATATAGCTGCCATATAAACCGGTCTTGGGTCTTGACTTCTTGAGCCTCTAGAGAGCGCACTTCTTATCCGATTGAAATGAAATTTTGCACGACGTGTTTTGTTATTATGTCCAACAACTGTGCCAAGTATAGTTCAAATCGGTCCATAACCTGATATGGCTGCCATATAAACCGATCTTGGGTCTTGACTTCTTGAGCCTCTAGCGTGTGCAATTCTTTTCTGATCAGGATGAAATTTTGCACGACGTGTTTTGTTATGATACCCAACAACTGTGCCAAGTATGGTTTAAATCGGTCTATAACCTGATATAGCTGTCATATAAACAGATCTGGGGATTTGACTTCTTGAGCTTCTACAGGGCGCAATTCTTATCCGATTTGAATGAAATTTTGCATGGCGTATTTAATTTTTACTTTCAACAACTGTGTCAAATAAGGTTCAAATCGGTTCATAACCTGATATAGCTGCCATATAAACCTATCTGTGATCTTGACCCCTAGAGGTCGCAATTATTATCCGATATGCCTGAAATTTTGTACGACGGATCCCTCATGACCATCAACAAACGTATTTATTATGGTCTTAATCGGTCTATAGCCCGATACAGATCCCATATAAATCGTTCTCTCTAATTTGCTTCGTGAGCCCCAATGGGCGCAATTCTTATACGAATTGGCTGAAATTTTACACAGATCTCCAACATTTAATTTAATTGCGGTCCGAACCGGACCATATCTTGATATCGTTTTAATAGCAGAGCAATTCTTTTCTTATATCCTTTTTTGCCTAAGAAGAGATGCCGGGAAAAGAACTCGACAAATGCGATCCATGGTGGAGGGTATATAAGTATCGGCCCGGCCGAACTAAGCACGCTTTTACTTGTTTGCAATACATTCTTGCCAGAATTTGTGACAAAATTTTTTTTAACCTTATAACCTTTTTTTATACCCTCCACCATAAGATGGGGGGTAAACTAATTTCGTCATTCTGATTGTAACTGCTCGAAATATTCGTCTTAGACCCCATAAAGTATATATATTCTTGATCGTCGTGAAATTTTATGTCGATCTAGCCATGTCCGTCCGTCTGTCCGTCCGTCCGTGCATCTGTCTGTCGAAAGCACGCTAACTTCCGAAGGAGTAAAGCTAGCCGCTTGAAATTTTGCACAAATACGTCTTATTAGTGTTGGTCGGTTGGTATTGTAAATGGGCCATATCGGTCCATGTATTGATATAGCTGCCATATAAACTGATCTTGGGTCTTGACTTCTTGAGTCTCTAGAGTGCGCAGTTCTTATCCGATTGGGATGAAATTTTGCACGACGTGTTTTGTTATGATATCCAATAACTGTGCTAAGTATGGTTCAAATCGGTTCATAACCTGATATAGCTGCCATATAAACCGATCTTGGGTCTTGACTTCTTGAGCCTCTAGAGTGTGCAATTCTTATCCGATTGGAATGAAATTGTGCACGACGTGTTGTGTTATGATATCCAACAACTGTCCCAAGTATGGTTCAAATTGGTCCATAACCTGATATAGCTGCCATATAAACCGATCTTGGGTCTTGACTTCTTGAGCCTCTAGAGTGCGCAATCTTATCCGATTGGGATGAAATTTTGCACGACGTGTTTTGCTATGATATCCAATAACAGTGCCAAGTATGGTTCACATCGGTCCATAACTTCATGTAGCTGCCATAAAAACCGATCTTGGGTCTTGACTTCTTGGGCCTCTAGAGAGCGCAATTCTTATCCGATTTGCCTGAAATTTTGTACGACGGATTCTCTCATAACCGTTAACATACGTGTTTATTATGGTCAGAATCGGTCTGTAGCCCGATACAGCTTGAATATAAATCGATCGATTCTTATTCGAATTGACTGACATTTTACACAGGTCTCCAACATAAATATAATTTAATTGTGGTCCAAACCGGACCATATCTTGATATCGCTCTAATAGCAGAGCAAATCTTTTCTTATATCCTTTTTTTTTTGCCTAAGAAGAGATGCCGGGAAAAGAACTCGACAAATGCGATCCATGGTGGAGGGTATATAAGATTCGGCCCGGCCGAACTTAGCACGCTTTTACTTGTTTCAAAATCGAAAATTTTTCAAAATTGAAAGTTGCAAAATACTTCTGTTTCTGTGCAATTGGTAAAGACAGCTAAATTTTTATACCCTCCACCATAAGATGGGGGGTATACTAATTTCGTCATTCTGATTGTAACTACTCGAAATATTCGTCTGAGACCCCATAAAGAATACATATTCTTGATCGTCTTCAAATTTTATGTCGATCTAGCCATGTCCGTCCGTCTGTCCGTCCGTCCGTCCGCCAGTCCGTCCGTCAGTCCGTCTGTCTGTCGAAAGCACGCTATCTTCCGAAGGAGTAAAGCTAGCCACTTGAAATTTTGCACAAGTACTTCTTATTAGTGTAGGTCGGTTGTATTGTAAATGGGCCACATCGGTCCATGTTTTGATATAGCTGCCAATTAAACCGATCTTGGGTTTTGATTTCTTGAGCCTCTGGAGTGCGCAATTCTTATCCGATTGGGATGAAATTTTGCGCGACGTGTTTTGTTATGATATTCAACAACTGCGCCTAGTATGGTTCAAATCGGTTTATAACCTGATATAGCTGCCATATAAACCGATCTTGGGTCTTGACTTCTTGAGCCTCTAGAGTGCGCAATTCTTATCCGATTGGGATGAAATTTTGCACGACGTGTTTTGCTATGATATCCAACTACTGTGCCATGTATGGCTCAAATCGGTTTATAACCTGATATAGCTGCCATATAAACCGATCTTGGGTCTTGACTTCTTGAGCCTCTAGAGTGCGCAATTCTTATCCGATTGGAAGGAAATTTTGCACGACGTGTTTCGCTATTATATCCAACAACCGTGCAAAGTATGGTTCAAATCGGTCCATAACCTGATATAGCTGCCATATAAACCGATCTGGGGACTTGACTTCTTGAGCCTCGAGAGTGCGCAATTCTTATCCGATTGGAATGAAATTTTGCACGACTTGTTTCGTTATTATATCCAACAACTGTGCAAAGTATGGTTCAAATCGGTAAATAACCTGATATAGCTGTCATATAAACAGATCTGGGGACTTGACTTCTTGAGCTTCTAGAGGGCGCAATTCCTATCCGATTTAGCTTAAATTTCGCAAGACGTTTTTTATACCCTCCACAATAGGATGGGGGGTATACTAATTTCGTCATTCTGTTTGTAACTACTCGAAATATTCGTCTGAGACCCCATAAAGTATATATATTCTTGATCGTCGCGACATTTTATGTCGATCTAGTCATGTCCGTCCGTCTGTCCGTCCGTCTGTCTGTCGAAAGCACGCTAACTTCCGAAGGAGTAAAGCTAGCCGCTTGAAATTTTGCACAAATACTTCTTATTAGTGTAGGCCGGTTGGTATTGTAAATGGGCCATATTGGTTCATGTTTTGATATAGCTGCCATATAAACCGATCTTGGGTCTTGACTTCTTGAGCCTCTAGAGTGCGCAATTCTTATCCGATTGGGATGAAATTTTGCACGACGTGTTTTGCTATGATATCCAATAACTGTGCCAAGTATGGTTCACATCGGTGAATAACCTGATATAGCTGCCATATAAACCGATCTTGGGTCTTGACTTCTTGAGCCTCTAGAGTGCGCAATTCTTATCCGATTGGGATGAAATTTTGCACGACGTGTTTTGCTATGATATCCAATAACTGTGCCAAGTATGGTTCACATCGGTCCATAACCTGATATAGCTGCCATATAAACCGATCTTGGGTCTTGACTTCTTGAGCCTCTAGAGTGCGCAATTCTTATCCGATTGGAATGAAATTTTGCACGAGATGTTTTGTTATGATATCCAATAATTGTGCCAAGTATGGTTTACATCGGTCTATAACCTGGTATAGCTGCCATATAAACCGATCTTGAGTCTTGACTTCTTGAGCCTCTAGAGTGCGCAATCTTATCCGATTGGGATGAAATTTTGCACGACGTGTTTTGCTATGATATCCAATAACTGTGCCAAGTATGGTTCACATCGGTCCATAACTTCATGTAGCTGCCATAAAAACCGATCTTGGGTCTTGACTTCTTGGGCCTCTAGAGAGCGCAATTCTTATCCGATTTGCCTGAAATTTTGTACGACGGATCCTCTCATGACCATCAACATACATGTTTATTAGGGTCAGAATCGGTATATAGCCCGATACAGCTCCCATATATTTTACTTTTTGAGGCCCCAACATATAATTTAATTGTGGTCTTAACCGGATCATATCTTGATATCGCTCTAATAGGAGAGCAAATCTTTTCTTATATCATTTTTTGCCTAAGAATAGATGCCGGGAAAAGAACTGACAAATGCGCTCCATGGTGGAGGGTATATAAGATTCGGCCCGGCCGAACTTAGCACGCTTTAACTTGTTATTGTTACTTTCAACAACTATGTCAAATAAAGTACAAGTCGGTTCATAACCTGATTTAGCTGCCATATAAACCGATCTGGGATCTTGACTTCTTGAGCCTCTAGAGGTCGCAATTATTATCCAATTTGCCTGAAATTTTGTACGACGCATTCTCTCATGACCATTAACATACGTAATTATTATGGTCTGAATCGGTCTATAGCCCGATACAGCTCCCATATAAATCGATCTCTCTATTTTACTTCTTGAGCCCACAAAAAGCGCAATTCTTATTCGAATTGGCTGACATTTTACACAGGTCTCCAACATAAATATAATTTAATTGTGGTCCAAACCGGACCATATCTTAATATCGCTCTAATAGCAGAGCAAATCGTTTCTTATATCCTTTTTATACCCTACACCATAAGATGGGGGGTATACTAATTTCGTCGTTCTGTTTGTAACTACTCGAAATATTCGTCTGAGACCCCATAAAGTATATATATTCTTGATCGTCGTGACATTTTATGTCGATCTAGCCATGTCCGTCCGTCTGTCCGTCCGTCCGTCCGTCTGTCTGTCGAAAGCACGCTAACTTCCGAAGGAGTAAAGCTAGCCGCTTGAGATTTTGCAAAAATACTTCTTATTAGTGTAGGTCGGTTCGTATTGTAAATGGGCCATATCGGTCCATGTTTTGATATAGCTGCCATATAAACCAATCTAGGGTCTTGACTTCTTGAGCCTCTAGAGTGCGCAATTCTTATCCGATTGGAATGAAATTTTGCACGACGTGTTTTGTTATGATATCCAACAACTGTGCCTAGTATGGTTCAAATCGGTCCATAACCTGATATAGCTGCCATATAAACCGATCTTGGGTCTTGACTTCTTGAGCCTCTAGCGTACGCAATTCTTTTCCGATCAGAATGAAATTTTGCACGACGTGTTTTGCTATGATGTCCAACCACTGTGACAAGTATGGTTCAAATCGGTCCATAACCTGATATAGCTGCCATATAAACCGATCTTGGGTCTTGACTTCTTGAGCCTCTAGAGTGCGCAATTTTTATCCGATTGGAATGAAATTTTGCACGACGTGTTTTCTTATGATATCCAACAACTGTGCCAAGTATAGTTGAAATCGGTCCATAACCTGATATAGCTGCCATATAAACCGATCTTGGGTCTTGACTTCTTGAGCCTCTAGCGTACGCAATTCTTATCCGATCAGAATGAAATTTTGCACGACGTGTTTTGTTATGATATCCAACAACTGTGCAAAATATGGTTCAAATCGGTTCATAACCTGATATAGCTGCCATATAAACCGATCTTGGGTCTTGACTTCTTGAGCCTCTAGAGGGCGCAATTCTTATCCGATTGGAATGGAATTTCGCACGACGTGTTTTGTTATTATATCCAATAACTGTGCCAAGTATGGTTCAAATCGGTCCATAACCTGATATAACTGCCATATAAACCGATCTTGGGTCTTGACTTCTTGAGCCTCTAGAGGGCGCAATTCTTATCCGATTGGAATGGAATTTCGCACGACGTGTTTTGTTATGATACCCAACAACTGTGCCAAGTATGGTTAAAATCGGTTCATAACCTGATATAGCTGCCATATAAACCGATCTTGGGTCTTGACTTCTTGAGACTCTAGAGGGCACAATCTTTATCCGATTTGAATGTGTTTTTGCACAAAGTATTTCGTCATGATATCCAACAACTGTGCCAAGTATGGTTGAAATCGGTCCATAACCTGATATAGCTGTCATATAAACAGATCTGGGATTTGACTTCTTGAGCTTCTAGAGGCCGCAATTCCTATCCGATTTGGCTGAAATTTTGCATGACTTTTTTTATTTTTACTTTCAACAACTGTGTCAAATAAGGTTCAAATCGGTTCATAACCTGATATAGCTGCCATATAAACCGATCTGGGATCTTGACTTCTTGACCCCTAGAGGTCGCAATTATTATCCGATATGCCTGAAATTTTGTACGACGGATCCTCTCATGACTATCAACAAACGTGTTTATTATGTTCTGAATCGGTCTATAGCCCGATACAGATCCCATATAAATCGTTCTCTCTATTTTACTTCGTGAGCCCCAATGGGCGCAATTCTTATACGAATTGGCTGAAATTTTACACAGGTCTCCAACATATAATTTATATATAAAGCCTTCAAAGTGTGGTTGTCTTTTTTTGTGAAAGTTTCTGTGAATCCGCCTCAATATTTTGATAAAATTTTTTCAGTTGAGCTCATTTTTGCTCTTAAACTAATAATTCTATGATTTCAACAGGTTATTGTTTGTGTCGGTCTATTGGTTTTAATGACTTTTATTTCCATTAAATTTTACACAAACTGAAAACACTCCGGCAACTATAATTGTTAATAAATTAAAAAAATATTATTTTTTGACCAACTTTTACGAAGAACATCTACATTCTGCTTAAATGATGTCGCTAATTTCTTCTTCGAACTTTAATTAAAATTGATCGAAAATCCTGTTTTTGTGGAAAAGATGTCCGGCAAAAATTACGTCCAACTCTTGTCTTATATGCTTATAATTTCCATCATGTCTTTATAAGTCCTAAAGTGTTCCAAATTTATTGGAGGTAACATAAGAAAAAGTGATAGACCAAAAATCAGAAAAACGAAGAGATTTCTACGTTATTACAGTTGTAAACTTTTTCGTTCTTTGCCCACTAATTGTTGTCAAATGACCTAGCGGCGAGTAATATAAAACTCGTACATAAAAGTCTTCTGACTAGTATTCATTTTTAACATTTCCTCACCTAAGGTGGGTATTAAGTTCTCACTGTGAAAATTATATTTTTTAACGATTACTCTTTATAGATAATAGATTTTGACGCAAAAAGAGTTTCTGATTTCACTCATTAGGGCATTCCCATTGTTTGTGATAAATGTTTAATAGAATTGTTTTGTTATCAGAGATATTTTTGTAGTTTTCCAAGAAAGTAATCGTAACAAGCATGGGTATTTCTCTGCGATATATGAACTAAATACCCACCTTTTGTAAACATGTATTGACTGGTCGAATTTCATTAAAGATATTCGTTACACAGAAGGAAATCAATATTCGGAAAATGTTTTCATTGTAAAAAGATTTTCTTAGAAGAAATATTTCACTGCACTCAAATCTACGGTCAAAGCCAACAGAACTAACAAATTTCTACTAGAATTTTCGTGACTTAATCACTATGAGCCCCTTATCAATTGCCTTAAATACTGTATTGTGAATTATGGAATTCCAAGCAAATAAAAAATTGGTTTTATTTGAAATTATTATTTTAAAATGTAAATTAATCAGGGTTTTTAAAATTGTGTTTCCGCGTCCTTAAATTTTTCATTTCATTACTGATGTCTTTCAAATAACTTATAATTAAATAAAAAAATTTTTCTTTGAGAAAGTATTTCAGACTAACAATTAAAAAATATTTCATTTAAAGACATTTTTAAATAGTATTTTTTCGACATATGCAATTTCATATAAAATAATAAAACGAGAATGAATAAAAAAATCATGCGGAATCTTGTCTTAGAAAGTTTTTTGTTGAATCTTCAATTTTTATAAAATACATTTTGGCAAGAAAATTCAATGAAGATCTTGGGTTAACGAAACTTTTTATTACTTTTCGTTTAAAACAATTAGAAAAATTTAATCTTTTGAAAAAATGGCATTGCGATTTAATCTTTAAAATAAATTGCATTTACCCATTAACCACGAAAAATACCTACGAAGGGAACTGCCTTAGAAAAATTCTAGCTCGAGTCAGGAAAAAGAAATTGTAATGAAATTTGGATTGTCGTAATGTGGACGACTGAAACCAAATAAAATAATTTTTCCTGTCATGTTTTGGGGGAAAATTGGCTTGTCGAAAGTGGACAATTTTTAATATCCCAAAAATCAAACAATAAAATTTCTCATAATTTTTAGAGTGAGATTTCGGGAATCCTTTGTCTTATTGCAATTGATGGTTTCTAAAAGCAGGTGCGATTTTATGCCAAAATCATTTAATCCAGCTTTCTTCGCAAAATGGTCAATAAATATAACAAGTAAAAGCGTGCTAAGTTCGGCCGGGCCGAATCTTATATACCCTCCACCATGGATCGCATATGTCGAGTTCTTTTCCCGGCATCTCTTCTTAGGCAAAAAAAGGATATAAGAAAAGATTTGCTCTGCTATTAGAGCGATATAAAGATATGGTCCGGTTTGGACCACAATTAAATTATATGTTGGAGACCTGTGTAAAATGTCAGCCAATTCGAATAAGAATTGCGCCCTTTGTGGGCTCAAGAAGTAAAATAGAGAGATCGATTTATATGGGAGCTGTATTCGGCTATGGACCGATTCAGACCATAATAAACACGTATGTTGATGGTCATGAAAGAATCCGTCGTACAAAATTTCAGGCAAATCGGATAACAATTGCGACCTCTAGAGGCTCAAGAAGTCAAGATCCCAGATCGGTTTATATGGCAGCTATATCAGGTTATGGACCGATTTGAACCATATTTGGCACAGTTGTTGTACATCATAACAAAATACTACGTGCCAAAACTCATTCAAATCGGATAGGAATTGCGCCCTCTAGAGGCTCAAGAAGTCAAGACCCAAGATCGGTTTATATGGCAGCTATATCAGGTTATGGAACGATTTGAACCATACTTGGCACAGTTGTTGGATATCATAACAAAACACGTCGTGCAAAATTTCATCCCAATCGGATGAGAATTGCGCACTCTAGAGGCTCAAGAAGTCAAGACCCAAGATCGATTTATATGGCAGCTATATCAGGTTATGGACCGATTTGAACCGTACTTGGCACAGTTGTTGGATATAATAACAAAACACGTCGTGCAAAATTTCATCCCAATCGGATGAGAATTGCGCACTCTAGAGGCTCAAGAAGTCAAGACCCAAGATCGGTTTATATGGCAGCTATATCAGGTTATGTACCGATTTCAACCATACTTGGCACAGTTGTTGGATGTCATAACAAAACACTTGGTGCAAAATTTCATCCCAATAGGATTAGAATTGCGCCCTCTAGAGGCTCAAGAAGTCAAGATCCAAGATCGGTTTATATGGCAGCTATATCAGGTTATGGACCGATTTCAACCATACTTGGCACAGTTGTTGGATGTCATAACAAAACACGTCGTGCAAAATTTCATTCCAATCGGATAAGAATTGCGCACTCTAGAGGCTCAAGAAGTCAAGACCCAAGATCGGTTTATATGGCAGCTATATCAAAACATGGACCGATATGGCCCATTTACAATACCAACCGACCTAAACTAATAAGAAGTATTTGTGCAAAATTTCAAGTGCCTAGCTTTACTCCTTCGGAAGTTAGCGTGCTTTCGACAGACAGACGGACGGACGGACGGACGGACGGACGGACGGACGGACGGACGGACGGACGGACGGACGGACGGACGGACGGACAGACGGACGGACATGGCTAGATCGACATAAAATTTCACGACGATCAAGAATATATATACTTTATGGGGTCTCAGACGAATATTTCGAGTAGTTACAAACAGAATGACGAAATTAGTATACCCCCCATCTTATGGTGGAGGGTATAAAAATGATTTTTATACCCTCCACCATAAGATGGGGGGTATACTAATTTCGTCATTATGTTTGTAACTACTCGAAATATTCGTCTGAGACCCCATAAAGTATATATATTCTTGATCGTCGCGACATTTTATGTCGATCTAGCCATGTCCGTCCGTCTGTCCGTCTGTCCGTCCGTCCGTCTGTCCGTCCGTCCGTCCGTCCGTCCGTCCGTCCATCCGTCCGTCTGTCTGTCGAAAGCACGCTAACTTCCGAAGGAGTAAAGCTAGCCACTTGAAATTTTGCACAAATACTTCTTATTAGTGTAGGTCGGTTGGTATTGTAAATGGGTCATATCGGTCCATGTTTTGATATAGCTGCCATATAAACCGATCTTGGGTCTTGACTTCTTGAGCCTCTAGAGTGCGCAATTCTTATCCGATTGGAATGAAATTTTGCACGACGTATTTTGTTGTGATATCCAATAACTGTGCCAAGTATAGTTCAAATCGGTCCATAACCTGATATAGCTGCCATATAAACCGATCTTGGGTCTTGACTTCTTTAGCCTCTAGCGTGCGCAATTCTTATCCGATTGCAATGAAATGTTGCACGACGTGTTTTGTTATGATATCCAACAACTGTGCCAAGTATGGTTCAAATCGGTTTATAACCTGATATAGCTGCCATATAAACCGATCTTGGGTCTTGACTTCTTGAGCCTCTAGAGTGCGCAATTCTTATCCGATTAGAATGAAATTTCGCACGAAGTGTTTTGTTATGATACCCAACAACTGTGCCAAGTATGGCTTAAATCGGTCCATAACCTGATATAGCTGCCATATAAACCGATCTTGGGTCTTGACTTCTTGAGCGTCTAGAGGGCACAATTCTTATATGATTTGAATGAATTTTTACACGAAGTATTTCGTTATGATATCCAACAACTGTGCCAAGTATGGTTGAAATCGGTCCATAACCTGATATAGCTGTCATATAAACAGATCTGGGGATTTGACTTCTTGAGCTTCTAGAGGGCGCAATTCCTATCCGTTTTAGCTAAAATTTTGCATGACGTATTTTATTTTTACTTTCAACAACTGTGTCAAATAAGGTTCAAATCGGTTCATAACCTGATATCCAACATATAATTTAATTGTGGTCCGAACCGGACCATATCTTGATATCGTTTTAATAGCAGAGCAACTCTTTTCTTATATCCTTTTTAGCCTAAGAAGAGATGCCGGGAAAGGAACTCGACAAATGCGATCCATGGTGGAGGGTATATAAGATTCGGCCCGGCCGAACTTAGCACGCTTTTACTTGTTTTATTGTAGGGGCTTAGGAAATAAAAATATATATATTTTTTTATACCCTCCACCATAAGATGGGGGGTATACTAATTTCGTCATTCTGTTTGTAACTATTCGAAATATTCGTCTGAGACCCCATAAAGTATATATATTCTTGATCGTTGCGACATTTTATGTCGATCTAGCCATGTCCGTCCGTCTGTCCGCCCGTCCGTCCGTCCGTCTGTCTGTCGAAAGCACGCTAACTTCCGAAGGAGAAAAGCTAGCCGCTTGAAATTTTGCACAAATACTTCTTATTAGTGTAGGTCGGTTGGTATTGTAAATGGACCATATCGGTCCATGTTTTGATATAGCTGCCATATAAACCGATCTTGGGTCTTGACTTCTTGAGCCTCTAGAGTGCGCAATTCTTATCCGATTGGGATGCAATTTTGCACGACGTGTTTTGTTATGATATCCAACAACTTTGCCAAGTATGGTTCAAATCGGTCCATAACCTGATATAGCTGCCATACAAACCGATCTTGGGTCTTGACTTCTTGAGCCTCTAGCGTGCGCAATTCTTATCCGATCAGAATGAAATTTTGCAGGACGTGCTTTGTTATGATATCCAACAACTGTGCCAAGTATGGTTTAAATCGATTCATAACCTGATATAGCTGCCATATAAACCGATCTTGGGTCTTGACTTCTTGAGCCTCTAGAGTGCGCAATTCTTATCCGATTGAAATGAAATTTTGCACGACGTGTTTTGTTTATCCAACAACTATGCCAAGTATGGTTAAAATCGGTCTATAACCTGACATAGCTGCCATATAAACCGATCTTGGGTCTTAACTTCTTGAGCCTCTAGAGGGCACAATTCTTATCCGATTTGAATGAATTTTTGCACGAAGTATTTCGTTATGATATCCAACAACTGTGCCAAGTATGGTTGAAATCGATCCATAACTTGATATAGCTGTCATATAAACAGATCTGGGGATTTGACTTCTTGAGCTTCTAGAGGGCGCAATTCCTACCCGATTTGGCTAAAATTTAGCATGACGTATTTTATTTTTACTTTCAACAACTGTGTCAAATAAAGTTCAAATCGGTTCATAACCTGATATAGCTGCCATATACGCCGATCTGGGATCTTGACTTCTTGACCCCTAGAGGTCGCAATTATTATCCGATATGCCTGAAATTTTGTACGACGGATCCTCTCATGACCATCAACAAACGTGTTTATTATAGTCTGAATCGGTCTATAGCCCGATTCAGATCCCATATAAATCGTTCTCTCTATTTTACTTCGTGAGCCCCAATGGGCGCAATTCTTATACAAATTGGCTGAAATTTTACACAGATCTCCAACATATAATTTAATTGTGGTCCGAACCGGACCATTCTTGATATCGTTTTAATAGCAGAACAACTCTTTTCTTATATCCTTTTTTTGCCTAAGAACAGATGCCGGGAAAACAACTCGACAAATGCGATCCAAGGTGGAGGGTATATAAGATTCGGCCCGGCCGAACTTAGCACGCTTTCACTTGTTTTTAATTCTTAAAGTTCAAAATATTTAAAAACAAGTAAAAGCGTGCTAAGTTCGGCCGGGCCGAATCTTATATACCCTCCACCATGGATCGCATTTGTCGAGTTCCTTTCCCGGCATCTCTTCTTAGGCAAAAAACGATATAAGAAAAGAGTTGCTCTGCTATTAAAACGAAATCAAGATATGGTCTGGTTCGGACCACAATTAAATTATATGTTGGAGACCTGTGTAAAATTTCAGCCAATTCGTATAAGAATTGCGCCCATTGGGGCTCACGAAGTAAAATAGAGAGAACGATTTATATGGGATCTGTATCGGGCTATAGACCGATTCAGACCATAATAAACACGTTTGTTGATATTCATGAGAGAATCCATCGTACAAAATTTCAGGCATTTCGGATAATAATTGCGACCTCTAGGGGTCAAGAAGTCAAGATCCCAGATCGGTGTATATGGCAGCTATATCAGGTTATGAACCGATTTGAACCTTATTTGACACAGTTGTTGAAAGTAAAAATAAAATACGTCATGCAAAATTTTAGCTAAATCGGATAGGAATTGCGCCCTCTAGAAGCTCAAGAAGTCAAATCCCCAGATCTGTTTATATGACAGCTATATCAGGTTATGGACCGATTTGAACCATACTTGGCACAGTTGTTAGATATCATAACGAAATACTTTGTGTAAAATTTCATTCAAATCGGATAAGAATTGTGCCCTCTAGACGCTCAAGAAGTCAAGACCCAAGATCGGTTTATATGGCAGCTATATCAGGTTATGGACCGATTTAAGCCATACTTGGCACAGTTGTTGGGTATCATAACAAAACACGTCGTGCGAAATTCCATTCAAATCGGATAAGAATTGCGCACTCTAGAGGCTCAAGAAGTCAAGACGCCAGATCGGTTTATATGGCAGCTATATCAGGTTATAAACCGATTTGAACCATACTTGACACAGTTGTTGGATATCATAACAAAACACGTCGTGCAATATTTCATTGCAATCGGATAAGAATTGCGCACGCTAGAGGCTAAAGAAGTCAAGACCCAAGATCGGTTTATATGGCAGCTATATCAGGTTATGGACCGATATGACCCATTTACAATACCAACCGACCTACACTAATAGGAAGTATTTGTGCAAAATTTCAAGTGGCTAGCTTTACGCCTTCGGAAGTTAGCGTGCTTTCGACAGACAGACGGACGGACGGACGGACGGACGGACGGATGGACGGACGGACGGACGGACGGACGTACGGACATGGCTAGATCGACATAAAATGTCGCGACGATCAAGAATATATATACTTTATGGGGTCTCAGACGAATATTTCGAGCAGTTACAAACAGAATGACGAAATTAGTATACCCCCCATCTTATGGTGGAGGGTATAAAAAAATGCTACGTCAATAAAAATTCTTTAAATTATGAATAAATAAAATTTTTAATTTTTAAAGTTTTTTGCCTGTTAGGGCGAGATGATTAAATTTTACAATTTTCGTTTGTTTCTCTTTCGAGACGAGCTCAATGATCGGGACCACTTTTTAACCATATTAGGTGTGATGGCTTCAAGGGCCGTGCATTGGTATAATGTATTTGAATCTTATTAAAATCGAAAACGCATCTATGATACAATTAGTATATTAACCACGCTCAACAACCCTGTCTATTAGCTGTACTTTTCCAAATGCATGTATTTTTGTGTAATGACAGACATTCATTCTGTGACAAATTACTCTTCATCCGAGCTACACATGATTTTGTGCATCTGTGTAAAGTTGTATTGATGGGTTTGAACGCTAAGACAACGGCAACGGCTCTCACTGTTGCTCTGCGTGCCCAGGTTCGAATCCCCGGGCTCTGCCGAATTTTTAATTTTCAAGTTTTTTTGCCTGTTAGAGCGAAAATCATTAAAATTTACAATTTTTGTTTGTTTCTCTTTCGAGACGAGTTCAATCATCGGAGATGCAAATGTAAAAGGAAAGCCAAAGATAGCAACGCACACCAACCACTATGGGACGCATTTCGTCTTTGGTTAGAAGACTTTTCAATCATATTAGGTGTGATGGCTTCAAGGGCCGTGTGTTGGTTTGTTGTATTTGAATCGTATTAATAGCGAAAACGCATCTATGATACAATTACCACATTAACCAAGCTCGACCACCCTGCTTATTAGCTGTACTTTTCCCAATGCATGTATTTTTGTGTAATGACAGACATTATATCTGTAACAAATTACACTTCTTCCGTACTACACATGATTTTGTTCATCTGTTGGAAGTTGTATTGATGGCTTCGAACGCCAACGCCAACGACAACGGCAATGGCTCTCGCTCTTGCCCAGGTTTGCATATCCGATCATTGAGCTCGTCCCGAAAGAGAAACAAACGCAAATTAAATACAATTTTATCAAGATCGGACAACAGAATCGAGGGTCGGTCGTAATGGCTCCCATAAATATTTTTGACCTATTTGGACTAGTATTGCAATAATTTGGTCATTTGTTAACAGATTTACACGAACATTGGCACAAAGGATTCCCTTTTGACTCCCGCCATTGATATTAAAATTAGTAAAAATCGGTTCAGATTTAGAGATAGCTCCCATACATATTTTCGTCCGATTTTCAATAATATAATATTTTGAATAATTTAGTTATTTTTTAATCGATCTTCACGAATGTTTCTCTCATAACTCCTCTGATGACCGATGAATTTCATAGAAATTTGTTGAGTTTTTATATAGCTTTCATATATATGCATCAGCCGATTTTCACTTTTAAGGCCTTTGCTAACCCACTTATGAATCGATCTTCTTGAAAATTTGCACAACGATTTTGATCGAATTCTATATATCAAATTTAAGCAAATTTTAAATTCAACGATTTAGCATGCATATCCAACGTGGTCTAGTGTATCAAAAGATCGAGTTCGCCCGACTTTAGCCCGTTCTTCATTGTTATATCCCCCACCGAAGGATGGGAGTATATTCATTTTGTCATTCCGTTTGCAACATATCGAAATATTCATTTCAAACCCTATTAAGTATATATATTCCACCGAAGGATGGGAGCATATTCATTTTGTCATTCCGTTTGCAACACATCGAAATATTAATTTCAAACCCTATTAAGTATATATATTCTTGATCAGCGTAAAAATCTAAGACGATCTAGCCATGTCCGTCGATCCGTCTGTCTGTTGAAATCACGCTGCAGTTTTCAAAAATTTGGGCCAAAAAAGGCGCATTTATTGTCCGATTTCGCGAAAATTTAGGACAGTGAATTATGTTACGCTCTTCGACATTTTTCTGCAAATCGGTCCAGAATTGGATATAGCTGCCATATAGACCGATATCTCGATTTAAAGTCTTGACCCCATAAAAGGCGCATTTATAATCCGATTTCACTGAAATTTGACACAGTGACTTATGCTAGGCTTTTCGTGACGTATATGATTCAGATGGGTTTATTTTTAGAGATAGCCACTAAAAAGATCAATATTTTGTTATACACAATTGAACAAATACTTGTACTTTTTAGTATTTGGTCCAAATCGGAAAATATTTCGATGTAGCTGCTTGGGGCATAAGGTATGCATTCTTCACCGGATTTTGACGAAAGGTGGTTTACATATATGTCCGAGGTGATGGGTATCCAAAGTTCGGCCCGGTCGAACTTATCGCCTTTTTACTAGTTTTCATTAAACTTAATATTAAGAATTTTGATCTATCTCCGTACATATTGCAATTAAAAAAATTTAATTTCTACCAATATTCTAAAAAACCTACCAAAAGCCGACCCAAAACTATTAAATGTTTTACTAGCATTAAAATAATTTTTTAAACGCTCCAACGAGGATCTGGACATTGTGTCATTCCATTTGCATCACTTCGAATTATTTATTTACTACCCTGGAACGCATACAAACTAGATAGTTGAAATATTCGTAGGCGATCTAGCAATGTCCGTCGGTAAAGTCACGCTAAAACCTATAAAAATGGGAGGCATAGTTCAAACATGGCATCAATATATATCTATCTCCCCGTTAGAATTCTTGAGCTAATCAAAGTTGTCTATTTGTCCGATTTCGCTGAAACCCCGTGAGAGTTTGGATAAAGCGATCTCCCGATTTAAGATCAAGAGCCCTAAAATGCTCTTACTAATACTTGTTTTACATACTACCGTTTTCGCCGTAACAGTGAACGCTTAACATCCGAATATGAAACATCTGACCCTATTTGTATGTACCTGCCGTATAGCTCTATCTCCCGATTTAAGGCAAAGAACGCACAAAACACTCACTTCTTTAATGAATTTTGGATCAGATTCATTGATTCTCGTAGCAGTATAAAAATTTATGGACTTCTTCCCTGAAATTTGGAACAGTAGAATAAGTATTAGAACACTCGACGCCCTTGCAGAGTATGATTTAGATCGAAATATATTTGAATTTATCTGTCATATAGACTCATCACCCTTCGAAATATTTTGGGTTCATAATGGGGCATTTCATACCGGATTTATCTGAAGGGAAAGTAAAATGAAATCCCCCAACATATGTGAGAAATATAGCCTAGGTCCAATCATAACTTTAAATATTTTGTTTATTTTATATAGCTGTATATAGATCGATCTTTCGAAATGACTTTTTGAGTTTATGAGTGGTTTTATTCCTTTATTTATATCGTTCCTTCATTGAAAAACATCATCTGAGATTACTCTAAACGAAACAACTTTTATGCAAAATACTTCAAAAATTTTCTTGAAATTTATGCCACGATTTGGAAGATATGGATAGGCAAAGATCTAATATGGGATCATCAGACATCGAAGTAACGAGAGACTCATTATAGCCTAACGAAAAGAGACCCGACCATCGCTTTCTCAAGAATAGGATAGGAAAATATCTTAATATTGAAATTTTATTAAATATTTAAATATGAGGCAGTGGAGTGACAAAAACTCAATGTAGCCTAAAGAACAGGAGCAGAAAATGAGACCATCACCCACTCCCAAGATGACAGCTACTGTTGGAGATGGAGCTGATGGAGAAAATAAGCAAGGGCAAGATTCATATTGTCTTAATTCATGGACGACCCGGAACAAAGTTTCTGGACTGAACCACATCAAATACCAATTATTCTATGCTAACATTGATACCCGGCAGAGGACCTGCGTTAGGTTAGCTTGATTAGGTTTAAGTGTCAGTCTGCCATCACACTCACTTCGATGTTTTAGTCCATTGAGATACCACAAGAACAGAAAAAAGAAGATGCCATTGCGATCTCCCGATTTAAGATCAAGAGCCCTAAAATGCTCTTACTAATACTTGTTTTACATACTACCGTTTTCGCCGTAACAGTGAACGCTTAACATCCGAATATGAAACATCTGACCCTATTTGTATGTACCTGCCGTATAGCTCTATCTCCCGATTTAAGGCAAAGAACGCACAAAACACTCACTTCTTTAATGAATTTTGGATCAGATTCATTGATTCTCGTAGCAGTATAAAAATTTATGGACTTCTTCCCTGAAATTTGGAACAGTAGAATAAGTATTAGAACACTCGACGCCCTTGCAGAGTATGATTTAGATCGAAATATATTTGAATTTATCTGTCATATAGACTCATCACCCTTCGAAATATTTTGGGTTCATAATGGGGCATTTCATACCGGATTTATCTGAAGGGAAAGTAAAATGAAATCCCCCAACATATGTGAGAAATATAGCCTAGGTCCAATCATAACTTTAAATATTTTGTTTATTTTATATAGCTGTATATAGATCGATCTTTCGAAATGACTTTTTGAGTTTATGAGTGGTTTTATTCCTTTATTTATATCGTTCCTTCATTGAAAAACATCATCTGAGATTACTCTAAACGAAACAACTTTTATGCAAAATACTTCAGAAATTTTCTTGAAATTTATGCCACGATTTGGAAGATATGGATAGGCAAAGATCTAATATGGGATCATCAGACATCGAAGTAACGAGAGACTCATTATAGCCTAACGAAAAGAGACCCGACCATCGCTTTCTCAAGAATAGGATAGGAAAATATCTTAATATTGAAATTTTATTAAATATTTAAATATGAGGCAGTGGAGTGACAAAAACTCAATGTAGCCTAAAGAACAGGAGCAGAAAATGAGACCATCACCCACTCCCAAGATGACAGCTACTGTTGGAGATGGAGCTGATGGAGAAAATAAGCAAGGGCAAGATTCATATTGTCTTAATTCATGGACGACCCGGAACAAAGTTTCTGGACTGAACCACATTAAATACCAATTATTCTATGCTAACATTGGTACCCGGCAGAGGACCTGCGTTAGGTTAGCTTGATTAGGTTTAAGTGTCAGTCTGCCATCACACTCACTTCGATGTTTTAGTCCATTGAGATACCACAAGAACAGAAAAAAGAAGATGCCATCTAGTTTCTACCGTTCAACCATCCAGATCGCTTTAAAAAGCTCAACAACTTGCGAATATTCACATCCACTAAATCACACAGGTTCTCAAAGAAATGAGAGCCTAAAGTGAAACTCCTTCTGACTACCAGTGCGGAACACACACAGAAGATGTTCTCTAATCTCTTCTTCTTCGATATCCTCACAACTTCTGCAAAAGTCGTTACTGGCAATCTTCAGGTAAGACCGTGAACTGTCATGACAGAAAGAATGTCTGAGACGTCTGTTCTAGACAGTGACAGCAAAGCGAAAGACCTCTTCAAGCCTCCTCTTTGTGAATATCTATCATTCGTTGTCCTTCGGGCCTGGTCCTGAAAACTTAGCTTACATGTTGCTAGAAGCATACCCACAGATTCCAGCTTCCCTTGAATGTGCATGGAAGTTCCTAGTCTCGCAAGCTCATCCGCTTTACAATTTCCTGGGATATCTCTGTGGTCCGGCACCAAGTACAGTCGAATTTTGAACTGTTCAGATATCTCGTTGAGAGATCTGCGACAGTCGAGGGCGGTTTTTTGTGCAGAAATACGTTCTCCAGGGATTTAATGGCTGCCTGGCTGTCTGAGAAGATATTTATGCCATTCCACCACTTTCTTAATTGCAAGGATCTCCGCTTGATATACACTGCAGTGGTCGGGTAATCTTTTCGATATGACCAGTTCTAGATCTTTAGAGAACACCCCAAATCCCACTCGGTCGTCTAGTTTGGAACCATCCGTATAGAAGTCTATGTAACTTCTATTACCAGGGATCTCGTGGTTACAATCTTCTATCAGCTTCTATCAAGAATAGTGGTACAGTATTTTTTATCAAAAAGCGACTCATATAGGGTGTAATCTACACTGCCAGGAACATCGGACATTGTGTCAAGGATAACACAGTGTCCGTGGCCGCCACATAACCAAACCGAAACCTTTAGGCTCATGGTGGTGGTCGCCGCAATTTCTCTAGCCACAATGTCCAAAAGCATTAGATGTAGCATTAAATTCGAGCATTTAAATTCACAAATACCTAATGAATGACACGCGGTCTAAACATACAACTTTAGCCTATGGCCTCTTGTAGGTGTATAGGCGAAGACTTACCTTTCTTCCCTTTCCAAAATGTAGGATTTAAAGTTCAATTTCCTGTCCAGCAAGACATCCAGGTATTCTGCTCTTTCTGTAAATTAAACATTCTCTCCGCCCAAGGAGGCAGGTGCACCTGTAGGCAACTTGTGTCACCTGCTGAAAATAACTTCTTCTGCCTTGCACGGATTTATGCCTAGACCACTTTCGGTTGCCCACTGTTGCACATAGAACTTTCTGAAGTATATTAGAGTGCTGGGAAACTTGTAAAACATCATCAGGGCCGGGCGACTTAAAGGAGTCGAAACGTCTTATCGCCCAAAGAATTTTCGGCTCATACACAATATTTCTGATAACCTCCGATAAAGCATACCAGTGATAACCTCTTATGGCGCCACGTTGTCCTTTGGAGATTTTCCCGGGAAATGTGTATCAACGAGTAGTTCTAGTGTTTCCTCACAAGACATTATCCTTACATACTCTGACTTAGTCTAGAGGCCACAGATGTATCATCCACGGAACTGCAGAATTTCACATAGGATTTGTCCTGAGCATTTCTCAGCTCGCCCTTGTATTTTCTTAGATGTCCCAAGCAGCAAGGTTTGAAAGCTGCATCTCTAAATCGTGTGTCATATATACGGAAGCCAGCCAATAATGAAACTTATTTATTTCAAGGCTGGTTACTGCTGAATCTTCAGTGCTTAGCGACGGAAGCAGAAAAACATCCAGATTACTCTTTGCAAGAATACAGACTCTTGGTCTCTTATTCGCCGTACCCGTGAGTTCTTTAAATCCCGGTATTCTTAGTCCACGAACCATTTCTCCACATACCTATGGTTCCTGTATAAGAACCACGTCAAATCCCCTTATCGTGATGAGGACCATTAAAGCAATCGAAGCGGCTTCACAATGGTGGAGATTTATCTGCAGATACCGGACCATAGTCAGGACTCAGAACTTCCACCGATGTTGCGTTAGCCTCGTCCTTTGATTCCGCCAGTAGTTCATGCTCACATAATTTGTTAGATCTTGTCATGAAGAGCTTTCGTACGCATCCAGGGGCAGGTGAGAAAGTAGTGGAACCACTCTTCCTCAGGACACTAGAAACTTGCGGTGTGGACGATTCCTCCTTAGATGCATCACTAGCTGCTGCTTTCGAAGTACTTTTTGAGTTCCGTCCTTCCCCGCTGGCGCACACCTCGAGCAATCTTCAACCGGGTGACCCACCCATAATGTCTCGATATTGGCAGGGGGATTTCCAGTCTCCTAAAATTCGCCAGACTTTAGCTTGGTGGTCGATAGTTCCTCAGGCAAGTTTCCAGCAACAACTGCTGAATCGTCTCTTTATTCCCCAACCCCAACGCTTCTATAGACCTTCAGTTTCAACTTGTTGATCCCACTCCAATTATTCCTAGGCATGCAGTCGTGTTCTTTCCGCTTGTCGACAACTGTTATCACCAAACTATACATAGCGACATTAGCAAAGGTTCATGGTTCATTCATACAAATTTTAATTTTATTTTTCCCCCAGATTTGTCAACGTCGGCTGCAACAGTGATGAGACAGGGAGACGGTGGAGCAAATCTATCATCACTTTATCTGCCCTTCGACTGTTTGACACCGCCACCCACTTCGGAGCTGCAATTGCTGGCGAGGAAGGCAAAACATACATTAAATGTGGTAGTAATAGGGTGCGATGCGGATCTCACCACATTTCGTGGGGTAGTACCAACATTAATAGGCTGTGCCAAGCCCTGGCAGAATTCTTGAATACTAACGACCTAATAATACTTAATATTGGTATCGTCATTGCCTTTGTTAATATGATATGACAATATATTCGGAAAATACGATTCAGAATTCGAGGATCTCCATGCAGCACTCCTACTCTGACCAACGCTACATTAGATTTATGATAGCACGGCAAGTGCCGAATCTGAAAATAAGTTGAAAACCAACTGGCCAAAATTCGGAAGATTACTCAGAAGAAGACTTGGGCAAGATAATTTAGATTTTCCAAGCATAGAAAACTTAACGACAATGTCAACAGAATTACGACGACAAAAGTGGGGTCTTTCGAAGATAATTGTCTTCTTCGAGAAAATAAATCAGTCCAAGAAAACCCAAGACGGCCGGGGAGATTCGCAACATTGGGAAATAGGTCCGCAGACTTTATAACAAAGCACGTCATAAAAAAGTGGAAGTTTATTGGGATGGATATTACCTGCGGCTCAAGGAACAACATAAGAATATCAAAGCAGAAAAACGTGCATTCTGGAAGCTTTTTTTTAACCAATCGGTACCGTTAATGGCGCCGCTGAAACGCAATGACGCAAACTGAAACGACAATGGAGGAAATGTTGAGATTTTTGTTGAAAACGCATTTATGATACCAAAATTTATGGTAAAGGAAGCCTTGGGGAGATTCCAATCATTTACCAGGACCTTATGAAATAATTCCGGAGTTACTGCAGAAGGAGGCCGATTATTTGGCGTCCCACCTGACCACGCCTCAGCGCGCCTAGGACTTTCATATACTCCGAAGGCCTGGTAGAAGGCAGGGATGGTATTTATTCCCAAGCCCGACAAGGTAAGTTATGCGACACCAAAAGTCTTTAAGCCTTACTTCCTTTCTAATCAAAACCATGGCATTTACTGTGGATTCCATGATAAAGAGTTGGACATCCAGCGAACCGCTCAAATACAAACAGAATGCTTATGTCAAGGGAAGGCCAGTGGAGAATCCGTCGATGCCCATACTTAAACATTGACATCAAGGGGGGTTTTAACACTATGCTCTAAGGAATAGGTGGAAAAATTGTGGGTCCATCGGCGTATATAAAAGGATACCAGTAAGGTAGTTCATAATATCCAACACCTACCCTTTAAGTACAAAGTGGAAGCTATATCTAATTCTGAATCAATTTTGATGGACCTCGGAAATCCGTATCGAATTTCTTGCAAATATGTTTGGACTATATTAAATTTGGTTGACAAATGACATTATTGCAAATTACCCAAAATCTGACGAACATGTATATGGGAGCTACATCTAATCTGAACCGATTTCGACCAAACTTCTTAGATATTGTGGTAGGCATCGAGAAAAGCGTTGTGCACAATTTTGGCAATATTGGTCAATAAATGAGCTTGCAAATGCCGTAGAAGTAATAAGTGGACAAAAAACAGATATGGCAATTATATCTAAACCCGAGCCGATTTATATGAAATTCACCAGTAATGTGAAACGTCATAAGAAAATCCTTCCTGCCAAATCTCGTGAGAATCGGTTAGCAAATGAGCATTCAATTGCAATATTTCTCAAAATCGGACGAACATATATATGCGAGATATATCTAAATCTGAACCGATTTCTAGCAAACTTCTTAGATATTGTGGGAGTTGTAGAGGAAAGCGTTGTACAAAATTTTAGGAAGATCGGGCAAAAAATACGCTTGCAGTGGCTCTAGAAGTAAAAATAGGGCGATGTACATATATGTCAGCTATATCTAAATCTGGACCGATTTCAATGAAATTTGCCAGTAAAGTCAAGAGTCATAAGAAAATCATCTCTGAAAAATTTCGAGAGATTCGGTTAACAAATAACCATTTAATTGCATTATTACTGCAAATCGGATGATCATATATATGTGACCTATATCCAAATCTGAACAAAGTGAATATGTTTCTTCGATATTCTTGTAATATAAAAAGGGTATGTTTACAGTTGGAAAACTAAATTGTGAGAAAAATATAAACGTAAATAATATGAAGTGACTAAACATCCTGCCGCCATTGAAAGGGCACTTTTAATCCGTGTCTTTAATGGGTGAGGGTGCTATCTTTTGGATGGATCGTCGAAAAGTCCCTTTGGTCGTTTAAGATCCACAACCCAAACCTTTCCATCACTTTCGTTACACGAGCTAAAGGCCAATTCTGAGGTGGGCTGTTGTATTCGAGTATAATAAAAGGTTACCCTCCTTAATATTAGGATAGGTCTTGTACCACTTCGATTTCTGCTGCAGGTCAAGGATAAAGTCCCGCGACCATTGCTTCCAGAACTGCTGTTTAAAAAAAGTGACTAATTGATAGCACTTTATATAAGTGCTACTGGCGCACCGATCGACAGGTACATTTAGCAACGATAAAAGTGATGAGCCAATAAGCATGTGTGCTGAAGTAAGAGCTTTACCATCATTCGGGTCATCGGACCTACCAGCCAATGGTCATGAATTTAGAATTGCCTCAACCTCTACTAAAACAGTTTGTAGCTCTTCTAGGGTTACGTTGGCTTGTGATAAGTTTTTGACATGAAGCGATTTGGTCGACTTTACAGCGGCCTCCCAAGGGCCACCCAAATGGTGAGATCTTGATGGTACAAAAAAGTCCAGTCACCGCGCTGTACTATTGTAATGCCTTGATATTATCTAAATCTAAATATCGTTTTCTAAATTCGGCTAATTTCGTGTTTGCACCCAAAAAATTTGGTGGCATTTGTTATGATTGCCAGGTGTAGGGTACGTATCTCATTAGGTGTTAAATTGGCACGGTGGCAGAGCCGGCTACTCATCAGCTATTCGGGGGATCCTCCTTATCACGAGATACATTCAATCATAGACATAACTTTCGTGCCAGAAAAGCTTCTTTTATTTGTCTCATGGGATAGAAAAGTTATAGGGAAGTGAGAAAATAGATTAAAGAAAGAAAGAACAACAACAACACTTGAAAATATTAGAAAAGAGATTGAAAGAACAACACAATTTTAACATTTGTTGGACGGACGGACAGTAGATATGAGCCACCCTTCCCTCCTGATGCTCTGCGAACAATCAGCCATCGTATTACCTGGCTCAAAATAAATCAGTATCGGTAATACCCTACTATTTGCCATTACACCATCTTGTTACACGACCAAAGTACAAAGATGCGCACTGTCCATTTTATCCATTTTTTTCTCTTTACTTGTAATGTATCCCCTCCAGCACCCCCTTCATTGACTTACGAAATCTACTCCGACATATCTATCGTCATGGTCAAAAAGAAGAAAAATGGATTTAAAATTCAATGACATTTAATTTCTTTTTTTTTTCTTTATTTCAACAGAGTGAAGTCTATATGAAGAAATTAATACGATGCAAATTAGGTATATAAAAAAAATGAATATGTATATAGAGGAACATAAAAAAAATATGAAAAAAAATAAAATATTTAAAAAAAAAGAGAATGGGGCTTAAACTACATTTGTTTTTCGCTTAAATATTAAAAATATTACGAGATGCATCTCTTATTAGTTTCTAATATGCATGCAAGTAAATAAGACACAAATGTCATAGCCGCCTACTCTTTAAAATTTCTCTTTATTAGTAGTATATTCCAATTTTTTGACATTTGTGAATATCACAAAAATATTTTTTTTTGGCTTCTCTTTTCTTTTTATTATACCCTCCACCATAAGATGGGGGGTATACTAATTTCGTCATTCTGATTGTAACTACTCGAAATATTCGTCTGAGACCCCATAAAGTATACATATATATTCTTGATCGTCGTGAAGTTTTATGTCGATCTAGCCATGTCCGTCCGTCTGTCCGTCCGTCCGTCTGTCTGTCGAAAGCACGCTAACTTCCGAAGGAGTAAAGCTAGCCGCTTGAAATTTTGCACAAATACTTTTTATTAGTGTAGGTCGGTTGGTATTGTAAATGGGCCATATCGGTCCATGTTTTGATATAGCTGCCATATAAACCGAACGTGGGTTTGGACTTCTTGAGCCTCTAGAGTGCGCAATCCTTATCCGATTGGAATGAAATTTTGCACGACGTGTTTTGCTATGATATCCAACAACTGTGCCAAGTATGGTTCTAATCGGTCCATAACCTGATATAGCTGCCATATAAACCGATCTTGGGTCTTGACTTCTTGAGCCTCTAGAGTGCGCAATTCTTATTCGATTTGGCTGACATTTTACACAGGTCTCCAACATAAATATAATTTAATTGTGGTCCAAACCGGACCATATCTTAATATATTTTCTTATATCCTTTTTTTTTGCCTAAGAAGAGATGCGGGAAAAGAACTCGACAAATGCGATCCACGGTGGAGGGTATATAAGATTCGGCCAAACTTAGCACGCTTTTACTTGTTACTATTATTTTTTTTTTTTTTTTTAAATCCGTTCTTCTTTCTGACACGTGTATCTTTTCTAGCCCAAATCCACCAATTAACCTTAGTTCGAGAAGAAAAAAAAACTAAGAAACCTGTCAGAGAAAAGCTTTTGATTTCCCCTACTTCCCTCCCTTCTCTCTCCAATAACACTCCACTCACCAGTAATTTAGAACATAAGTTGTATTCTATCTTTTCGATGGCATTACAGTGGGCCACCTATAACTGCTACCCAAAAACGCCACGTAACAGGCTCGCACCCGTCGATACCATAACTGGTATGGAACGTGTGCGTAAAAGCATATTGATATGTCTCCTTTTGGGAATATCCATTAATATAACTAGAAAGTAAAACAAATCATCTAACCCAAAACGTGTGGCCTCGACCCATGACCCACCACTATATAAAATGCCGGGCTTAACTGTAAAACTATGCAGAAAACAGGTCTTTTCCGTGAAACACGCCCATAATTTTTCCATCCATCCCTGCTACTTTATATAAAGAGTTTCCAAAACAACACACTTTATTCTAGTAGGGGCCAGTTTATAATTAAAATTGTCACTCTTCTTACTAAGGCTAAAGTTTTTACGATAGACAACCTGACCCTTGTGAAATGTGATATTTCTAGACCGTAGATTATAATAGCGTTTACCACGCTCATGTGCCGCTTCTAAGTTCGAAAAGACCTTGTCCCTTATAAGTTGAAGTTTATCTGAAATATTGTTGATAGTAAAATCCACGTTTTTTAATGACGCAATGCTCCTCAACACCTCATATGCTGATCCGTGCTGCACCATCTCTAGGCCAAAAAGAGCATAATAGGGAGCGACTCCAATAGCAGAATGATGGGTGCTCCTAAGTGCGAACGCAACATCGCTGAGATGTTGGTCCCAGTTGCGCTGATCGCGGCCAATATATGATCGAATCATTTGGAGAACGGATCTATTTACTCTTTCGGCCGCGTTGGATTGGGGGGCATATAGACTTGTTCGAATGTGCTTAACACCGTACTTTAACAAGAACTCCCTAAAAATATCCAACGTAAATTGTCGTCCATTGTCGGAATGAATAAATTCCGGTACCCCGAAGGTATGGAAGATGCGTTTTTCCAAGAAGTTCACGACGTTTGGGGCAGTTGCCTTTCTCAATTGTTCGAGGTGAACAAATTTCGTGAAGTGATCTAGACAGACAAAGATTACTGTATTTTCGTCCTTGCTGCGGGGGTAGGGACCCATGAAGTCTATAAACAGACGTTAATATGGACGTTCGGTGACGAGCTGCTTACCCATTAATGGTTTTTTAAAGGCATTTGTCGATTTGCAGGCGTTACAAGTATCACAGCTTTTCACCACCTCACTTACATCCCTAGCCATATTGAGCCAATAATAACGATCTCGGAGGCGTGACAGGGTCTTGGAAATGCCTCCATGTCCTGAGGATGTTGAAAAATGTGCTGCATTAACTAACTCCATACTGTATTCATCAGGTACCCATTATTTCCACGTTCTTTCTTCGTCAATCGCATCACCCGTAGCAAAATTGGTCCTTTTATACACATAACCATCTGAAACGCATACATCCGGTAAACTGCCTTTTTTCTCAAGGATCTGATTCTTGAGTAGCTCATAAGCCTCTGATCTAAAGTGAGGACTATCTAGATCCACGTCCAATATGCGTTGCAGCTGAATCGCCTCAATATCCACACGCGAAAGTGTATCCGCTACGACATTAAGTGATCCCTTTCGGTGCTGTATGTCGAACTCAAACCTTTGAAGTTTCAAACTCCATCTGGCCAATCGACCCGTCAGCTCCGTCTGATTCATCAGCCACTTTAGGCTGGCGTGGTCAGTTATGATTGTAAACGGCAGGCCTTCCACATATGGTCGAAATCTTTTAACACTTAGCACCGCAGCGTAGCATTCAAGCTCCGTTACGCTATAATTGCGCTGAGCCTTGTTTAACTTCGCCGACATGTAAGCTATGGGGTGCTCGTGGCCATTATCGTCCATATGGAACAAAACGCCGCCTACTCCTAATGATGAAGCATCACACTGCACATAAAATCGGCGTTAAAAATCTGGGTTTATTAAAACGGGCGCGGACGTAAGGCTCACTTTGAGTGTCTCGAAGGATCCAAGAGCTTCAGGGGTCAAACAAAAATTCCGTATACGCTCTTTGGTCAAGCAATCATGAAATGGTGCGGCGATGGATGCATAATCCCTTATGAAGCGGCGATACCAGCCACACATTCCCAAAAAGCGTCGAAGCTGTTTAGGAGTTTTGGGCATGGGGAATGATTTGACTGCCTCAACCTTAGCTTCATCTGTGCGTATGCATCCCTCGCCCACCACAAATCCCACATACCTGACCTCTCTATAGCAAAACTTGCTCTTCTCCAAATTAATTGTAAGACCTGCAGCCGCCAATCGACGTGCCACATCCGAAAGGAGGTTCATGTGAGAATCAAAGTCGGCGGATACCACGAGGTAGACAAAGACATTCTCACGAATGGCTGCTGGAATAACTTTGTCCATTAACCTGCACATTCGCTGGGCGGCATTACACAGTCCAAAAGGCATGACTGCGTACTGGTATAATGGCCGCCCAGGGACTGTGAACGCCGTTTTGTCCCTCGACTTTCTCTCTAGTGGTATTTGCCAAAAGGCATCTTTTAAATCTATTGCCGATATGAATTTTGTCTCCTGAAGCCTGCTTAAAATTCCCTCTATGTGGGGGAGAGGATACGCATCCTTTATGGTCCTTGCGTTAACCTTCCGGGCGTCGAGGCACAGGCGGTTCTTCGTTTCCTTCCTCACTAGGGTCACGGGTGAGCTCCAGCTGCTATTGCTGAGTTCAATTACACCCAAGGCCAGCATGCGATCCAATTCGTCATACAGTAACTTTTGGATAACGGGGGAAACAGGATAATGTCTCTGTTTTATAGGGATATCATCGTTGGTCACCTCTATAATATGTTCCTCGAGAGACGTTCGACCTTGTCCGAGAACAGCGAACGAGGGGAAACTTAACTAAACCTCGGCTAGCTTTGCTTGTTGATCCTGAGATAACACATGTCGGTTTGCTTCTTCTATGCACTCAACACCTTCTAGAACCTCAGAAATACTGACTGGCCGCACTTTCTCTTCTCCAATCAATGATAATCCGAAGACACGCCAAAAGTCAATCCCAAAATACATTTCTTGTTCCAAATCAGGTACTATCAAGAAGTCCATGTCCTTTGTTTGATCCTTCCATACGACTGGAAGGGTTACCATTCCAGTTACAGTCACAACCCCTCCATTAGCCGTCCGTACATCTTGATTGCGTAATTTTACCACAGGCTTATCCAAACCTTCCAAAAATCTATCCGCCCCTCTTCCAATGCAGCATGCTGCTGCCCCTGAATCTAACAAGGCCATCACCATTTTTCCTCCAACCGATGTATTAACAAAGAAGAGATTATCGCCCCCTATGCTGACAATTGTCTCGATTGCCATTCGTTTCGCCTTCTTATATTTTGCGGTCTTTTCTCGAAGTTTAGCAATTTTTTTATATTTCTTACTATTAATTTTCATTTCTTCATTAAAAATTCGTGTTCTAACAATTTCATAATCCATTTTTCTCTGATGAAGTGATCTATGCTTCTGATGCACCTCATTTTTGCCCTCGACAGCATCGCGTGGAGGTCTTTGCAATATTCTTATAGATTGTCCGAGAACAGCGAACGAGGGGAAACTTAACTAAACATCGGCTAGCTTTGCTTGTTGATCCTGAGATAACACATGTCGGTTTGCTTCTTCTATGCACTCAACACCTTCTAGAACCTCAGAAATACTGACTGGCCGCACTTTCTCTTCTCCAATCAATGATAATCCGAAGACACGCCAAAAGTCAATCCCAAAATACATTTCTTGTTCCAAATCAGGTACTATCAAGAAGTCCATGTCCTTTGTTTGATCCTTCCATACGACTGGAAGGGTTACCATTCCAGTTACAGTCACAACCCCTCCATTAGCCGTCCGTACATCTTGATTGCGTAATTTTACCACAGGCTTATCCAAACCTTCCAAAAATCTATCCGCCCCTCTTCCAATGCAGCATGCTGCTGCCCCTGAATCTAACAAGGCCATCACCATTTTTCCTCCAACCGATGTATTAACAAAGAAGAGATTATCGCCCCCTATGCTGACAATTGTCTCGATTGCCATTCGTTTCGCCTTCTTATATTTTGCGGTCTTTTCTCGAAGTTTAGCAATTTTTTTATATTTCTTACTATTAATTTTCATTTCTTCATTAAAAATTCGTGTTCTAACAATTTCATAATCCATTTTTCTCTGATGAAGTGATCTATGCTTCTGATGCACCTCATTTTTGCCCTCGACAGCATCGCGTGGAGGTCTTTGCAATATTCTTATAGATTGGGATCCGGGTTTTCCACTGTCAGGCAAGAGGACCCGGTCAACTCCGCCACAACCCGATTTTTTAAAACAAATTCACAGTATGACTCATCCTTTCCACAGGAAAAACACTTCATGTCATGGAAAGTGGATTTACAAACGTGTTCCTGCCTAATCATTTGAACATTCTTGCAATAGAAGTCGCCAGGCATTCCACAAGTGAAGCAGAGGTTCATATGAAACGGCGAGGGACAAAACACCTCATTGGAACTTCCAAGAACATTTTTGTCCAAGGACACTCCCGAATACGGTCTCGGAGCAGGGTTACCCATATTATTCGATCTATTCTGGGCATTTCTCGGGTGGCAACCGCTAGTTCCTTTATCAGGCCCCACTGGTCGTGATGACAATGTAACGGCTTCAATGCCGAAACTACATTTCTCTTTCTCAACAGAATTTGTCAACGAAACCTCATTCAACGGCTTCGTCCTTTGGCGGCCCTCTCTAAGAAGTCTCTCAGCTCGACGACATTCTGTTTTAAGATCCGCAATTGTAGATATTTTGGAGGCAAATATAAGTGCCCCTATATTATGTCGTACATTACCACGAATAATGCTGACCAATTCAGCTTCTGGAATCCTTTTTCGCAGTCTAATTATTCTGATTATTTCATAGTCCGAGTCAGATGACTTGAAATGGTTAAGTAACTCCTCCTTTAGCGGAGCCGGAGAGAAGTGACGAATAATCAGTAAATAATTAGTCATATGAAATGTTATGCTGTTCTCGCATTTTCTCAATTCTAAAAATAAAATTTTCAATAGTAATGTCGCGAGCAGATCCATCGAATTTGATATGCCAACTGCCAAGGTCTACTGGTTTTCTCTTATTCAGTTCCCGCTGACTATACGACATCCCTAAGTCTCCGTCCCCACGCCCAGATTGTGAATAAGTGGCATCACTGCTCATATTTCCACTCCGATTCACAGATGGTTCCGAAGTTCTACTCCCCCTGGGGTCCGGAGCAGGTTCCGTTGTCGTATCTCTATCCGGAGTCGAGCTTGAACCGGGAGGAGCTATTGCCGAAGCATTAGTAGATCCCTCGACATCAGCAACCCTATGGCTAAGTGATGCCATCTCGCCACGCATGCGTCGAAGTTCGTCCATGCAATTTGTCATTAGATAATCCTGTTCGGACATTCCACCTATTTTCTCTAATTATACCCTCCACCATAAGATGGGGGGTATACTAATTTCGTCATTCTGTTTGTAACTACTCGAAATATTCGTCTGAGACCCCATAAAGAATATATATTCTTGATCGTCGCGACATTTTATGTCGATCTAGCCATGTCCGTCCGTCTGTCCGTCCGTCCGTCTGTCTGTCGTAAGCACACTAACTTCCGAAGGAGTAAAGCTCGCCGCTTGAAATTTTGCACAAATACTTCTTATTAGTGTAGGTCAGTTGGTATTGTAAATGGGCCATGTCTGTCCATGTTTTGATATAGCTGCCATATAAACCGATCTTGGGTTTTGACTTCTAGAGCCTCTAGAGTGCGCAATTCTTATCCGATTGGAATGAAATTTTGCACGACGTATTTTGTTATGATATCCAACAACTGTGCCAAGTATGGTTCTAATCGGTGCGTGCGCAATTCTTATCCGATCAGAATGGAATTTCGCACGACATGTTTTGTTATGATACCCAACAACTGTGCCAAGTATGGCTTAAATCGGTCCATTACCTGATATAGCTGCCATATAAACCGATCTTGGGTCTTGACTTCTTGAGCGTCTAGAGGGCACAATTCTTATCCGATTTGAATGAATTTTTGCACGAAGTATTTCGTTATGATATTCAACAACTGTGCCAAGTATGGTTGAAATCGGTCTATAACCTGATATAGCTGTCATATTAACAGATCTGGGGATTTGACTTCTTGAGCTTCTAGAGGGCGCAATTCCTATCCGATTTGGCTAAAATTTAGCATGACGTATTTTATTTTTACTTTCAACAACTGTGTCAAATAAGGTTCAAATCGGTTCATAACCTGATATAGCTGCCATATAAACCGATCTGGGATCTTGACTTCTTGACCCCTAGAGGTCGCAATTATTATCCGATATGCCTGAAATTTTGTACGATGGATCCTCTCATGACCATCAACATACGTGTTTGTTATGGTCTGAATCGGTCTATAGCCCGATACAGATCCCATATAAATCGTTCTCTCTATTTTACTTCGTGAGCCCCAATGGGCGCAATTCTTATACGAATTGACTGAAATTTTACACATGTCTCCAACATATAATTTAATTGTGGTCCGAACCGGACCATATCTTGATATCGTTTTAATAGCAGAGCAACTCTTTTCTTTATCGTTTTTTGCCTAAGAAGAGTTGCCGGGAAAGGAACTCGACAAATGCGATCCATGGTGGAGGGTATATAAGATTCGGCCCGGCCGAACTTAGCACGCTTTTACTTGTTTTTCTTAAGTTTACTAATTCAATTTTCTTTATAGGCTCTGTTTGGGCACTTCAATCGGCTTTAGGTTAGTTTCTTTACTTATAACTAAACTGGTACAAGTTATTAATTTATTAATTCCTTTTTTTTTGTACTATTGATTTCAGTTAGGCCCTTATAGGAAAACATAGTATTTTATTATATTCATATTTCCTTTTGTTCCTACATATATATATGTTGGCCTTTAGCTGTTCACTTTATGGTGAAAACAAACACCTTAGTAAAAAGTTTTCTTTTTTTTTACGTGGCTAATATTGCATAATGTTGCATAATTTTTACTATTATTTTTTTTTTAACCCGTTCTTCTTTCTGACACGTGTATCTTTTCTAACCCAAATCCACCAATTAACCTTAGTTCGAGAAGAAAAAAAAAAAACTAAGAAACCTGTCAGAGAAAAGCTTTTGATTTCCCCTACTTCCCTCCCTTCTCTCTCCAATAACAATCCACTCACCAGTAATTTAGAACCTGAGTTGTATTCTATCTTTTCGATGGCATTACAGTGGGCCACCTATAACTGCTACTCAAAAACGCCACGTAACACATTATCGCATTATAGTCGAAGAGGTGCGCTGCGCCCACCGATGAACCGCTTTAATGCCAAAAGGAAAGTTTCGGTTGATAAATCCGATACCACTTCAATGTGGATTGCCTTAGATGCAAAGCAAACAAAGATAGCCAGGAAGGTTTTGTATGGTGGGTTTCCTCTTATGAGATATGTAGTGTAAAATGGACCACAAAAGTCCACTCCCGTTACCAAAAAAGGCCGATGAGCTTTCAAACGGGCCACTGGCAGATCACCCATAATCTGTTGCTGCAGCTTTGGCCTATGTTTGAAACAGAGAACACCATTTCGTACCACCTAATGAACCACTTCTCGAGCATTGACAACCCACACAAGTTGTCGAAGAATTCCAAGTAAGCATTTTGGCCCTGCGTGGTAGTGTTTTCGATGCAAATGTTCAATGAAAAACCTTGTTAAACGATGATGTTTTGGTAACAGCGCAGGAAATTTTGAATCAAACGGCAATGGAGAATTTGTTAGCCGCCCACCGACAAGAAGAATAACTCTCTTATATGCTCAATTTCTCCAAAACGCACATTGCAATTCTTCTGCTGTGGTAAGCTGCGTTCCCTTCATTCTGTCAAAGAAATGATGAATATATACGACGATGTGTAAAATGCGAAGATGTGACGATGAACGAACAACAAGACTCTCTATTGTTGATTCTGTAACAGTTGTTGTTTTGAATGTAGACGTTCTTATTTCTGTTAAAGGTATTCGACAATTTTCTCGTAGGAGCTTGGCCACTCTCTTTCGTGTTTTGTTAGGAATTCTGGGCTACTTTACAAAATCGTTTGCTAGGTACCCACCCTCTAGACACAACGTCGGCGGGGTTTTGTTTTGATGGCACATGTTTCCACGAAATGCTGTGTGTAAGATTTTGTATCTCTGATACTCTGTTAGCGACAAAGCATACAAATGACGATGAATGTTTTGAGAGCCATACAAGTACAATTTTTGAATTCAACCAAAAATATGTGCGATAGATGTACCTTTTGAACTTATGCTTAACCTTTTCCCATGATCTTCTGAGTAGTAAAGTTGCACACAGCTCAAGAGTGGGCAAAGACTTGTACGTCAGGTGCTACTTTCGTCTTTGCGATGAGTAACTTTACCTTGAAGCTATTGGCAACAGCGGCACGAATGTAAATACAGCAGTCATATGCTAGTAAAGATGCGCCTGCAAAGCCGTGGACTTCGAACTCATAGTGATGTAAGATCAAACCGCAGGATTTCAATTTCGTTAATGTGTGGAAAATATTCTTCAATTTGTAGCCAATGACTTCTTATTTTTTCATCCACCAAGAATGTCAAATATTTTGGATACACAGCTTATAATTGATCGTTTTGTCACTACTTCGACAATTTTAAGATCAAATCGAAAACAAGCGATCTGATTTGGATATTCACGACATTTCCAAAGTTTTAGAAATATGGTCTTTGCCCAACTTCAAAATTTGCTCCTCACTTCCATTAGCGATTTTGTCACAATTGGAATTCCACTTTAACAACTCCAGACCAGCTTACTTCAAAATATTAATGATTTGATCCTTTTTCGTTTAAAGTTAAAGAACAATTTCAGCTCCTGTCAAAATATCGCCCACATAAACATCTTGCATAAAAACGTCAGATCCTGTAGGAAATGATTCATTGTAGTTATAAGCGATAAAAAAATAAATTCCTTATTGCAAGAAACGGTGCTGCCAATAGGTTTACTAGTACCACGTCTGCATAACATTAATTGAAAATTTCGGTAATTTTCATCTACGAGGAATAGTCCATACATATTACAGATATCCGAGCGAATTTATTCAATCGAAAACCAAGAACTGTGATTTTTAAGTCTTGCTGGATGGTAAAGCCCACCATTAGAACCTCATTACGCGAAATGTTTGTCGATGTACGCGAAGAGGCATCAAAAACGACCCGAAGTTTTGTGGATACAATCACAGGTTGAAGAACTGAATGGTGAGGAATAACATAATGTTTTGCCTGGAGGTTTTCCCATGATACCATTGTCAAATGTCCCACGATGCCATTGTCAAATGTCCGAATGTATTTATTCATCAAATAGGTGTACAAAATTTTTAAATTTTCGTCTTTTAAAAACCTCTTCTCCAAATATGCAAATCTACATTATGCTGTCTCCAACGATGTACCCAGGCTGTTAACACTCTCTTTAAATGGTAGCCGAAACTTAACTCTGTTAAGTTCATCAAACGTAACTTCCTCGGTCATTGTCAATTTATGCGACACAAACTCTTCGACCTCCCAAAAACGCCTAACGCCTTCTTAGGCGTCTTTGGGAGCTCTTCATATTTAGCAGTAATGTTTACTTTAGACTAAACACGATGATTAACTACACCACCTACAATCCATTTTAATACTGCGTTTGTCAATTTGGGAACCCCTTCGTTAAGCACAATTTTTCCTTCGATAAGAAGACTGAAAAATACTTCCAAACCAATCAGAATATCAACTTTTTGGGGTACGAAAAAATTAGGGTCGGCAAGTTCCACTTCCTCTGGAATAAACCAATCTGAAATAATTATTCAAGCAGATGACTGTGGCGATGATATGGAGAGACTTAACAGTTGCTGAAGAGATTGCTTATTATTATACCCTCCACCATAGGATGGGGGGTATACTAATTTCGTCATTCTGTTTGTAACTACTCGAAATATTCGTCTGAGACCCCATAAAGTATATATATTGTTGATCGTCGCGACATTTTATGTCGATCTAGCCATGTCCGTTGCCATATAGCTGCCGTATAAACCGATCTTGGGTTTTGACTTCTCGAGCCTCTAGAGTGCGCAATTGTTATGATATCCTACAACTGTGCCAAGTATAGTTCAAATCGGTCCATAACCTGATATAGCTGCCATATAAACCGATCTTGGGTCTTGACTTCTTTAGCCTCTAGCGTGCGCAATTCTTATCCGATTGTAATGAAATGTTGCACGACGTGTTTTGTTATGATATCCAACAACTGTGCCAAGTATGGTTCAAATCGGTTTATAACCTGATATAGCTGCCATATAAACCGATCTTGGGTCTTGACTTCTTGAGCCTCTAGAGTGCGCAATTCTTATCCGATTAGAATGAAATTTCGCACGAAGTGTTTTGTTATGATACCCAATAACTGTGCCAAGTATGGCTTAAATCGGTCAATAACCTGATATAGCTGCCATATAAACCGATCTTGGGTCTTGACTTCTTGAGCGTCTAGAGGGCACAATTCTTATATGATTTGAATGAATTTTTACACGAAGTTTTTCGTTATGATATCCAACAACTGTGCCAAGTATGGTTGAAATCGGTCCATAACCTGATATAGCTGTCATATAAACAGATCTGGGGATTTGACTTCTTGAGCTTCTAGAGGGCGCAATTCCTATCCGATTTAGCTAAAATTTTGCATGACGTATTTTATTTTTACTTTCAACAACTGTGTCAAATAAGGTTCAAATCGGTTCATAACCTGATATAGCTGCCATATACGCCGATCTGGGATCTTGACTTCTTGACCCCTAGAGGTCGCAATTATTATCCGATATGCCTGAAATTTTGTACGATGGATTCTCTCATGAATATCAACAAACGTGTTTATTATGGTCTGAATCGGTCTATAGCCCGATACAGATCCCATATAAATCGTTCTCTCTATTTTACTTCGTGAGACCCAATGGGCGCAATTCTTATACGAATTGGCTGAAATTTTACACAGGTCTCCAACATATAATTTAATTGTGGTCCGAACCAGACCATATCTTGATATCGTTTTAATAGCAGAGCAACTCTTTTCTTATATCGTTTTTGCCTAAGAAGAGATGCCGGGAAAGGAACTCGACAAATGCGATCCATGGTGGAGGGTATATAAGATTCGGCCCGGCCGAACTTAGCACGCTTTTACTTGTTTTTGTTCTAATTTCTGACACACATTCTTAATTTCTTGAATAGCTTTAGTCTTGGCCAAACGAAAACGTTCGATAGCTTCCTGAGTGATCAAATTAATTTCCGAACAGGAGTCAAGTAATGCGCGAACAGCCTGTAGCGTTCCAAAATAATCTCTCATCATGACCAAAGCTGTGGCCAAGATGCTTTGTCGCACACTGCGATTTAACAGAGTTACATTTCTTGTAATATGTGTCGCTGAAACATGTCTGTTCGTACTTGAGGCTGATTGCTGGTTCGGCTTACTTGTCGATGATGTCGAAGGCGATGGTGTAAACAAAGAGGCATTAGATGTTAATCGATGAGTAGCCGTTTGAGGTGCAGTGGTTTGTTCAGTGGGATTGTATAAGTAAGGGTTATGCAACAACAAATGGTGTGAAATACGACATTCCCGCATCTAGTCTTTGAGTGGCATTTCGCAACTCTGTCATCCCACGACGGAAATGACTTAAATACCTGTGTTTCAATGTAGGCATTCTGCGATTCCTGGTCTATTTTCGATAATACTATGTGGATTAGCATAGCATTGAGTACATCTCCTTGAGATCTTATCGAAAGCAAAGATGAGCCAATCGCTGCAACATTATCTAAAATCGATTGCAAATTCATGGCATTGGGCTTTGCTATAGCATTGATGGCAAATAATGAATTTATTGTGTCGATAAATATCAATGATTTGTTGCCATATCTCTCGTTTAAACGATCTATTGCTTTTTGATAATTTTCCTCGCTAACAGGGAACGGTTATACCACAGCGCTTGGCCAGACAAGCAATTTAACAAATAGTTAAACGTATCTATGGTTGGAATGCATGTCTCCTCGTGAACCAATGTTTTCTATATACTCATAAAACGAACATAATCTGAATATTTCCCGTCGAATTTGGGAAGTTTTAATTCTGGTAATCGCGATTGGTGTGTTATGCTTTGAGTCGTTGTATTTAAGAGGCTTTGTTCAGCGGTACTAGGGCGACAATGCGTATTCAGTTGCTTCAGAACAAGAGCCGTGGCCAAAATATAAAGGTCTTCAATATCCGATCTTGCCAGGTCTGCTGGGCATATTTTCTCTATTTGAGATTGAATGTGACTTATTTGCTTAAAATAAGACTCAAGAATTTTCTGACGACATTCAATAATTGTACTGTCTAATGATTTGCGGTCTTTTTCTATTTTTGATTTTAAAACTGCAATGTTTCTTTTCATCGAGTTTCTTTGGGACTTTAACGATGCTTATTCTTGGCTACGTTCATCTTTCTTTATACTCTCCTGTTTTTCTTCGTTGCTCATTTTTTATTAGCTGTTAGGTTGGTGTGTACGACACCGTTCGACGATTGTTTTTAATTAGCAGCAGTGGTTTTCTGCTACAAATATTTTTGGATTTTGATAACAGGTGTAACGTTAATAAAGTAGGTAGAGTTAAATGCGACCAATACCCAAAGATCGATTACCTCAGATTTTAGCAGATTGACAGTAGCATTAATGAAGAGATATGTAAAAGAAAGCAGGAAATGAACGTGCAACAACAAAACTTTGTATAAAATAAAAGAGCCGATAAACAGCAACGAATATTGAGTAATGAGATATTCGAAAAATTAGCTGAGAATAATTCAAACGACGAGAGTGGAATCAAATTGGAGATGATATTATGTATCGAAGAAATCGGTAAATATCTGTATGTATATTCGTTCCCGAACTATGTATGATTATACGTTTATTTCTAACGATGGCTTCCGAATATGTAAAAAAGGTAGAATGTACTTACAAGACGATATAAATGTATTATGCTGCTAGACGATTGTGTATAGGAATCTTCTTGGAATATAATTAAATCTCTGCTACGATGAATAATTGTTGAAAGCAAAAGAGAGAGGTGTCAGGGAAGGCGGCTAGCACTGCAACTCCAACGATAAATCCAATACTCGATGAATAATCCAACTGCTTCCAGCTTTGAAGGCGAAGCATCGGCTGTTGATTTTGCGTGTTTTTTTTTTGATGTACCAGCGTAATTCTAATCAGTGATAGCTTTCCAAATTCCTTATTTCGAATTAAAGACTCCAAGAATATGTTGTGATATAATTGGGTCCTGTCACATTCGCCAAATTATGTTTGAGTTAAAATGAAAGACGACGATAATTCGATTAGATGCTTTCAGTTTAATGATCGGAAAGAGTCTGAAGGTACAATTCAAACTTAAGAACTAAAAGAGCGAATGAGAGATACAACTATGTATATGTGTCTTAGTGCTATAGAATTCGAAGTAATCGATATTCATATAACATAAAAAGGGTATGTTTACAATTAGACTAAAAGTGTAAGTATTAACATACCAATGTCTGTACCAAATTTCAAGATGATCGGACGAAAATTGCGACCTGTAGTGTGTAGACAAATTAACATTGACAGGCAGACGGACATAGCTAAATCGAGTCAGAAAGAGATTCTTAGTGGATTGGTATACTTATTAATGGGTCTATCTCTCTTCCTTCTGGGTGTTACAAACAAATGCACTGTGTTATAATAGTATAGGGTATACACAGTGGTGGTGTAGGGTATAAAAAGTGGCACAGCACACCCCAGAGAGGGTATTTCATCGCCACTCCTATGTTTGACCACCATATTACGGATGCTGACTTAGGAGAGATTTGAACCCGTCTGCTGCACAATTTTATAAATACCGACGATACTTTGACTAAAATTTAAAAAAAAAAAATTGTAAATCCAATAACTCCATATCTAGCAAGGTCAATTACATAGGAGAGATCTTGAGCAGAAAACTGGATTAAAAGTGTCATATTCTGGAGCGTACCGAGAAAGCTCCCAGATATTTGCAATATGCATCCTGTTTGCCCTGAATCCGAGGATAGTCCACTGGCGCTAAAGGGGCGTGATTAGACCGATACTTACTTACGCCTCAGTATTTTGGGATGGAGAAAAAGTGCATCGTCAGCATAATACAACAGGTTCAGAGAATGGATAAAGTGCAGGAGCAGGTCATACCATAGCGTTGTCATTGAGGCGACGATAGAAAATCCGGATAGACTAGAAGAGTTTTCCGATCGTATACCTGAGATGGCACCTGAGGTCGAGTGCCAGACACTGCTGCCAGAGGCACAGTCAGTTAAAGCTAGAAGAAAGAGTGTGCCTGGGGGTCTACATTGAGAACCCAGGGTCTGAGATCTGTTTTAGACTGTGTGACCATAATACCGTCCTGCAGGCGGAAATAAGGGCTATCACAAAATGCGTTGAATGGAGTGGTGTTCACGCAAAGACGTCAATTGTCAACGCCTTCACAGAAAGTAAACTGGCCATCAGGGCAGGACGGTAAGGTCGCGAACAGTCTTGGACGCAATCTGATTTAAGCGCGTGGGCTACGTTGTAAAGAAGGTAAATATATCTATACATGTATGTTTTTTAAAAATTAATTTTAATACAAAATCTTTCGACCTTCAATAAAATCAACCTAAAATCGTTGTTTGATCATCAACTTGTCCGATATGCTCATATTTTGTATCATGTTTTTAAAATTTTTTATTTTGCCAATTTTTATAGAACGTAAGGGTGATTTTTTATCTATTATCATCTTCAGTTAGGTCTATAATTTAACCATGAATCGTCTTACAAACGAACAACGCTTGCAAATATTGAATTTTATTATCAAATGCGTGCTCTGTTCAGAAAGTTTATAATCGAAAAAATGTGTTCAGCGACGAAGCTCAATGGGTGCGTAAATAAGCCGAAGCTACCAGTGCATCCAGAAAATGTCACGGTTTGGTGTGGTTTATGGGCTGGTGGCATCATTGGACCGCATGCCACACTGCACGAGTAGCAATAGACTTATTGAGAGGCGAGTTCGGTGAATATTTTATTTCACGTTCGGGACCGGTCAATTGGCAGCCTAGATCGTGCGATTTAACGCCGCATTGATAGACAACATTGAAGCATTTTATTCGTGAGATACCGGCCGAAATGTTGGAAAGAGTATGCCAAAATTGGACTGTCAACATTTGCATGAAATAACCTTCAAACATTAAATTATATGGACCGTACTATCGTTTCAAAAAAAGATTTCAAGTATTTTTCTGAATTTAATTTTTTTTTGAAAAACTTTCATATAGGTCTTAAAAAATCACCCTTTATAAGAAAATGTTACAATCAGATATCTGGTGTTTATTTATACGAAGAGATATCTACGCAATTGCAAACTTTTTTCTTTTTGTGTGAATTTTAATTGATTTATTTTCATCATCAAAAAAATATTTGATGTCCTCTTCGGCCGGGCCGAATCTTATATACCCACCACCATGGATCGCATATGCGATATGCAGACCATATTTTACACAGTTGTTGGAAGTCAAAATGAAACATCTCATGCAAAATTTCGGTCAAATCGGATAAGAATTGCGTCATCTAGAAGCTCAAGAAATTAAAACCGAAGATCGGTTTATATATCGGCTATATCAGGTTATGGACCGATTTAAACCATACTTAGCACAGTTGTTGGAAGTCATAACGAAACTCGTCATGCAAAATTTCAGCCAAATTGGATAGGAATTGGGGGTCTAGAGCCTCAAAAAGTCTAATCGGGAGATCGATTTATATGGCGGCTATATCAGGTTATGGACTGATTTAGACCATACTTGGCACAGTTGTTAGGAGTCATACGAAAGCACTTCGTGCAAATTTTATTAAATGGTAGCTATATCAGGTTATCAACCGATTTAGACCATACTTGGTACAGTTGTTGAATGTGATACCAAAACAGCACGTGCAAAGTTTCAAGCAAATCAGATAAGAAATCGCCCTCTAGAAGCTCAAGAAGTCAAGATCAGTTTATATGGCAGCTATATCAAAACATGCACCGATTTGGCCCATTTACAATCTTTCAAAAGTTAGCGTGCTTTCGACAGACGGATGGACGGACAAGGCTAGATCGACTTAAAATGTCATGACCATGCAGAATATATATACTTTATTTGGTCTTATACGCATATTTAGAGGTGTTACAAACGGAATGACTAGATTAGTGTACCCCCATGCAATAGTGGTTGGTATAAAAATTACAACGCTCGCCAAAAAACCAAAATTTGTACACATCGCTATTTTTGGAGCAAAAAATCGGCAAAATGCTGATAAATCGGCAGCTCTGGCTCCGAAAGCCTGGCAAGAGGCAAGAATGGTGTTAATACCCAAGCATAACAAGGCAAGTTATGCGACACCAAAGACCTATGTCTTTTCTACTCAAACCCATGGAACGCATTGTGGATACAATGATAAAGAATAAGGCATCCAGCGAACTGCTTAAATACAAACAGCATGCCTATGTCAAGGGAGGTCGGTGGAGACTGCCCTGCACGAGGTTGTGCATAAAATAGAATAATCCTTCGATGCCAAGACGTACACACTTGACACACTGATCCAATCCTAAGACCAGTTCTATGACATAAATATAAGTGAGAAAGTGCCACAGGGTACGCCACAGAGGGGCATTTTATCGCCACTCCTATGGGTAGCCACAATAAAAAAAACCAATTACGGATTCTGACTGAGAAGGGATTTGAACCCGCCTGATGCGAAGACGATGGTAAAAAACTTCTAAAGGGTAAGGATCCGAACTAGCTATGCAGAAGGGCCGAAAGGGTCCTGCAAATGGCATACGACTGGGCTAGACCTAGGGGTCTCAATGTTAACCCATAAAAACCAAAATCTGCTTGTTCACGAGGAAGACGAGGGTGGTCCAATTTAACGCACCACGTTTCCTCAATAGAAAGATTACGATATATGACAAAGTCAAATATATAGGAGTGATCTTGAACAGGAAACTGAATTCGAATTGTCATATTAAGGAGCGAAACGACAAGGCTTACGGGCCGTAGGCTCAAAATGAGGCCTGAATCCGAGGAAAGTCTTCTACGTGTGCGTGATTAGACCGATCGATCCATGTTTTGATATAGCTCCAAAAGAGGGTGCTGTTCTTATCCGATTTGCTTTAAATTTTCCATGAGGTGTTTTGTTATGACTTCCAACTACTATGCCAACTATACTCGAAAGTGAGTCATTGCCCAATATAGCCCCTATAAAATCCGATCTCCTGATGATGATTATTTATAATTAAAGCGAAATTTTAATAAAATGTTTTAAAGATAAACTTGCAATATTTTTTTTTAAGACAATATTTTTATAAAACGTATATATAAATTGAATATAATTGGCAACTCTGGCTTAAACAGCTCACGCATGATTCGTGTTTTTATACCCTACACCACTACTGTAGTAAAGGGTATTATAAGTGAGTGAATTTGTTTGTAACACCGTAATAGAAGGAAGAGAGACAGACCCGACCCGATAGATCGACTCAGAATCACTTATTGATTCGATTTAGCTATGTCTGTCTGTCTGTCTGTCCGTCTGTCCATGTTAATTTGTGTACAAACTACAGGTCGCAATCCGATCTTCTTCAAATTTGGTTCAGGCATGTTTTTCGGCCTAGAGACGAAGCCTATTGAAATTGGAAAAAAATCGGATCAGATTTAGATGTAGCTCCCATATATATGTTTGTCCGATTTGCAGTAATAAAACAATAAAATGGTCATTTGCTAACCGATTATCTCGAAATTTGGCAGGAAGAATTTTCTGATGATTCCCAATATTACTGATGAATTTCATAGAAACCAGTCCAGATTTAGATATAGTTGCCATATATGTATATCGTCCGATTTTCACTTCTAGAGCCACTGCAAGCGCATTTATTGACCAATATTGCCACATTTGGGCATAACGCTTTCCTCGATGTCTACCACAATATCTAAGAAGTTTGGTCAAAATCGTTTCAGATTTAGTTCTAGCAATTGTGTTGGCATTTGACAACCGTATATGTTATGATATGAACATAATTGCCCGAAATTTGATAAGGATTGTTTAATATCATCTGAAAACATCCGCCGAGGTCAATCAAAATTGGTTCGGAATTAGATATAGTTCCCACGCTGTACCTATAGGGTAGGTGTAGGGTATTATAAAGTAGGCACCGCCCGGCTTTTGCCTTTCTTTACTGGTTTTCACTATCCAACATCTTCAGTTTGTTACACCTAAAGCCAAGAGAGATAGACCCATTGATAAGTATACCGATCGACTCAGAATCACTTTCTGATTCGATTAAGCTATGTCCGTCTTTCTGACTGTCTGTCTGTCCGTCCGTCTGTCTGTCTGTACGTCCGTCTGTCTGTCCGTTCGTCTGTCTGTCCGTCTGTCCATGTTAATTTGTGTACTAACTACAGGTCGCAATTTTCATCCGATCGTTTTCAAATTTTGAACGGAAATGTTTTTCGGCCTAGAGACGAAGCCTATTGAAATTGGAAAAAATCGCTTCAGATTTGGATATAGCTTCCATATATATGTTCGTCCGATTTCCAGTAATAATACAATAAAATAGTCACCTGTTAACCGGTTCTGTCGAAATTAGGCGAGAATGATTTTCTTACGACTCTCAATATTACTGGTGAATTTTATAGAAATCGGTACAGATTTAGATATAGCTCCCATATATATATATATATATTCGTCCGATTTGCAGTAATACTGCAATAAAATTGTCATTTGTTAACCGATTCTCTCGAAATTTGGCTGGAAGGATTTTCTTATGTCTCTTGATATAAAAAGTGAATATTATAGAAATCGGTTCAGATTTGGATATAGCTCCCACATATATCCGTTCGTTCGATTTGGAGTAATACAGCAATAAAATGGTCATTTGTCAACCGATTCTCTCTTTTCTTATGTCTTTCGATATTAAAAGTGAATATTATAGAAATCGGTTCAGATTTGGATGTAGCTCCCATTTATATGTTTGTCCGATTTGCAGTAATACAGCAATAAAATAGTCATTAGTTAATCGATTCTTTCGAAATTTTGCTGGAAGGAATTTCTTATGATTCTCTCTCGATATTACTGGTGAATTTCATAGAAATCTGTTTAGATTTAGGTATAGCTCACATAAATATATATCGTCTGATTTTCACTCCTAGACTCACTGCAAGCGCATTTATTGACCAATCTTCCCAACATTTTTTACAACGCTCTCCTCGACGAATTCCACAATATCCATAAAGTTTAATCGAAATCAGTTCAGATTTAGAACTGGCTCCCATCTCCAGTAATTTGTCAACCGTAGATATTACATTTTGAACATATTTGCTTTGCTCGAAATTTGATACAGTAATTTTAATAAACTATCCATCAAAATGGGTTCAAAATTAGATATAGTCCCACTTTTGTATTTAAAGGGTAGGTGTAGAATATTATAAAGTCGGCATCGCCCGACTTTTGCCTTTCCTTACTGGTTTTACCATGAATCGTCTTACAAACGAACAACGCTTGCAAGTTATTGCATTTTATTATCAAAATGAAAAAAAAAAAAAAAAACAGTAAATAAACAGAATTGTCGATTTTGGAGTGAAGATCAGCCAGAAGCATTGCAAGAGCTACCAGTGCATCCAGAAAAAGTCACAGTTTGGTGCCGTCTATGAGCTCATGGTATCATTGGATCATACTTCTTCAATGATGATGCGAATCATAACGTAACTGTGAATGGTGAGCGCTATCGAGAGATGATATCAATTTTTTTTTTTTGCCCAAACTGCAAGAGCTTGACTTTCATGACATGTAACTAGACGGTGCCACATGCCACACATCACGCGTAACAATAGGCTTATTGAGAAGCGAGTTCGGTGAACATTTTATTTCACGTCCGGGACCGGTCAACAGACCGCCTAGATCGTGCGACTTAATGCTTTTAGACTATTTTGGGTAGGGCTATGTTAAAACTCAAGTCTATACAGACAAGCCCCCTTTAATTAACGCATTGGAAGACAACACTGAGATACCGGCCGAAATGTTAGAAAGAGTTTGCCAAAAATTGGACTAAACGGATGGACCATTTGCAGAGCAGTCACGATCAACAATTGCGTGAAATATTTTTCAAACCTTAAATTATATGGACCGTACTATCAATTCAATCATTTTTCTGAATTTTATCTGTTTTTTTGAAAAACTTTCCTATAGCACTTAAAAAATCACTATTTTACGAATTATGATTTCCTTAAGGAGTACGAAAGAAAAACTGTGGCGAAAATTGACCAGTCAAATTCTCAAAATGTTGACAAAACAAGTAAAAAGGCGTTAAGTTCGGCCGGGCCGAACTTTGAATACCCACCACCTCGGGTATATATGTTAACCACCTTTCAACAAAATCTGGTGCAAATTGCCTACCTTATGTCCCATAGCAGTTATATCGAAATATGTTCCGATTTGGACCAAATACTAATAAGATCAAGTTATTATTCAATTGTGTATAACAAAATTAAGCTATATCTAAAAATAAACCGATCAGAACCATATATGACACGGATGTCGAAAAGCCTAATATAAATCACTATGTCACATTTCAGTGAAATCGGATTATAAATGCGCCTTTTATGGGCAGCTATATCCAAATCTGGACCGATTTTGGTCAAGTTGCAGAAAATTGTCGAAGAGCCTAACACAACACACTGTCCCAAATTTCGGCGAAATCGGACAATAAATGCGCCTTTTATGGCCCCAAAACCTAAAACCGAGAGATCGGTCTATATGGCAGCTATATCCGAATCTGGACCGATCTCGACCGATCTCGACCAAATTGACGAATGATGTCGAAGGGCCTAACACAACTCGCTGTCCAAATTTCAGAAAAATCGGATAATAAACGTGGCTTTTATAGGCCTAAGACCCTAAATCGGAGGATCGGTCTATATGGCAGCTATATTCAAATCTGAACCGATCTGGGACAAATTGATGAAGGATGTCGAAGGGCCTAACAAAACTCACTGTCCAAAATTTCAGTAAAATTGGATAATAAATGTGGCTTTTATGGGTCTAAGACCCTAAATCGGCGGATCGGTCTATATATCGGGGCTATATCAAGATATATTCTGATACAGGCCATCTTCGAACTTAACCTGTTTATGGGCAAAAAAAGAATCTGTGCAAAGTTTCAGCTCAATATCTCTATTTTTAAAGAATGTAGCGTGATTTTAACAGACAGACGGACAGACGGACGGACATGTCTAGATCGTCTTAGATTTTTACGCTGATCAAGAATATATATACTTTATAGGGTCGGAAATGGATTTTTCGATGTGTTGAAAACGGAATGACAAAATGAATATACCTCCATCCTTCGGTGGTGGGTATAAAAAGTTCGAAAAATTCCTAAATTGGGAATCCTTTATAAACAGGTGAGCTTTCTGTTATACGCGACTAGTCAGCATCCATCAATAAACGATTTTCGGTCCACTTAAATGAAGTTCGAAAAAGATTTGGAGCACGTCATTTGAGCAAAATGTAGGTGACTTTCTATTAAAATTGGTACAAATTAATTTTCTTCAAATGCATCTAAAAATAATATTTGATGTCGGGGCAATACCCTCTTGAAAATATTTAACCTATTTGAGACAAATTTAAATTAGGTGGAAAATATAAATTTCTACAATATTTAATAAAAGAAAAATTGTCTTCAAAATACTACCCATGTCGCCGAAATATTTGACAAAATAATTACATAGCCCAATCTTGCCATAAAACTAATGGTGATTTCGATTGTGTAAAAAATTATATTATTTTTCCAACACGTCGCAATGACATTAAAATTTTGTGTTCGTTTGTACAAAAAAAAATTTAACCCCACCACATGGTGTAATGTTCGTTTGTAATGGTGTTGCCTACAGAGAGTTGAAAAATTTTGCATTTCCTACACCGTGCTAAGTCTACCGTGTAGAATGTCGCTCTTTAAATCAGCTGCTATCATTTCATAGGCAACTTTCCGGCATTTGGTGATTTTTATAGAAGACAAAATTTGTAGAATGTTTGGATAAAAGTGGCAAAATATTAAAAAGGAATATATAACAAGTAAAAGCGTGCTAAGTTCAGCCGGGCCGAATCTTATATACCCTCAACCATGGATCACATTTGTCGAGTTCTTTTCCCGGCATCACTTCTTAGGCAAAAAAGGATATAAGAAAAGATTTGCTATGCTATTAGAGCGATATGGTCCGGTTTAGACCATATCTTGATATATATTGGAGACCTGTGTAAAATATCAGCCAATTCGAATAAGAATTGCACCCTTTGGCGGCTCAAGAAGTAAAATAGAGAGATCGATTTATATGGGAGCCGTATCGGGCTAAAGACCGATTCAGACCATTATAGACACGTATGTTGATGGTCACGTACAAAATTTCAAGCAAATCGGATAATAATTGCGACCTCTAGAGGCTCAAGAAGTCAAGATCCCAGATCGGTTTATATGGTTATGAACCGATTTGAACCATACTTCGCACAGTTGTTTAAAGTCATATCAAAACACTATGTGCAAAATTTCAGTCAAATCGGATAGGAATTGCGACCTCTAGAGGTTCAAGACCGGTTTATATGACAGCTATATCAGGTTATGGACCGATTTGAGCCATACTTGGCATAGTTGTTGGATATCATAACAAAACACGTCGTGCAAATCAGATAAGAATTGTCAAGACCCAAGATCGGTTTATATGGCAGCTATATCAAAACATGGACCGATATGGCCCATTTACAATACCAACTGACCTACACTAATAAGAAGTATTTGTGCAAAATTTCAAGCGGCGAGCTTTACTCCTTCGGAAGTTAGCGTGCTTTCGACAGACAGACGGACGGACAGACGGACGGACATGGCTAGTATAGTATACCCCCCATCCTATGGTGGAGGGTATAAAAACGAATAGAGATATCTTAGTTATTCTTTTTGAATTTGCCAGATAAAAGTACTATTAAAAAACCAAAAATAAAATCGGCCCGATTTTTTTTTACCAAAATACCCTCGTATATCCCCGAAACCAATGAAGATATTGTACACCTTAAGCAGTTTCTTTGCAGGGATTTTTGAGTATTATTCAGCAAAAAAAAAACAACAAATGTTTTGAAAATCGGATCATAAATGAGCATTTGGCGTCACCAACATATTTTCGAAATACCGTAGGAATGATACGAAAATTTCGAATTGGCCTTAGAATTTTTTTTTTTTTCAATTACAAAAAATCGAATCTATAGTGATTGAATTTCCAAAATTTCTTTATTTGTTGAGCTACACCAACAAATAGGGCTAAGGATCTTTAGGGCCTTGAAACTTTACATATTTACTTTAAAACAAGTAAAAGCGTGCTAAGTTCGGCCGGGCCGAATCTTATATACCCTCCACCATGGATCGCATTTGTCGAGTTCCTTTCCCGGCATCTCTTCTTAGGCTAAAAAGGATATAAGAAAAGAGTTGCTCTGCTATTAAAACGATATCAAGATATGGTTCGGTTCGGACCACAATTAAATTATATGTTGGAGACCTGTGTAAAATTTCAGCCAATTCGTATAAGAATTGCGCCCATTGGGTCTCACGAAGTAAAATAGAGAGAACGATTTATATGGGATCTGTATCGGGCTATAGACCGATTCAGACCATAATAAACACGTTTGTTGATATTCATGAGAGAATCCATCGTACAAAATTTCAGGCATATCGGATAATAATTGCGACCTCTAGGGGTCAAGATCCCAGATCGGTGTATATGGCAGCTATATCAGGTTATGAACCGATTTGAACCTTATTTGACACAGTTGTTGAAAGTAAAAATAAAATACGTCATGCAAAATTTTAGCTAAATCGGATAGGAATTGCGCCCTCTAGAAGCTCAAGAAGTCAAATCCCCAGATCTGTTTATATGGCAGCTATATCAGGTTATGGACCGATTTGAACTATACTTGGCACAGTTGTTGGATATCACAACAAAATACGTCGTGCAAAATTTCATTCCAATCGGATAAGAATTGCGCCCTCTAGAGGGTCAAGAAGTCAAGACCCAAGATCGGTTTATATGGCAGCTATATCAAAACATGGACCGATATGACCCATTTACAATACCAACCGACCTACACTAATAAGAAGTATTTGTGCAAAATTTCAAGCGGCTAGCTTTACTCCTTCGGAAGTTAGCGTGCTTTCGACAGACAGACGGACGGACGGACGGATGGACGGACGGACGGACGGACGGACGGACAGACGGACGGACATGGCTAGATCGACATAAAATGTCGCGACGATCAAGAATATATATACTTTATGGGGTCTCAGACGAATATTTCGAGTAGTTACAAACAGAATGACGAAATTAGTATACCCCCCATCTTATGGTGGAGGGTTTAAAAAAATCAAATCGAGATTTTGATTTAATATAAGTAACTAGTTGACCCGGGCCCGCTCCGCTGCGTTTTCCTTTACTATATATGGAACAAAAGTTTCCTTGGAATATTTATTTTCGACAATTAAAGATCTTTTAGTCAAATACCATTCTAACTTGACTAACGGTTTAACCATATAAGTGCCTTTATCTGAATTCCATATGACCTTTATTGGTTTTCGAATTTAGGATTGGATGTAAGGTGTATTCTATTCTTAAAATACTTAATTTCAGCCCGATATTCTTATGATGTCTGATTTAGTGGTGTTTTCGGGGGAGAGGTGGTCCCCCAGATACTCGGCCCTGAAAAAATATCAGCATCGTGCTCTTCTCTCAAATACAATTCATTTAAACCCCATATTGCCATTGGCTTAAGAGAAGTTTACAGAATGAGGCGTCCCCCAAACACATGGCCTCAATATAGGTTATAAAATTCGTTTTCTAATCTCAAATACGTTTGGGGGTGTTTTGGAAAAGGGGTGATGCCCTAAACACATGGTCCTACTTTTGGACACCAAATTCGTATTCTTCTCCCAAATACCTCTATTTGAGCCCCATATTGCTATGGTCAATAAAAAATTGCTGTTTGTGGGGTATTTTGGGAAAGAAGTAGCCCCCAGGAAATTGGTCCCGAAAGTGGGTATCAGTTCTTACTCTACTCCCCAAAAACCTTTCATTTAAGCTCCACATTGACATGGTCGGCAAATATGCCTGATTTAGGGTTGTTTTGAGTATGGTGGTACCCCAAACACTATGCCCGGAAAATATATCAGCAACGTGCTCTATTCTCATATATCTATATATCTTTTATTTGAACCCCATATTGCCATTGCCCTCAAAATTGGATATTAAATTCGTTTTTTAATCTCATTTAAACTCCTTATTGCAAAAGTCAGCTAATATGTCCGGTTTGGGGTATTGGCCCTAAAAACTATGAATATTTAGTTCCCCTCTCTTTAAGACTCCAATTGTCTTCGTGAGCAAATACGTCCTTGCTCTACCCCCCAAAACCTTTCACTTAAGCTCCACATTGACATGGTCGGCAAATATGCCCGATTTAGGGTTGTTTTGAGGATTGGGGTGGTACCCCAAACACTAAGCCCGGAAAATATATCAGCAACGTGCTCTATTCTCATATATCTATATATCTTTTATTTGAACCCCATATTGCCATTGCCCTCAAAATTGGATATCAAATTCGTTTTCTAATCTCATTTAAACTCCTTATTGCAAAAGTCAGCTAATATATCCGGTTTGGGGTATTGGCCCCAAAAACTATAAATGTTTAGTTTCGCTCTCTTTACGACCCAAATTGTCTTCGTGAGCAAATACGTCCTATTTGGGGGTTGGACGTCCGCTAGACAGTTGGCCCCTAATGTTGATGGGGGTGGGTGGCCCCAAAGATACTTTTCCTGAATATTGATATAAAATTCGTGCTTTACTCCCAAAGACCTTTCATTTGAGCCCCATATTGCTATGGTCGTAAATTTGTCCACTTTGGGGATGTTTTTGGTGAGAGGCGGCCCCCAAACACTTGGTCCCATATTTGGATATCAGATTCGTATTCTATATTCAAATACAATTTATTTAATCCCCATATCTCCATGGTCAGTAATTAAGTCCTGTTTGGGGGGTTTTTTGGGAAAGGAACGTGGTCCCACATTTGGATATCAGATTCGTATTCTACTCTCAAATACCTTTCATTTGAGTCCGATATTGCCATGGTCGGTAAATATGTCCGATTTAGGGGTGTTTTGGGTGGTCCCCCTAGCACTTGGTCCGACAATTGGATATCAGATACGTTGTCTTGTCCTAAAAATCTTTCATTTAAGTTCCATATTGACGTAATTGGTGTAAATATATGTTTGGTAGATTTTAGGGTGGGCCAGCCCCCCTAAGTACCCCATCCGAAATTTGGATACCAAATTTTATTTTTTGGAGTACTATATGGGAGCGAACATTTCGCTTAAATCGCACCACGCATCTCCGAGATCTGGCGTTTCCGAAAATTAGGTTAAGGGGGAGGTCCGCCCACCCTTCAGAATTCAAAAAATGTGGTACCCCATTTTCACCACGGGGTAATTATGCACGATTTAAGAAAATTTCAAGAAAATCGGTTCAGCCGTTTCTGACTCTATAAGGAACACACAAACATACAAACAAACACAAATTGATTTTTATACCCTCCACCATAGGATCGGGGGTATACTAATTTCGTCATTCTGTTTGTAACTACTCGAAATATTCGTCTGAGACTACATAAAGTAAATATATTCTTGATCGTCGCGACATTTTATGTCGATCTAGCCATGTCCGTCCGTCCGTCCGTCCATCTGTCTGTCGAAAGCGCACTAACTTCCGAAGGAGTAAAGTTAACCGCTTGAAATTTTGCACAAATACTTCCTATTAGTGTAGGTCAGTTGGTATTGTAAATGGGCCATATCCGTCCACGTTTTAATATAGCTGCCATATAAACCGATCTTGGGTCTTGACTTCTTGAGCCTCTAGGGTGCGCAATTTTTATCCGATTTGAATGAATTTTTGCACGAAGTATTTTGTTATGATATCCAACAACTGTGCCAAGTATGGTTCAAATCGGTCCATAACCTGATGTAGCTGTCATATAAACAGATCTGGGGACTGGACTTCTTGAGCTTCTAGAGGGCGCAATTCCTATCCGATTTGGCTGAAATTTTGCATGATGTATTTTATTCTTATTTTCAACAACTGTATCAAATAAGGTTCAAATTGGTTCATAACCTGATATAGCTGCCATATAAACCGATTTGGAATCTTGACTTCTTGAGCGTCTATAGGTCGCAATTATTATCCGATTTGCCTGAAATTTTGTACGACGGATCCATGTCATGACCATCAACATACGTGTTTATTATGGTCTGAATCGGTCTATAGCCCGATACAGCTCTCATATAAATCGATCTCTCTATTTCACTTCTTGAGCCCCCAAAGGGCGCAATTCTTATTCGAATTGGCTGACATTTTACACAGGTCTCCAACATATAATTTAATTGTGGTCCAAACCGGACCATATCTTGATATCGCTCTAATAGCAGAGCAAATCTTTTCTTATATCCTTTTTTGCCTAAGAAGTGATGCCGGGAAAAGAACTCGACAAATGCGATCCATTGTGGAGGGTATATAAGATTCGGCCCGGTCGAACTTAGCACCCTTTTACTTGTTTTATTGATAATTTTGCAATAAAAAATTAAATGTTTAATTTTCATCACAGCAAGTAAGTAAGTAAGTTTGATTTCTTATTGGGTGTTGCAATAAGCTCTCGCTTACTTGATCTTACCCTTTATTTATCACAGTTTCTTCAAACTGCTAATTTGGATTTGGTCAAAGCAAATGACCACATACATTTAGTAGTTACCAATTTAAACGATATAAGAGAAAATTGTAAATACGAGTTCAACAATATATACGAAGACTACTATATATTTGGTATTGAAGTTTTCCTACCAAGACGAGTGAGCAATAAGAAATATAGGTCCGATATGCCTTCAGTGGATCCTACAGGGTATTATAGATCCAAACTATTTTCACCGTATTTAGACAAAATAATTTCAAACTTGAAAAATAGATTTTTGATAACGAAAGTGTTGTGAAATCTTTATCCAACATTGTCTTATCTAAAATTAATAACATGATGCCAAACGATTTTGAAGAAATTCTTAATTTTTATGAAAAGGATTTTCGGAATTGTAAGACAGAATTAGATTTATGGATCACTATAGGCAGAGACTCCTGAACGTCAAATCCACTGGACGCCATTTGAGAATACGATGACAAATTTTTTTCTGAATATATATATTTACATATATATATTGCTAAAAAATTTAATAACAATACCAGTAACAACAGCATCAGCTGAACGTAAATTTCCACATTACATAGAATAAAAACATATCTCAGAAATCGAATGCAAAACACACGTTCTTCTGCCGTAGCTCTAATGGCTGTATAAAAAGGTGAAGTTAACATTCATGAAATTATAAACACTTTTTGTTCTAAAAATAGGAGAATAAACCTTTAAGGCTAACCATATTTTAATTCCAGCAATCTATGCAATATATTTTCCAATATAATTTTTACTTTTATATGATGTAAATTAATGAATATAAACAAGTAAAAGCGTGCTAAGTTCGGCCGGGCCGAATCTTATATACCCTCCACCATGGATCGCATTTGTCGAGTTCTTTTCCCGGCATCTCTTCTTAGGCAAAAAAAGGATATAAGAAAAGATTTTCTCTGCTATTAGAGCGATATCAAGATATGGTCCGGTTTGGACCACCATTAAATTATATGTTGGAGACCTGTGTAAAATGTCAGCCAATTCGAATAAGAATTGCGCCCTTTGTGGGCTCAAGAAGTAAAATAGAGAGATCGATTTATATGGGAGCTATATCGACCTATAGACCGATTCAGACCATAATAAACACATATGTTAATGGTCATGAGAGAATCCGTCGTACAAAATTTCAGGCAAATCGGATAATAATTGCGACCTCTAGAGGCTCAAGAAGTCAAGATCCCAGATCGGTTTATATGGCAGCTATATCAGGTTATGAACCGACTTGTACTTTATTTGACATAGTTGTTGAAAGTAACAATAAAAAACGTCTTTCAGCCAAATCTAGAAGCTCAAGAAGTCAAGTCCCCAGATCTGTTTATATGACAGCTATATCAGGTTATGAACCGATTTGAACCATATTTGGCACAGTTGTTGGATATCATATCAAAAAATACTACGTGCCAAAATTCATTCAAATTGGATAAGAATTGCGCCCTCTAGAGGCTCAAAAAATCAAGACCCAAGATCGGTTTATATGACAGCTATATAAGGTTATAGACCGATTTGAACCATACTTGGCACAGTTGTTGTATATCATAACAAAACACGTCGTGCAAAATTTCATTCCAATCGGATAAGAAATGCGCGCTCTCGAGGCTCAAGAAGTCAAGACCCAAGATCGGTTTATATGGCAGCTATATCAGGTTATGGACCGATTTGAACCATACTTGGCACAGTTGTTGAATATCATAACAAAACACGTCGTGCAAAATTTCATTCCAATCGGATAAGAATTGCGCACTCTAGAGGCTCAAGAAGTCAAGACCCAAGATGGGTTTATATGGCAGCTATATCAGATTATTGGCCGATTTGAACCATACTTGGCACAGTTGTTGGATATCATAACAAAACACGTCGTGCAAAATTTCATCCCAATCGGATAAGAATTACGCACTCTAGAGGCTCAAGAAGTCAAGACCCAAGATCGGTTTATATGGCAGCTATATCAAAACATGGACCGATATGGCCCATTTACAATACCAACCGACCTACACTAATAAGAAGTATTTGTGCAAAATTTCAAGCTGCTAGCTTTACTCTTTCGGAAGTTAGCGTGCTTTCGACAGACAGACGGACGGACGGACGGACGGACGGACGGACGGACGGACGGACGGACGGACGGACGGACGGACGGACGGACGGACAGACGGACGGACATGGCTAGATCGACATAAAATTTCACGACGATCAAGAATATATATACTTTATGGGGTCTCAGACGAATATTTCGAGTAGTTACAATCAGAATGACGAAATTAGTATACCCCCCATCTTATGGTGGAGGGTATAAAACGGGTTCGTCCTGGATAATTAAGGAAAACATGTTTCCTTATGCAATAAATCAAAAAAAAAAAAAATTATTCTACGTCGGTGGTGAAGGGTATATAAGATTCGGCTCTGCCAAACTAAGCTCGCTTTTATTTGTTTGATGTAGGATTTCTTATTTTCTTTGTTTCTCAAAAAATATTCGAGTAAGTCAATCCTTGGTATTTATTGGCATAAGCTTCTTTCGTAAGATAATGCTGGTTATGAAAGAGTTGGCAACAATTGTATTTATACTTTAACGCAATTACAAATCTTTTGATTAAATAACACTTGCCCCAGCTACTCCTATGATAGGATCTGTGGAAATGTTTAAATCACTTGCATGTGTTAGACAACAGATGGAGGGATTAGTTTATGAAGCCAACACTAAAGTTTGTTTCTTTTCGCAATTGTTTATCCCCCTTTGGTTATTGGGGCGATGATTTAACATCAATGCATTTATCCAACGCAATTCGAGCACAGACATCTAACTCAATACTCGTTTTGTAATAAATATAAGTACCCACACAACATACGCACCATCATGCTTGTTTAGTTACTTTGGTTACGTCAGTATTTTTCTCCTTGAATTGCGAGCATTGTATTGGCCCGAAGACATCTATTCCTACGAATGTCTGAGTCAGCAAATATATGAGTATGAATGTTCGTTGGTTTTTTTAGGATGACTCCCTTTATGCCTCCCTATCCGGAGGAATTACTTCGCAGATGCTTAAAGTGTGGGCTGCTTCTCTTGCTGCACATCCACTCGTCATCATTTCTTCTCTTAAGAGCTGAGAGTCGAGTGTATTTAAGTTAGTATTGTAAAATAACCAAAGTACCCCAAGTACATGTCTGTTTTGGTGTGAGAGAACGGGTTTTTATATTCGCTGCAAAGGAAATAAAATTCAGAAGAAATCAGAGGGAACAAAAAACGCGACAACAAGAACACAAACAAGTAAAAGCGTGCTAAGTTCGGCCGGGCCGAATCTTATATACCCTCCACCATGGATCGCATTTGTCGAGTTCTTTTCCCGGCATCTCTTCTTAGGCAAAACAAGATATAAGAAAAGATTTGCTCTGCTATCAAAGCGATATCAAGATATGGTCCGGTTTCGACCACAATCAAATAATATGTTGGACACCTGTGTAAAATGTCAGCCAATTCGAATAAGAATTGCAACCTTTAGGGGCTCAAGAAGTAAAATAAAGCGATCGATTTATATGGGAGCTGTATCGGGCTATAGACCGATTCAGGCCATAATAAACACGTATATTGATGGTCATAAGAGAATCCGTCGAACAAAATTTCAGGCAAATCGGATAATAATTGCGACTTCTAGAGGCTCAGGAAGTCAAGATCCAACATCGGTTTATACGACAGCTATATCAGGTTGTGAACCGATTTGATACTTATATGACACAGTCGTTGAAAGTAAGAAAAAAATACGTCATGCAAAATTTTGGCCAAATCGGATAAGAATGGCGCCCTCTAGAAGCTCAAGAAGTCAAGTCCCCATAACTGTTTATATGACAACTATATCAGGTAATGAACCGATTTGAACCATACTTGGCACAGTTGTTGGATATCATAACAAAAAAAGTCGTGCACAATTTCATTCCAATCGGATAAGAATTGCGCACTCTAGAGGCTCAAGAAGTCAAGACCCAAGATCGGTTTATGTGCAGCTATATCAGGTTATGGACCTATTTGAACCATACTTGACACAGTTGTTGGATATCATAACAAAACACGTCGTGCAAAATTTCATTCCAATCGGATAAGAATTGCGCACTCTAGAGGCTCAAGAAGTCAAAACCCAAGATCGGTTTATATGGCAGCTATATCAGGTTATGAACCGATTTGAACTATATTTGGCACAGTTGTTGGATATCATAGCAAAACACGTCGTGCAAAATTTCATTCCAATCGGATAAGAATTGCGCACGCTAGAGGCTCAAGAAGTCAAGACCCAAGATCGGTTTATATGGCAGCTATATCAGGTTATGGACCGATTTGAACTATACTTGGCACAGTTGTTGGATATCATAGCAAAACACGTCGTGTAAAATTTCATTCCAATCGGATAAGAATTGCGCCCTCTAGAGGCTCAAGAAGTCAAGACCCAAGATCGGTTTATATGGCAGCTATATCAGGTTATGAACCGATTTGAACTATATTTGGCACAGTTGTTGGATATCATATCAAAACACGTCGTGCAAAATTTCATTCCAATCGGATAAGAATTGCGCACTCTAGAGGCTCAAGAAGTCAAGACCCAAGATCGGTTTATATGGCAGCTATATCAAAACATGGACCGATATGGCCCATTTACAATACCAACCGACCTACACTAATAAGAAGTATTTGTGCAAAATTTCAAGCGGCTAGCTTTACTCCTTCGGAAGTTAGCGTGCTTTCGACAGACAGACGGACGGACGGACGGACGGACGGACGGACGGACGGACGGACGGACGGACGGACGGACGGACGGACGGACGGACGGACAGACGGACGGACATGGCTAGATCGACATAAAATGTCACGACGATCAAGAATATATATACTTTATGGGGTCTCAGACGAATATTTCGAGTAGTTACAAACAGAATGACGAAATTAGTATACCCCCCATCTTATGGTGGAGGGTATAAAAACGGGTATTGCGAACAAAGATAACCCCTTAAGCTAATGCTTGAAGCATCCCATTCACATGTGTGGTTTAAGAGTTTTTATATTGCGTGTATTGCCCTTTTTGTGAGGAATATGTCCTCTGCCAGTTCCATGATGGCAATGCACAGTGGGATTAAAAAGAAATAAAACTGCCATAAATACAACCAAACAGAACAGAAATGGTTGAAAATAGTGCCATAGTTCCCAATGGGAATAACAACGCTAACGTTGTCGTAGGATTGGGATTACGGTTGTGGAAATGAAGTCGCATTAAATTGATAATACCATATACCAGTAATGTGGGGCAGGGTATTATAACTTAGAGCATTTGTTCCTAGTTTAAGTTTCAGGGACACTCTACAACCAGATACACTTTGACTTTTTATTTCAATGTGAACTGCATTAGGAAGATGCCTTCAAATTTTTATTGTTGTACCAGCCAGATTGCTTTAAAAAGTATAAAAACTGGGGAATGTTCACATTCGCTAATTTAGACAATCTTGGGTACCCATCACCATAGATTCTGCTAAAAATTATGCCATTAACGCCTGACCATCGATACCCTTTTCTGATTTTGATGGAGTTTTATACATTAAATATTTAGAATTATTATATTGGGTTGCCTAAAAAGTAATTGCGGATTTTTTAAAAGAAAGTAAATGCATTTTTAATAAAACTTAGAATGAACTTTAATCAAATATATAATTGCCATTTTGTTCGATAACCTTTTGCCATCTTCCTGGCAAATTTAGTATTCCACGCTCATAGAACTTCTGGCCTTTATGTGCAAAAACCTGAACCAAGTGCGATTTTATAGCCTCATCATTGCCAAAAGTTTTACCATTTAAGGAGTTCTGCAAAGATCGAAATAAATGGTAGTCTGATGGTGCAAGGTCAGGGCTATATGGTGGATGCATCAAAAGTTCCCAGCCAAGCTCACTCAGTTTTTGGCGAGTGACCAAAGATGTGTGCGGTCTAGCGTTGTCCTGGTGGAATATGACACCTTTACGATTGACCAATTCTGGTCGCTTCTCCTTGATGGCTGTATTCAATTTGTCCAATTGTTGACAGTAAACATCCGAGTTAATCGTTTGGTTCCTTGGAAGCAGCTCAAAATATACCACATCCTTCCAATCCCACCAAACAGACAGCATATCCTTCTTTTGGTGGATATCGGCCTTTGCAGTGGTTTGAGCTGGTTCACCATGCTTGGACCATGATCGTTTTCGACTAACGTTGTTGTAAACAATCCATTTCTCATCTCCAGTTACGATTCGTTTTAAAAACGGATCGAATTCATTGCGTTTAAGGTGCATATCACAAGCGTTGATTCGGTTTGTTAAATGAATTTCTTTCAATACATGTGGTACCCATATTAAAATTGACGCCAAACAAACAAATGTAAACAAATTTTCGCGCACCTTTTTTCTAAAGCAAGCTAAAAGTAACAGCTGATAACTGACAGAAGAAAGAATGCAATTACAGAGTCACAAGCCGTTAAAAAAATTTGTCAACGCCGACTATATTACTACTATATTACCGACAATTACTTTTTTGGCAACCCAATATATCCAAAAACAAGCCGATCTGAAACATAAACGACACGGATTTTCTAAAACCTTGCATAAATCACTGTGTCAAATTTCAGTAAAATCAGATTATAAATGCGCCTTGTATGGGCCCAAGACTTTAAATCGAGATATCGGTATTTATGTCAGCTATATCCAAATCTGGACCGATTAGAGCCAAGCTGCGGAAATATTTCGAGGACAGTGAGTTCTGATAGGCTCTTCGAAATTCATCTTCAATACGGCCCAGATTAGTCAAGATTTGGATATTGCTGCCATAAAGACCGATAAAAAGCGCATTTTTTGTCCGATGCCAATAAAATTTCTGACAGTGAATTGTGTTAAGGCTTTCGACATCCTTTTCCAATTTGGCCCAGATCGGTCCAGATTTAAATATTGCTTCCATAGAGACCGATCTCTCGATCGGCCCCTTAAAAGGCGCATTTATAATTCGATTTCGCTAAAATTTGACAAAGTGACTTATGTTAGGCTTTTCGACATCCGTGTCGTATATGGTTCAGATCGGTCTATATTTGGATATAGCTAAAAAAAGACCAATATTTTGTACTACAAAATTGATCAATGTCTTCTACTTTTTAGATCAGTCAATGCCCGTGCCGAATTTGGTCTAAATTGGAACATATTTCGATTAAGCTGCTATGGGGGCTTAATTATGCATTTTTAACCAGATTATGACGAAAGGTAGATTTCATATATACCCGAGGTGGTGGGTATCCAAAATTCGGCTCGGCAGAACTTAAAGCATTTTTACTTGTTTTGATTTCGCTTTTGATATTTTACTTGATAAATCATATTTTTACTTGAGCTCATATTTTTTTTAATAACAAGCACTGCTTTTTGCAGCAGAGAAATATCCAAAGCACCAGATAAACATCCACTTTAGATAATTCAAAATCACAAGTAACTATAGGTTTTAGCAGCAGATAAATATCCAAAAAGGCTAGAAGACCTCATAAAGTACATTGATCGTCTCGACGAATTAAGTCGATCTAGCCATGTCCGTCCGTCCGTCTGTCGGTCGAAATTACGGTAGAGGTCGAACGTGTAAAGCTAGCCTCTTCTAATTTGCAGATGCTTAATATTGATCGGTTCGTATTGTTTGTTCCGTATAGACTGAAAAGTGGCAAAATCGAATCGCATATTGTGTAGGGTGGTCTGGAAGGAAACATAGGCTATATAATTTTTCGATATCGGGCGGTATGCCAAAAACACAACCCAAAATCAAAAGTAAACCGATCGAGACAACATATGTATCAAATGAAAGGTATTGGAGAGCAGAATACGAATATGGTATTAAAATTTGAGTCAAGTACCCATCGGGCCGCCCCAACCCCAAAACTGCCCCAAACAGACATATTGGATGTTCGTTTCAATATGGGTCTCCAATGAAATGTTTTAGGGAGTAGATTTCAAATCTGGCAAAGAAAATCAGATCGAAGTATTGGGGGTCACGCGACCCCCATTTTTTTTTAAATTTTCATTTATTGTGCAAGTTTGTCTGGAAGGAAACATAGCCTATATAAATTTAGATATCAGGTGGAGGCAGACCCTCCCCTTACCCCGAAAACGCCACCCTTATCCGAAATTGGTCCGATGGGCACAACAAGGGCATCAAATGTAAGGTATTGGAGACCAGAAAACGAACATGGTATTAAAATTTGGGTCCAAGTAACCAGCGGCCACACTTTACTATGAAATGAATGCTGCTGCCGAGACAGGCGATCTCCAGGGATCTTTGCCCTTAGATACATCTCTTTCAACCTCTTAAGAGTCGTCAGCATAAAGGATGACGGACTAATAGGACGAAAATTTTTCGCCTTCGTGTGGTAGAGATTTCCTGCTTTCGGAATGATATTGACCTTCGTGTCCCTTCATTTTGATACAAGCAGAGTATATTTCCCTAAGCCAGGGAACCAGTCTATCAGACACAGCTTGTAATTCGACGTAATACACCATCAGGGCCTGGCAACTTAAAGGAGTAGAAACTTCATATCGACCAAATGATTTTCGGCTCAGACACAATTTCCCTAATAACCTCCGACGAATGCATACCAGTGACAACCTCTTCTTGCGCCACGTTTTACGTTGGGGGATTTCCCGGGAAATCTATATCAACGAGTAGTTTTAGTATCAGTAGACATTCCTTAGCATACATTCTCTGACTTCTGAATATAATATAATTAATTTAATAATAGGTCTCGAGGGGAGGCCACCGTTGCGCAGAGTTTAGCATGTCCGCCTATGACGCTGAACGCCTGGGTTCGATTTCTGGCGAGACCATCAGAAAAAAAATTTCAGCGGTGGTTTCCCCTCCTAATGCTGGCAACAATTGTGAGGTAATATTCCATGTAAAACTTCTCTCCAAAGAGGTGTCGTACTGCGGCACGGCTATAATAGCCGAATCCGGCAATAAAAAGGAAGCCCTTCATTGTTGAGCTTAAATACTTGAATCGGACTGCACTAATTTATATGTGAAAAGATTGCCCCTGCTCTATAGTGGAATGTTCATGAGCAAAATTTGCAAATATGCAATAGGTCTCGTGGACAGAATCTTCCTTAGCCTAGAGGCCTCAGATGTATCCTCCACGGCTCGCCCTTATATTTTCTTAGCTTAGCTTCCGGCTTTCTGTTGAAGAGTTTTCTGCAGTCCTTCCTTAGACCAACCAGTTCTGTGGTCCACAATGGCGGTCGCTTTTTCCCCTTTGTATTGGCACTAGGGCGTGTTGACACAATCGTGTCAGGGCCGTCGTGATCCGCTTGACCACTTTGTCTCTATCCTCAGTAGTTTCCACTTCCTTTACAGGTCTAGACTAATGTGCTATGTACGGTCCAAATCGGTTTATAATTTGATATAGCTCCCTTATAAAACGATCTTCCGTTTTGACTTCTTAAGCCTTTACAAGCCGCAATATTTGTTCGATTTGGCTGAAATTGATCATGTAGTATTTGTTATGACTTTCAGCAAATGTGCCAAGTATGGTCCAAATCGGTCTACAGCTTAATATAGCTCCCTTATAAGCCAATCTCCCGATTTGAATTCTTGAGCCCTTGGTAGTCGCAATTTTTGTCCGATTTGAATGAAATTGTGCTTGTGGTGTTCTGTTATGACTTCCAACAACCGTGCCAATTCCAAATCGGTCTTTAACCTGACAATGCCTTTCATTCATTTAGTCATTTCGTTCGTAGCTCCTCGAAATAGTCGTCTAACACCCCATAAAGTATATGTATTCTTGATTGTCTTGACGTTCTAAGTCGATCTTGCCATGTTCGTCCTTCAGCCTGTCCGTCCGTCTGCAAGTCTTTCCGTCCGTTCGTCAATCTGTCCGTCTGACGAAATCACGATAGAATTCGAACACGTAGAGCTAGCAGCTTGAAGTTTTGCACAGACGCTTTATATTGATGGAAGTCGTTGGGGATTGCAAATGGGCCATATCAGTTCTGATTCAGATATAGCTCCCATATAAATCGATCTCCCGATTTGACTTCTTGAGCACCAAGAAGCCGTAATTTTTTCCGATTTTCTGTTATGAACATGTGCCAAGTACGGTGCAAATCTGTTTTTAATCTGATAATGCCTTTTTATACCCTCCACCATAAGATGGGGGGTAGTCTAATTTCGTCATTTTGTTTGTAACTACTCGAAATATTCGTCTGAGACCCCATAAAGTATATATATTCTTGATCGTCGTGACATTTTATGTCGATCTAGCCATGTCCGTCCGTCTGTCCGTCCGTCCGTCTGTCTGTCGAAAGCACGCTATCTTCCGAAGGAGTAAAGCTAGCCGCTTGAAATTTTGCACAAATACTTCTTATTAGTGTAGGTCAGTTGGTATTGTAAATGGGCCATATCGGTCCATGTTTTGATATAGCTGCCATATAAACGGATCTTGGGTCTTGACTTCTTGAGCCTCTAGAGTGCGGAATTCTTATCCGATTGGAATGAAATTTAGCACGACGTGTTTTGTTATGATATCCAACAACTGTGCCAAGTATGGTTAAAATCGGTTCATAACCTGATATAGCTGCCATATAAACCGATCTTGGGTCTTGACTTCTTGAGCCTCTAGCGTGCACAATTCTTATCCGATCAGAATGAAATTTTGCATGACGTGTTTTGTTATGATATCCAACAACTGTGCCAAGTATGGTTTAAATCGGTCCATAACCTGATATAGCTGCCATATAAACCGATCTTGGGTCTTGACTTCTTGAGCCTCTAGAGTGCGCAATTCTTATCCGATTGAAATGAAATTTTGCACGACGTGTTTTGTTATGATACCCAACAACTGTGCCAAGTATGGTTGAAATCGGTCCATAACCTGATATAGCTGTCATATAAACAGATCTGGGATTTGATTTCTTGAGCTTTTAGAGGGCGCAATTCCTATCCGATTTGGCTGAAATTTTGCATGACGTATTTTATTTTTACTTTCAAACCCTTTGTCAAATAAGGTTCAAATCGGTTCATAACCTGATATAGCTGCCATATAAACCGATCTGGGATCTTGACTTCTTGACCCCTAGAGGTCGCAATTATTATCCGATATGCCTGAAATTTTGTACGACGGATCCTCTCATGACCATCAACAAACGTGTTTATTATGGTCTGAATCGGTCTATAGCCCGATACAGATCCCATATAAATCGTTCTCTCTATTTTACTTCGTGAGCCCCAATGGGCGCAATTCTTATACGAATTGGCTGAAATTTTACACAGGTCTCCAACATATAATTTAATTGTGGTCCGAACCGGACAATATCTTGATATCGTTTTAAAAGCAGAGCAACTCTTTTCTTATATCCTTTTTTGCCTAAGAAGAGATGCCGGGAAAAGAACTCGACAAATGCGATTCATGGTGGAGGGTATATAAGATTCGGCCCGGCCGAACTTAGCACGCTTTTACTTGTTTATACTCACCACGATACGATGCATGTTTACTAATCTAGTCATTCCGTTTGTATCACCTCGAAATATTGATGTATGACACCATAAAGTATTGTATATATTTTCTTGATCGTCATGATATTTAAAGTCGATCTAGCCATGTCCGTCCGTCCTTCACGATAGCGGTCGAATGCGTAAAACTAACCGCTTGAAGTTTTGTACAGATATTGCTGTAGGTCATTGGGGATTGCAAATGGGCCATATCAGTTCAGATAAAGATATAGCTCCCATACAAACAGATTTCCCGTTTTGATTTATTGACCCCATGGGAGCCGCAATTTATATGTGTTTCAGCTACAATTTTACACATAGTGTTTTGTTGTGACTTCCAACAACTGTGCCAAGTACGGTCCAAATATATGCCGATCTCCAGATTTGACTTCTTGAGCCATTACAACCCGTAATTTTTGTCCAATTTAGCTACAATTTTACACATAATGGTGTGTTGTGACTTCAAAGATCTGTGCCAAATCGATCGTGCAACCTGTTAAAGCGATTTCCCAATTTGGCTTCTTGAGCCCTTACAACCCGAGCCCTCTATAACCTGATATAGCTCCCATATAACCCGATCTTGTGCCCTTACAAGCCGCAATTTTTGTCCGATTTGGTTGAAATTTTGCATGTGGTGTTTAGTTCTGATTTTTAACAACTAATCGGTCTATAACCTGAAATTGCTCCCATATAAATCCATCTTCGATTTGAATTTTTGAGCTCCTGGAAGCCTCAATTTTCATCCGATTTGGCTGAAATTTTATTCATGTGTTCTGACTTTCAACAACTGCTCCAAGTACAGTACGCACGAAAATTGCGGCTTGTAGGGGTTCAAGAACTAAAATCGGGAGATCGATTTATATGGGAGCTATATCCAAATATGAACAGATATTACTCATTTGCAATCCCCAACGACCTACATCAATAGAAAGTATCTGTGCAAAATTTCAAGCGGCTAGCGTGATTTCGACAGACGGACGGACATGGCTTGATCGACTCAGAATGTCGAAACGATCCAGAATATATATACTTTATAGGGACGCAGATCAATATTTCGAGGTGTTACAAACAGAATGACTAGATTAGTATAACCCCATTCTATGGTGGTGGGTATTAAAATACATAATGATATGTTATTCTGCCAACTCCATTGTTCATTATAGCATAGAAAGCATACAATTGAAGTTTACCAGCCAACGCAGGATTAAATCTGTATTTTATACTGGCACCAATGTGCACTGAATGACATAATGTCGACGTGTGGTCGATGCTGCGGCGGTTGGTTGCTGCTGCCACAAAATTGTTGAAGATAACATTTACTTCTCTAGCTTGCCGTGACACCAGAGAAGGTAGTCATCGTCTTTCTAAATACTACAGTACTTTGTTGTTTTCCTTTATGAATTTCATATACAATTTTTTTGTCTTTAGTTTCAAGTGGTACGTGATAATTTCACACTTTATGAAATACCGCTGGTGGAAGGTTTTTAGTATACCTTAGATAGGCTAGAACATTATTAACTCTATACGAAGAAGGTCGTTAAGATATGGATTTTTGCTTTCTTAAAGAATACTTAATATATTCATTCAAAACCCTGCTTCCATGTTCACTTCAAATATTTTGCATAATTAGGTAGCACCCATAGCCTAGAGGTCTATCGGTCCGAGCTCCCCTCTTATTATTGTTTTGTAAAGGGTAAGATATAGGAAAGTTAAAAAACACATAAAATTCAGAAAAATGCATGAAATCTTTATTTGAATCGATAGTACGGCCCATATATTTAATGTTCGAAGTTAACTTCATGTAAATGTTGACGCCTTAAATGGTCCATCCGCTTAGTCCAATTTTGGCATATGCTTTCCAACATTTCCGCCGTTCCGCCACTTCAATGTTGTCTTTCAATGCATAAGCTTTAACAAAGTTCCGCAAAATATAGTCTAAAGGCGTTAAATCACACTAAAAGCGTTTAATCGCAATTGACAGTCCCGAACTCGAAATAAAATGTTCACCGAATTCGTCTCTCAATAAGTCCATTGTTATGCGTCCTGTGTGGCATGTGGCACCGTCTTAATGAAACCACATGTCATACAAATGAAGCTCTTGCATTTTGGGCAAAGAAAGTTGGATATTATCTCACGATAGCGCTCACCACTCGCATTTACGTTACGATTCGCATTATCTTTGAAGAAGTACGGTCCAATGATGCCACCAGCCCATAAACCGCACTAAACTGTGACTTTTCTGGATGCATTGGTTGCTCTTACAATGCTTCTGGCTAATCTTCACTCCAAAACCGACAATTCTGCTTATTTACGTACTTATTGAGGCGAAAATGAGCTTCGTCGATGGAATGGAAGAAGCGCACGATGGGCTTTCTTAACAGAGCAAGCATTTTGATAACAAAATTCAATTATTTGCAAGCGTGGTTCGTTAGTAAGACTATTCATGGTTAAATTATAAACCAAACTGAAGATGTATGACAGTGAAACCAAACACGAAACAGCTTATGCGTTTAAACCAGTGTTGCCAAAAAGATAATGGCTAAAAAATCACCCTTTAGTTGTAATATGGGGCCCCAGTTAAGGGAAGGCCAAAGTCACGCGGTCTCGATTGTATTATGCCCTATAATAGATTGTTGGGTGGTATAAATATATGCTACGTCTAAATATGAACCGATTTAAGAACTGCAACAGAGGTTTGCTGATTGTAGAGAGTAATTGCTGGACAAAAAATTCGTGTGGAATTTTTCGCAGTGGTACCCATAGCTCCAATTAAGCGATATGAAGTTTTAATTCACTAATTTCTCCATTTTAGGGCCAAAATGTATTTATTATACCCACCACCATAGGATGGGGATATACTTTTCTACGCATTCAGTTTGTAACACCTCGAAGTATTGGTCTAAGTCCCTATAAAGTATATATATTCTTGATCGTCTCGACGTTCCGAGTAGATCTAGCCATTTCCGTCCGTCCGTATGTCGAAATCACGATAACGGTCGAACACGTAAAGCTAGTCACTTGAAATTTTTGCACAGATACTTAATATTGGCGTAGGTCACTGGGGATTGCAAATAGGTCATATCGGTTCAGATTTTGATATAGCTCCCATATATACCGATTGCCGGATTAGATTTCTTGAGTCCTTAAGACAGCAATTTATGCCCGATTTGGCTGAAGTTTTGCATGCGGTGTTCTGTTTCGACTTCCAGCAACTGTGCCAAGAACCGTCCAAATCAGTCTATAACCTGAAATAGCTCTCATGTAAACCGGTCTTTCGATCATTATTGTTCGGTAACTAGAAGCTTTATTTTTGACAGAAGTTTGGAATGCAGAATAAAATTATGCATGCTTTTACTCGTCGGGATTAAGTTAGTCTACTAAATACATTTTCCACTTCAATTAATTAAGTATTTTTATACCCGCCACCAAGGGATGGTGGGTATAATGTTTTGGGCCCATAAAAGGCGCATTTATTGTCCGATGTCGCCGAAATTTGGGACAGTGAGTTAAGTTAAGAACCTTGGCATACTTCTGCAATATGGCACAGATCGGTCCAGATTTGGGTATAGCTGCCATATAAACCGATCTCTCGGTTTTAGTTTTTGGGGTCATAAAAGGCGCATTTATTGTTCGATGTCGCCCAAATTTGGGACAGTGAGTTAAGGTAAGCCCCTCCACATATTTCTGCAATTGGGTCTAGATCGATCAAGAGATCTCTCGATTTAAAGTCTTGGTCCCATAAAAAGCGCATTTATAATCCGATATGAACTGAAATTTGAAATAGTGACTTATGTTAGGCTTTTCGACATCTATGTTGTATATGGTTCAGATCGGTTTATTTTTGCATATAACTACTAAACAGACCAATATTTTGTTAAACACAGTTGAACAATGCCTTGTACTTATTTGTATTTGGTCCAAATCAGAACATAACATATAACTGCTATGGGACATAAGTTATGCAATTTTCACCGGGTTTTGATGAAAGCTGATTTACATACAGGGTGGCTGATGAATATTGCTACAATGATGAATATTGCTACATTTTTTTTTCGGTGTATGGAATACATTTTTCTTTTATTCATGTTAAATTAAATTATTAAATTAATTATTAAATTATTATTAATTAAATTAATTAATTAATTAATTAAATTAATTATTAAATTATTATTATTAAATAGAAAAAAAGTTATAACATTTTTTTTTGGTAGCGGCTTTCATCAGCCACCCTGTATATACCCAAAGTTCGGCCCGGCCAAACTTAAAGCTTTTTTGCTTGTTGTTTTTTGATATTTCTTTTAAATTCAAATCTCTAAAACAACAATTGTTCGCCTTTTTCCGTTTTTAATTCCTTATACATATTTTTATACCCTCCACCATAAGATGGGGGGTATACTAATTTCGTCATTCTGATTGTAACTACTCGAAATATTCGTCTGAGACCCCATGAAGTATATATATTCTTGATCGTCGTGAAATTTTATGTCGATCTAGCCATGTCCGTCTGTCTGTCCGTCCGTCCGTCCGTGCGTCCGTCCGTCCGTCTGTCTGTCGAAAGCACGCTAACTTCCGAAGGAGTAAAGCTAGCAGATTGAAATTTTGCACAAGTACTGCTTATTAGTGTAGGTCGGTTGGTATTGTAAATGGGGCACATCGGTCCATGTTTTGATATAGCTGCCATATAAACCGATCTTGGGTCTTGACTTCTTGAGCCTCTAGAGTGCGCAATTCTTATCCAATTGGAATGTAATTTTGCACGACATGTTTCGTTATGATATCCAATAATTGTGCCAAGTATGGCTCAAATCGATCCATAACCTGATATAGCTGTCATATAAACTGATCTTGGGTCTTGACTTCTTGAGCCTCTAGAGTGCGCAATACTTATCCGATTGGAATGGAATTTTGCACAACGTGTTTTGTTATGATATCCAACAACTGTGCCAAGTGTGGTTCAATTCGGTTCATAACCTGATATAGCTGTCATATAAACAGATCTTGGGACTTGACTTCTTGAGCCTCTAGAAGGCGCAATTCCTATCCGATTTAGCTTACATTTTTCATGAAGTTTTTTATTCTTACTTTCAACAATTAAGTTAAACAAGGTTCAAATCGGTTCATAACCTGATATAGCTGCCATATAAACCGATCTGGGATCTTGACTTCTTGAGCCTTTAGAGGTCGCAATTATTATCCGATTTGCCTGAAATTTTGTACTACGGATCCTCTCATGCCCATCAACATACGTGTTTATTATGATCTGAATCGGTCTATAGCCCGATACAGCTCCCATAAAAATCGATCTCTCTATTTTACTTCTTGAGCCTCCAAAGGGCGCAATTCTTATTCGAGATGGCTGACATTTTATACAGTTCTCCAACATGTAATTTAATTGTGGTCCAAACCGGACCATATCTTGATATCGCTCTAATAGCAGAGCAAATCTTTTCTTATATCCTTTTTTGCTTTAGAAGAGATGCCGGGAAAGGAACTCGACAAATGCGATCCATGGTGGAGGGTATGTAAGATTCGGCCCGGCCGAACTTAGCACGCTTTTATTCGTTAATTCCTTATGCATATTTTTATTTAGTCATTACGTTTGTGACACCTCGACATATTCGTCTAGACGCCATAAAGTATATATATTCTAGATCGTCTCAAAGGGCCATATCAGTTCAAATTTTTAGATATAGCTTCCATATAAACTGATCTCCCGATTTCACTTCTTGAGCCCCTGGAAGCCGTAATTTTTGTCCAATTTGGCTGAAATATTGCCTGCAGTGTTCCGTTATGGCTTCTAACAACTGTGTCAAGAACGGTTCAAAGCGATCTATAAACTGACATAGCTCCCAAATAAACCGATCTCCCGATTTGACTTCTTCAGCCCCTGTATTCGGCAATTTATGTCCGATTTGGCTAAATTTTGCATGTCGTTTTCTATTGTATGTATGACTTTCAACAACTGCAATAAGTGCGGTCTAAATCGGTCTAAAACCTGATATAGTTTTTTGGCCCAGAGACGAAGCCTATTGAAATTCGAAAAAATCGGTTCAAATTTAGATATTGCTGCTATATATATATTCGTCCAATTTGCAGTAATCTTATATATAAAAATCAATTTGTGTTTGTTTGTAGATTGGTTTGTTTGTGTGTTCCTTATAGATTCAGAAACGGTTGAACCGATTTTCTTGAAACTTTCATAGATGGTACATAATGACCCCGTGGTTAAAATAGGGTACTAAATTTTTTGATATCTGAAGGGGGGCGGACCCTTTCCCTAATTTTCAGAAACTCCAGATCTCGGAGATGGGTGGTGCGATTTAAGCGAAATTTTGTGTGCTCTCATACAGTACCCTAAAAATAAAAATTTGGTATCCAAATTTCGGATGGGTTACCTAGGGGGGGTGCCCCACCCTCAAACCTACCAAACATATATTTACACCAATCACGACAATATGGAAAACAAATGAAAGGTATTTAGGATAAGAAAAAGTATCTGATATCCAATTGTTGGACCAAGTGCTAGGGGGACCGCCCCAACACCCAAAACACCGGACGTCCCACCATCATAACAACCCCCAAATAGGACGTATTTGCTCACCAAGACAATTTGGGTCTTAAAGAGAGTGGAACTAAGTATTCATGGTTTTTAGGGCCAATACCCTAAACCGGACATATTTGCTGACTTTTGCAATAAGGGGTTTAAATGAGATTAGAAAACGAATTTGATATCTAATTTTGAGGCCAATGGCAATATGGGGTTCAAATAAATGATATATAGATATATGAGAATAGAGCACGTTGCAGATATATTTTGAGGGCATAGAATTTGGGGGACCACCCCACTCCCCAAAACACCCCTAAATCGGGCATATTTACCGACCATGACAATGTGGGTCTTAAATTAAAGGTATTGGGGTGTAGAGCAAGAATTGATACCCATTTTCGGGACCAATTTTTTGGGGGTCTACCTCTTTCCCAAAATACCCCACAAACAGCAATTTTTTAGTGACCATCGCAATATGGGGCTCAAATAAAGGTATTTGGAAGTAGAATACGAATTTGATATCCAAATTTAGGTGCATGTATTTAGGGCACCACCCCTTTCCCAAAACACCCCCAAAGGGAAAACAATTTTTCGACCATGCCAATATGTGGCTCAAATGAAAGATATTTGAGATTAGAAAAGAATTTGATAACATATTTTGGGGCCATGTGTTTGGGGGACGCCTCACCCTGTAAACTCCTCTTCATCAAATGGCAATATGTGGTTTAAATAAATGGTATTTGAGACAAGAGGCGATGCTAATATTTTTTCAGGGCCAAGTATCTGGGGGACCACCTCTTACCCGAAAACACCTCTAAATCAGACATCATAGAATATCGGGCTGAAATGAAGAATTTTAAGAATGGAGTACACCTTACATCCAAACTTAAATTGCTAGACCAATAAGGATAATATGGGATTCACATAAAGGCACTTATATTGTTAAACTGTTAGTCAAGCGAAATACTATTTTCGTAGGATGGTATTTGACTAAAAAATCTTTAATTGTCGAAAATAAATATTCCAAGGAAACTTTTGTTCCATAGAAAGTAAAAGAAGGCGCTGAGGAGCGGGCCCGGGTCAGCTAGTAATGCAATAAAATGGTTATTTGTTTACCTATTCTCTCGAAATTTGGCAGGAACGATTTTATCTTTTACTCTCGACATTACTGGTGGACTTCATGGAAATCGATTCAGATTAAGATATAGCTCTCCTATACATATATCGCCCGATTTTACCTTCCATAGCCCCAAAACACTTTGCACACTATATGAGAAGTTTGCTCGAAATCGGTTCAGATTCAGACATTGTTCCTATATATATTATATATATATATATATTCGTCCGATTTGCAGTTATAATGTAATAAAATTGTCATTTGTTTACCTATTCTCTCGAAATTTGACTGGAACGATTTTATCTTGACTCTCGACATTACTGGTGAACTTCATAGAAATCGCTTCATACTTAGATATAGCTGCCATATATGTATATCGTCTGGTTTTCACTTCTAAGGCGACGGCCAGCGCTTTTATTGACCGATCTTGCCAAAACTTTGTACAACGTTTTCCTCGACAACTACCATAATATATGAGAAGATTGCTCGAAATCGGTTCAAATTTCGATGTAGCTCCTTTATATAGTTCGTTCGATTTTGAGAAATATTGCAATAAAGTGCTAATTTGTCAACCGGTTCTCTTGAAATCTGGTAAGAAGGATTTTCTTATAACTCCCGATGATGGTTTTTTTTTTAATTTTTGAAATTTACAGAATACGGCCCAGATTTAGATATAGCTCCGATAAATGTATACCGCCCGATTTTCACTCCAAGAACCACTGCAAGCGCATTTATTTCCCAATCCTGGCAATGCTTTCCTCGGCAGCTACCACAATATCGACAGTTTTTGGGTAAATTGCAATAGTGTTGGAAATTGTCAATCATAAGTATTACAGTTTAAAAATATTTGCTCGAAATTTGATTGGGATTGTTTAATAACCCATCTGAAAACATCCACCGAGGTTCATCAAAATTAGTTCAAAATTGGATATAGCTTCCACATTGTACTTATAGTAGGTAGATGTAGGGTATTATACAGTCGGCACAGCCCGACTGCTTTTTTATACCCACCACCGAAAGATGGGGGTATATTTATTCTGTCACTCCGATTGCAACACATCGAAATACCCATTTCCGACCCTATAAAGTATATATATTCTTGATCAGCGTAAAAATCTAAGACGATGTTGCCGTGTCCGTCCGTCTGCCTTTTAAAATTACGCTACAGCTTTTAGAAATAGAGATATTGAGCTGAAACTTTGCACAGATTCTTTTTTTGTTCATAAGCATGTTAAGTTTGAAGATGGGCTGTATCGGATTATATCTTGATATAACCCCCATATAGATCGATCCGCCGATTTTGGGTCTTAGGCTCATAAAAGCCACATTTATTATCCAATTTTTCTCAAATTTGGGACAGTGAGTTCTGTTGCGCCCTTCGACACCCTTAGGCACATAAGAGCCACATTTATTTTGCCCAAAAAGTAATTGCGGATTTTTCATACAGTCGGCGTTGACAAATTTTTTCACAGCTAGTGACTCTGTAATTGCATTCTTTCTTCTGTCAGTTATCAGCTGTTACTTTTAGCTTGCTTTAGAAAAAAGTGTAAAAAAAGTATATTTGATTAAAGTTCATTCTAAGTTTTATTAAATATGCATTTACTTTCTTTTAAAAAATCCGCAATTACTTTTTGGGCAACCCAATATTATCCGATTTTTCTGAAATTTGAGACAGTGGGTTATGTTAAGCCCTTCGACATCCTTCTTCAATTTGGCCCAAATCGGTCCAGATTTTGATATAGCTGCCATATAGACCGATCTTTCGATTTAAGGTCTTGAGCCCATGAAAAGCGTATTTATTGTCCGATTTCACCGAAATTTGGGACAGTGAGTGGTGTTAGGCCCTTCAACATTCTTCTTTAATTTAGCTCAGATAAGTCCAGATTTGAATATAGCTGCCATATAGCCCGATCTCTCGATTTAAGATTTTGGGCCCATAAAAGGCGCATTTATTGTTCGCGTTGAGCGAAATGTGGGACAGTGAGTTGTGTTAGGCCCTTTGACATCCGTCTTCTCTTTGGCCCAGATCGGTTCAGAATTTTATATAGCTGCCATATAGACCGATCTCTCGATTTAAAGTCTTGGCCTCGCTGAAATTTAACAGTGACTTATGTTAGGTTTTACGACATCCGTGTAGTATATGGTTCAGATCGGTCTATATTTTGATATAGGTACCTAAAACACCAATATTTTGTTTTACAACATTTAATAATGACGTGTTCTTATTAGACCCCTCAATATCCGTGTCGAATATGGTTCAAATCGGATCATATTTCGATAAAGCTGATATGGGGGCTTAAATTATGCATTTTTCACCGGCTTATGACAAAAGGTGGTTTAAATGTATTCGCGAGGTGGTGGGTATCCAAAGTTCCGCCCGTCCTAACTTTAAGCCTTTTTACTTGTTATACCCTCCACCATAGTATGGGGGGTATACTAATTTCGTCATTCTGTTTGTAACTACTCGAAATATTCGTCTGAGACTCCACAAAGTATATATATTCTTGATCGTCGGGACATTTTGTGTCGATCTAGCCATGTCTGTCCGTCCTTCCGTCCGTCTGTCCGTCCGTCCGTCTGTCTGTCGAAAGCACGCTAATTTCCGAAGAAGTAAAGCTGGCCGCTTGAAATTTTGCACAAATACTTCTGATTGGTGTAAATGCGCCATATCGATCCATTGTTTGATATAGCTGCCATATAGACCGATCTGGGATTTTGACTTCTTGAGCCTCTAGAGATCGCAATTATTATCCGATTTGCCTGAAATTTTTTACGACGGATCCTCTCATGACCATTAACATACGTGTTTAATATGGTCTGAATCGGTCTACAGCCCGATACAGCTCCCATAAAAATCGATCTTCTATTTAACTTCTTGAGCCCCCAAAGGGCGCAATTCTTATTCGAATTGGCTGACATTTTACAAAGGTCTCCAACATATAATTGAATTGTGGTCCAAACCGGACCATATCTTGATAGCGCTCTAATAGCAGAGCAAATCTTTTCTTATATCCTTTCTTGCCTTAGAAGAGATGCCGTGAAAAGAACTCGATAAATGCGATCCATGGTGGAGGGTATATAAGATTCGGCCCGGCCGAACTTAGCACGCTTTTACTTGTTTTAATATTATTTTTATACCCACCACCGAAGGATGGGGGTATATTCATTTTGTCATTCCATTTGCAACACATCGAGATATCCATTTCCAACCCTATAAAGAATATATATTCTTGATCAGCGTAAAAATCTCAGGCGAGCTAGACATGTCCGTCCGTCTGTCCGTTGGTCTGTTGAAATCACGCTACAGTTTCTAAAAATAGAGATATTGAGCTAAAACTCCACAGATTCTTTCTTTGTCTGTAAGCAGGTTAAGTTCGAAGATGGGCTATATCGGACTATCTCTTGATATAGCCCCAATATAGACCGATCCTCCGATTTAGGGTCTTAGGCCCATAAAAGCCACATTCGTTGCTGAAATTTGGGACAGTGATTTGTGTAAGGCCTTTCAACATCCTTCGTCAATTTGGCCTAGATCGGTTCAGATTTGGATATAGTTGCCATAAAGACCGATCCTCCGAAATAGGGTCTTAGGCCCATAAAAGTCACATTTATTATCCGATTTTGCTGAAATTTTTGACAGTGAGTTGTCTTAGTTCCATCGACATCATTCATCAATTTGGCCTTGATCAGTTCAGATTTGGATATAGCTGCCATATAGACCGATCTCTTGATTTAAGATTTTGGGCCTATAAAAGGCGCATTTATTGTCCGATGTCGCCAAAATTTAGGACAGTCAGTTAAGTTAACCCCCTCGACATACTTCTGCAATATGACACAGATCGGTCCAGATTTGGATAAAGCTGCCATATAGACCGATCTCTAGGTTTTAGGTTTTGCTGCCACAAAAGTCGCATTTATTGTCGGATTTCGCCGAGATTTGGGACAGTGCGTTGTGTTGGGTTTTTAACATTTTTCTTCACATTGGCCCACATCGGTCCAGATTTGGAGTTAGCTGCCATGTAGACCTTTATCTCGATTTAAAGTCTTGGGCACATAAAAGTCGCATTTATAATCCGATAAAATACCTCTTATTTGAGCCTCATGTTTCAATGGTCAGCAAATACTTCCTATTTGGGTGGTGTTATGGGAGTGGGGTGATTCTATACACACATTTTCTCGAATATTGATATCAGATTCGTGCTTTACTCCCAAAGACCTTTCATATGAACCCAATATTGCTATAGCCGTAAAATTGACCTCTATGGGGATGTTATTGAGGAGGGGCGGCCCCCATACACTTAGCCCCACATTTGGATATCTGATTCTTATTCTACTATAAAATATCTTTTATTTAAGCCCCATATTGCCATGGTCAGTAAATAAGTCCTGTTTGGGGTGTGTTTTGGGGAAGGGGTGGACCCCCAGAAACTTGGTCCCAAATTTGGATATCAGATTTTTATTCTACTCGAAAATATTTTTCATTTGAGTCCCATATTGAAATGGTCGGTGAATATGTGGGATTTAGGGATGTTTTGGGGGTTGGGATGATCCCCAAAACACTTAGTCGCACATTTGGGTATCATATACGTGTTCTACTCGCAAATACTTTTCATTTGAAACTCATATTGTTGTGATTGGTATTAAAATATATTTTATGGGTTTTGGAGGTGAGGCCCCCTAGGTACCCCATCCGAAATTTGGATACTGAAGTTTTTGGTTAAAGTTTACTTAAAGAGAGCACACAAAATTTCGCCTAAATCGCACCACCCATCTCCGAAATCTGGCGTTTCTGAAAAGTAAGGTAAGGGGGAGGGGTAATTTGTTAACAGATTATTCTTCAAATTACTAGTGAATTTCATGGAAATCATGGTTTAGAATTGGATATACCCCCCCCCCCCCCCCCCCCCCATTGTACTTGTATTGTAGGTGTAAGGTATTATACAGTCGGCACCGCCTGACTTTTACCCTTGCTTGCTGGTTATATAATATCTACATACAAGAATTATTCTACAAGAAGTCAAGGTCCCAGATCGGTTTATATGGTACCTATATCAGCGCCATTCTCATCACAGTTTTTGAAGCCATATCAAAACACCTCATGCAAAATTTTAGCCAAATCGGATGAGAATTGCGTCCTCTAGCGGCTCAAGAAGTCAAGGTCCCAGATCGGTTCATATGGCAGCTACATCAGTTTATATACCGGTCATATCAAAACACCTCATGCAAAATTTTAGCCAAATCGGATGAGAATTGCGCCCTCTAGCTTAAGAAGTCAAGATCAGTTTATATGATGCCTATACCATGGACCGATTTAGAGCATATATAGAACAGTTGTTGGAAGTGTTACCAAAACACCACTGGCAAAATTTCAGCCAAAATTTCAGTAAAAGCCAAAAAAAATATTTATGTTGGATGTTTGTAAGGTCCAAAAAGTCGATTTTAGAAAATATTCTAGAGGGCGCAATTCTCGTCCGATTTAGCACAAATTTTGAACAACCGTTTCTCCCATGGCCTTTAACATACGTGTACAATGAGGTCTGAATCGATCTATAGCTTGATACAACCACCATATAAACCGATCTCCCGATTTTGCTTCTTCAACCCCTATAAAGCGCAATTATTATCCGAACGGACTGAATTATTACACAATGACTTCTACAATGTGCGGCATTCAATTCATCTATGGACCGAATCGGACTATAACTTGATATAGCTCAATTTGCGTAACAGTCCTTATTTATAATTCTTTGTTTGCTAGAAATGGATACCGTGTTAAGAGCTCGACAAATGCGATCCATGGTGGAGGGTATATAAGATTCGGCCTGGCCGAACTTAACACACTCTTACTTGTTACTTTTTCAAAAGAACTGAAAAGTATTTTCAAAAATTGCGTGTTTTTTTAAATATTTTACGACTGCGGCGCTTTTGTTTTTTCAAAGAAGTTAATAATAACAAATATTTTAAAAACTTGATTGAACCACAATTTAATATTGGGGCCCAAATTAATTTTTTATTATGAAAAAGCACCCTAAATTATTGGCCCTTTTTTCAGTTTCAATTTAGGGCGAAACTGTCTAGGGCCCACTGTCATGGCGCATCCAATTATTAACTTTTGGATTAAGACAGTGGTTAGAAGCGTACCGAGAAGGCTCACATATATTGGGAACTATGTAGATGAGCCGTGGGCTCGAAATGGGGCCTCAATCCTAGGACAGTCTGATGGCTCTACAGGAGCGTGATTAGACCAGTATTAATGCCTCAGTAGTTTGGTGGACTGCGATGGAGAAAAAGTGCAACCTAAGGATAATACAACAGGTACAGAGAATATGTTGCGGAAAGATGAGGACCACCATTAGGGCACTGGAGACTATCCTAGATACCCCACTAATAGGCATACAGATTAAGTGTGAGGCAGTGTGTATGTCCATAGTGGCATGGGGCGGATTAATATCCGCACCTTCTTTTCAACTTAACCTAACTAAAATCCTACACTATTCTATTGTAGGCCACCAAACGTGATATTCTAATTCACAGCACTATTGTGGGACAATAGTTCTGAGAATTAGCACTATTGCCCCAACTATAATTTGCCCAAAACTATTCAGCATTTTATTCGTAATCCAAAAACCTTTATAGCTTTCGGAATAGAAATAAGATTCTTTTGGAATCTTCTGTCGGTTTAATATAGAAGGGCAAAGCTATCAAGGAAGTGATGCTACCCTCTTGAAAAACAGGTTTTACTAACATCAATATTTTAGTAAAACATCAATATGTTTCGATCTTGCCAAATATTTGCAGGTTGATGCCAAATTCATTGCACTTTGATTGTCGCAATAGATTGTTGTGGGCTTTTAATTTAGTTTTGGGTCGTGTTCTGCTTCAAAATTTCTTAGCCATACAATCTCTTGAACTTTGGCAAAAAGTGCCATGTATTCGGCTTCTGTAGACGATATGCATTTCCAGGACAATTGTTAAAAGTACTGAGCTTATTTACGGCTTGACATATTTCGAATTCCTAGGCATTGCTTTGCTTCTCCCAAAAACTTCATTTTAAAATCCTTCATTAACTGAACTTTTATCGACATATATGGCCAAAAACGTCATATTTGATCCATCTCTGTGCATGTAAATGCAAGGATTTACTTTGGATCTAATTAGTCCTATTTTGATAAGAACTTTATCCAAATTCGTATTCCAAACTAAGCTCGACTGCTTAAGCCCATATACTGCTTTATTCAGCCTTAAGATATGACCATCATCACTCTTAATTGGAATACCTTCAGGTTTTTCAATACAGAAACCACTTCCAGCTTACCTTGTAAGAAAGCTGTGACTGTATCCATTTGATTTCTTTGCAGGTCATATTTCGCTGCTAAAGCCATAAGAAAACGTATTGAAGTGTACCTTACTACAGGTGTATATGTTTCATCGTAGTCTATTCCTCTTTTCGGTGGGGCTACACTAATCTGGCTTTATATCGAATACTGTTACCTGGCTCCTTCTTCTTTGTGAAACCCCATTTGGTCTTGATGACATTCATTCCAGGCGGCTTTTCTACTAATTTCCATGTATTGTTCACTTCCATGTGTTATACTTTAAGATTTTATCTTGCTTTTCATTGCGTTAATCCATTTCTGCTTCTCAGAGCTGTTCATAGCATCTTCAAGACTTATTGGCTCGTCTGCGCTAAATTCTTGTTTGACGGTTAGAGCTTTGTTTTTCGCTGCGAGTCTGGGTGGAACCGATGAAAAGCCTTGATTATCTGCATAATCAATTGCTGCAGGAACATCATCAATATGTTCGCTTTGAACTTCTTCAGATTCCCCTACTTCATGCGCATCTTCTAGGATTGATGAGTATGACCCAAAATCCCTTTGATTATCAGGGATATCACCATTTTGTACCCCCGACACCCGACACTCACCAGGTTGAATAGCCGACAAATGCACACTTTTCCGATTTTGCGTCAAGTTTACGACGTTTTTGTTTAGGGATATGATACATGGCTGTACATCCAAATATTTACGTTAGGCTTGTGTCCAGACCACATATCTTCCGGAGTCTTTTGTATCATTTTGTGTGGTGATCGGTTTATGATATGGGTTGCACAATTCACTGCTTCCAACCAGAAAGATTTCGGCATACCTGCTTCACACAACTTTGCTTTGAGATTTTCCATTAATTTCCGGTTCCTCTCAGCAAGACCGTTCTGCTCTGGGGTATATGGAATCGTAGTCTGATGAATTATTCCACTTTTTTTAACTCAGCAGCCAGTTTCTTATTCACGTATTAATTACAGTTGTCAGTTCTTAAAATTTTGATTGACTTCCCTGTTTGATTTTCCACCTCGGCTTTATATATTCAAGAAAACGATCCACAACTTCGTATTTGCTTTTTATGCAATATACATACGTTTACCTTCCAGGTACAATCATCTACGAACGTCACAAAATAAAGTTTTCCACCCATGGACTTCACTTCCATAGGACCACATACGACAGAATGAATAATGTTTAAAACCTTTGACGCTCTGGAGCCTTCTGACGGGAAACTGAGACGATGTTGTTTACCTTCTGCGCATGGTATACACGATTCTACAGAATCTTTGCTCAAATGTACACCTTCCACTTAACCGTTGGCTAGAAGTTTCAGATTTTTAGATCCTAGGTGTGCAAATCTTCGATACCAAAGTTCGGTTGAGTTTTCAGTTGCTATATTCACGCTTTTGGCTGAATGAACATCCAATTTTTAAAAGTCATTTATTTGCTTTGCCATTCCAATGAATATTTTGGAAGAATTTATAATACGGCATCCAGATCTATCGAATACTATACCATTTTGATGATCTACAACCTTCTTTATAGACAAAAGATTCACTTTCAGTTACAATTTCATTACCTCTTGGCGTTTTTAGATTCATCTTTATATCACCCTTTTCAACAGCTTGTATTTTCGTATTATTGTATATGCGGCTTTAATTTCACTAGAGTACTCACAAAAATTGTTCAAATGTTCTCGTCGTGCTGTCATGTGATTGGTAGCACCGCTGTTAATATACCATTCCTCGGTTGATGATTCTACTCTGAGAGCTGCGAACATTGTACTATCTTTACTTGCGGACTTCTTTTCCTTCGGCTTTGTCGGGCAATCTGATGCAAAATGACCAATGCCATCACAATTGGAGCATCGCGACTTTCCTTTCTTGCCTTTTTTGGACCATTTTTCTTCACATACTTGCCTCCAATAAATGTTCCTTTCTTTGAAAATAACGCAGTATTTGAGGGCAAAGGTTCAAATTTAACTTCCTGTAAAAACTTCATCTTTACACTATCCGCTGTTAACAGTTTACCTGTGCATAATCATTGGCTGGTATTCAACAGGGAGTCCTTTCAGAAACAAACTTCCAATCCATTCGTCATCAACACAGAATCCAGTGTCGTTCAATTTTTGGGCTCTTGTGATAATCTGATTTATATAGTCTTGCACTGAAGAACATTCCACTATTTGTACAGAACATAATTTTTGCAACAAATCAATTCATCTGTCCAATCCAGTATCTTGAAATAGATTCTTAAGGGCCTTTAGCCGCTGTCTTACAATCACGGACATGTACATACAGACTCTTGTCAATTGCCAAAATGATTTTGGATCTAGTTTTTCGGTCCTTCTCACCATCAACTGCAGCTACGTTACTTACAAGCTCTATGCATGACCATGCATCTTCCAGTTCTAGTTGCGTCTTAATTTAGTTTGGCACACAATCTATTTATATGTTTCCCAATTCATTTATGATCTGGGCTTATAACCATTTAGCAGAGCAAAAAAATAGAAACACGTCTATTCAATTGAATGATTGGAAAGCAAAAGATATTTAATACTTATTGACAGAGCTTACGAAGACTTAAAACAAAAATAAAAATCCAATTCTCATGGACTACATGTTTTTGTTCGTACAAGTTTATTTCACAAAGAGTTTATTTCAACAATAATTTTCGATATAACTCATCGATTGATTATAAACTTTCTCCAAACAAAAGAGATTTTTAAGTTTACACCAAGCATATGAAGTTGTGACAAAGGTAGTTAAAAGGTTGTTATATTTTACGATAACTCTTGAGTTACCATACTCCCCAAGCACAGAGCTGAATAGTCGAGCAATTTTGATTCTACTTTGGCTTCGAGCTCTTAAAAATTTTATATTTTTTACCCACACCATAGATTTTTGGCCCACAGTTTCCACAATAACCTCCGACGAATGCATATCAGTGACAGTGTGTTCTGGAGCCACCTTGTTTGCTGGAGAGTTTCCCATGAAATATGTGCCAACGAGTAGATCTATTGTTTTATACCCTCCACCATAGGATGGGGGGTATACTAATTTCGTCATTCTATTTGTAACTACTCGAAATATTCGTCTGAGACCCCATAAAGTATATATATTCTTGATCGTCGCGACATTTTATGTCGATCTAGCCATGTCCGTCTGTCTGTCGAAAGCACGCTAACTTCTGAAGGAGTAAAGCTAGCCGCTTGAAATTTTGCACAAATAATTTTTATTAGTGTAGGTCGGTTGGAATTGTAAATGGGCCATATCGGTCAATGTTTTGATATAGCTGCCATATAAACCGATCTTGGGTCTTGACTTCTTGAGTCTCTAGAGTGCGCAATTCTTATCCGATTGGAATGAAATTTTGCACCACGTGTTTTGTTATGATATCCAACAACTGCGTTAAGTGTGGTTCAAATCGGTTCATAACCTGATACAGCTGTCATATAAAAAGATCTGTGGACTTGACTTCTTGAGCCTCTAGAGAGCGCAATTCCTATCCGATTTGGCTGAAATTTTGCATGACGTATTGTATTCTTTCTTTCAACAACTGTGTCAAATCAGGTTCAAATCGGTTCATAACCTGATATAGCTGCCATATAAACCGATCTGGGATCTTGATTTCTTGAGCCTCTAGAGATCGCAATTATTATCCGATTTAATTGAAATTTTGTACGACGGATCCTCTCATGACCATCAACATACGTGTTTATTATGGTTTGAATCGGTCTATAGTCCGATACAGCTCCCATATAAATCGATCTCTCTTCTTTTTCGAATTGGCTGACATTTTACACAGGTCTCCAACATAAAATTTAATTGTGGTCCAAACCGGATAATATCTTGATATCGCTCTAATAGCAGAGCAAATCTTTTCTTATATCATTTTTTGCCTTAGAAGAGATGCCAGGAAAGGAACTCGACAAATGCGCTCCATGGTGGAGGGTATATAAGATTCGGCCCGGCCGAACTTAGCACGCTTTTACTTGTTTCACTAGACATTGTCCATGCATTATCTGACTTCTGAATATATCCCACCGTAATAGGTTTCGAGGAAAGAATTTTCATTAGCCTAGAACCCTCAGTTGTATCCTCCACGGAGCTGCAGAAATCCACAAAGGATATGTTCTGAGCCTTTCTCAGCTTGCCCTTATATTATATACTTAGATCAGCCTTATAGATGTCCCAATCGTGTGATCCCTTGTGGCTTTCGTTCTATTGAAGAGATTTCTGCAGTCCTTCCTTAGACCAACCAATTCTCGGGTCAACCATTGCGGTCACTGTTTGCCCCTTGGAGTGGCACAAGGACTTGCTGACAAAGCAAGTCATTCAAGACCTTCGTGATCCGCTTGACCATTATGTCTATATCCTACGCAGTTTCTGCTTCCTTTTCAGGTCTAGAAGAGATAGTCGTACAGAATGTGTGCCGAAATGTATCCCAATCCACCTTTCTTCTGTTTAGTTGGGGGACCACTTCTGCAGTATATTCCCCAAGGCTGAAACAAATATATCAATGATCAGAGAGGCTGTGAGGCCAACACTTCCCAGTCGTTTATCTTTGCGCTTATATCTCACGATACAAATATAATATATAGAACCACCTATCTGTTGCTGTTAATAGAGGTTGGTTTATTCCCTTTATTACAAACGAGATCGTCATATTGCATCTTATAATATACTAGCTGACCCGGGCCCGCTACGCTGCGGCTTCTTTCACTTTATATGGAACAAAAGTTTCCTTGGAATATTTGTTTTCGACAATTACAGAACTTTTAGTGAAATACCATGCTACGAAAATAGTATATCGCTTGACTTACAGTTTAAATCCCATATCTTTATTGGTCTACGAATTTAAGATTGGATGAAAGGTGTACTCCATTCTTAAAATACTTCATTTCAGCCCGATATTCTCATGATATCTGATTTAGGGTGTTTTCGGGGGTGAGGGGTCCCTCAGACACTAGGCCCTGAAAAAATACCATTTATTTAAACCCCATATTGTCATTAGTTTAGGGAAGTTTACACGATGAGTCGTCCCCCAAACACATGGCCCAAAATAGGTTATCAAATTCGTTTCCTAATCTCAAATACCTTTCATTTGAGCCACATATTGGCATGGTCGAAAATATGTTACCCTTTGGGGGGTGTTTCGGGGAAGGGGTGATGCCCTAAATACATGGTCCTACATTTCGATATCAAATTCGTATTCTACTCCCAAATACCTTTATTTGAGCCCCATATTGCGATGCTCAGTTTGTGGGTTATTAAGGGGGTAGACGCCCAGAAAATTGGTCTCGAAAGTGGGTATCAATTCTTGCTCTACCCCCCAATTCCTTTCATTTAAGCTCCACATTGACATGGTTGGTAAAAATTCCCGATTTAGGGGTGTTTTGGGGATTGGGTTGGTCCCCCAAACACTAAGCCCGGAAAATGTATCAGCAACGTGCTCTATTCTCATATATTGGGTTGCCCAAAAAGTAATTGCGGATTTTTTAAAAGAATGTAAATGCATTTTTAAAGACTTAGAATGAACTTTAATCAAATATACTTCCTTTACACTTTTTTTCTAAAGACAGCTAAAAGTAACAGCTGATAACTGACAGAAGAAAGAATGCAATTACAGAGTGACAAGCTGTGAAAAAATTTGTCAAAGCCGACTATATTACTACTATATTACCGACAATTACTTTTTGGGCAACCCAATATTTAGTGATAACGGCAATGTGGGACTCAAATGAAAGGTATTGAGGATTAGAAAATGTATCAGCTATCCGAATGTCGGACCAAGTGATTGGGGGGCCACCCCCAATCAGAAGTTCTAAATTTGCCAGGAAGATGGCAAAAGGTTATCGAAGAAAATGGCAATTATATATTTGATTAAGGCGATTCTAAGTTTTATTAAAAATGCATTTACTTTCTTTTAAAAATCCGCAATTACTTTTTAGGCAACTCATAAGTCCTGTTTGGGGGGTGTTTTGGAGAAGGGGTGGACCCCCAAAAACTTAGTCCCACTTGGATATTAGATTCGTATTTTACTCCCAAAGACCTTTCATTTGAGTCCCATATTGCCATGGTCGGTAAATATGTCGATTTAGGGGTGTTTGGGGCGCATTTGGACATTAGATTCGTATTTTACTCCCAAGGACCTTCCATTTGAGCCCCACATTGTCATGGCCAGTAAATAAGTCCTGTCGGGATCGTGTTTTGGGGAAGGGGTGGACCCCCAGAAACGTGGTCCCACATTTGTATATTAGATTCATATTCTACTCACAAATACAAATTGGGGTGGCCCCCCTAACATTTGTTTCGCCAATTGGATACAAGATACGTTTTCTTATCCTAAATACCTTTCAATTGCGTCTCATATTGACATGATTGTAGTAAGCATATATTTGCTAGGTTTTAGAGAGGGACGGCTCCCCTAAATACCCCATCCGAAATTTGCATTTTGGATATGCACCATCTGAAAATTTCAAGAAATTTAGTTTAGCAGTTTCTGAGTCTATAAGGAACGCATAAACAAACAAACAAACACCATTTGATTTTTATACCCTCCACCATAGGATGGGGGTATACTAATTTCGTCATTCTGTTTGTAACTACTTGAAATATTCGTCTGAGACCCCATAAAGTATATATATTCTTGATCGTCGTGACATTTTATGTCGATCTAGCCATGTCCGTCCGTCCGTCTGTCAGTAAAAAGCACAGTAACTTTCGAAGGAGTAAACATAGCCGCTTGAAATTTTGCACAAATACTTCTTCTTAGTGTAGGTCGATTGGGATTGTAAATGGGCCATGTTTTGATATAGCTGCAATATAAACTGATCTTGGGTCTCTAGAGGGCGCAATTCTTGTCCGATTTGACTGAAATTTTGCACGTGGTGTTTTGGTATCACTTCCAACAACTGGTTCTAATCGGTCCATAACCTGATATAGCTGCCATATAAACCGATCTTGGGTCTTGACTTCTTGAGCGTCTAGAGGGCGCAATTCTTATCCGATTGGAATGAAATTTTCCACAACGTGTTTTGTTACGATATCCAACAATTGCGCCAAATATGGTTTAAATCGGTTCATAACCTGATATAGCTGTCATATAAACCGATTTTGTTTCTTGACTTCTTGAGCCTCTAGAAGGCGCAATTCTTATCCGATTTCAATGAAATTTTGCACGAAGTATTTTGTTATAATATCCAACATCTGTGTTAGGTATGGTTCAAGTCGGTCAATAACCTGATATAGCTGCCATATAAACGGATCTCGGGTCTTGAATTTTTGAGCCTCTAGAGTGCGCAATTCTTCTCCGATTGGAATTTTGCACGACGTATTTTGTTATGATATCTATCAACTGTGGCAAGAATGGTTCAAATCGGTTCAAAACCTGATATAGCTGTCATATAAACAGATCTGGGGACTTGACTTCTTGAGCTTCTAGAGGGCGCAATTCGTATCCGATTTGGCTAAAATTTTGCATGACGTCTTCTATTCTTACTTTCAACAACTGTGTCAAACAGGGTTCAAATCCGTTCATAACCTGATATACAATAGCTGCCATAGAAACCGATCTGGGATCATGACTTCTTGAGCCTCTAGAGGTCGCAATTATTATCCGATTTGCCTGAAATTTTGTACAACGGATTCTCTAATGACCATCAAGATACGTGTTTATTATGGCCTGAATCGGTCTATAGCCCGATGCAGCTCCCATATAAATCGATCTCTCTATTTTACTTCTTGAGCCCCCAAAGGGCGCAATCCTTATTCGAATTGGTTGACATTTTACACAGGTCTCCAACATATAATTTAATTGTGGTCCAAACCGGACCAACATATAATTTAATTGTGGTCCAAACCGGACCAAATCTTGATATCGCTCTAATAGCAGGGCAAATCTTTTCTTATATCCTTTTTTGCCTAAGAAGAGATGCCGGGAAAAGAACTCGACAAATGCGATCCATGGTGGAGGGTATATAAGATTCGGCCCGGCCGAATTTAGCACGCTTTAACTTGTTACATATAAGATACCGGACCATAGTCAGGATTCATAATTTCCTCCACTGTTGCGTTCAACTCGTCTTCAGAGTACGCCTGGAGTTCATCCTTACAAGATTCGTTTGATCTTGTCATGTTGAGAATCAAGCTAAGGCTTTGGCCGACGGTAGAGATGAAGATAGCTTGTTAATGTCCTATGTTCACACTGAACATTTTACTACTGGTCATATTTCATTGTAATAAATTTAAACGGTTTGTATGAAATCTATATCAGATTATGGACCGGTTCAGACCATGTTTGGCACGCATAATGAAGGTCATAGAACAAAAGTCTTGTACACAATTTCAGCCAAACTGGATAAGAATTGCGTCTTCTATAGGCTCAAGAAGTATAATCGGCTGATCATTTTCTATGGGAGCTATATCAAGTTATGAAATTTTGCACAAATACTTAATGTTGATGTAGTTAGTTGAGGATTGGAAATGGGCCATATCGGTTCGGATTTGCATATAGCTCCCATGTAAACCGAATTCCCGATTTGACTTCTTGAGCCTCTGGATCACGCAATTTTCATCCGGTTTAGATGAAATTTTGTTTTGTTATGCTCTTCAACTAAATTTAGTTCGCATAAAATTTAGCAGAGTCCATGGTGGTGGGTTCCACAGATTCGGCCCGGCCGAACTTAGCACGCTTTTACATGTTTGCGCTGCTTTATTTTGTTGTTGGATTTATTTGTCCAGGTGAAACCAATATAAGACATTATTTTGCTGATTCCTAAAGTCGTTACTAAGTATTTCTTGTGTGCCTTCAAAAGCTGGCATTCTGGAAGACCTTCTGTTGCAGGCCTTCTAGAAGTAATCGAAATAGAAGTGGCAAGGCAAGGCATTGCCCTCCAATGAGGCGACAAGGCCTTATTGCATTTTTAAAAGGTCTTATATGAGCAATTATGCCCACTTCATTTACCCGCTGGGGGACTGCAATAGTGTTGCTAAACACAACTCGAAATGCGTTGGTTTCGTTTCGGCATTAACTTATTTCCTTAGGAAATTAGTACGGGCAATGGCAATACTATTAAGGAATGGCAAAACATTTGGAATATTTCATCACTTGAATATGTATTAGTCGTGTGGATTTGGTTGTCCCATGCAGGTTCTTGATCTTAATCCGGCATTGAATGGGTAGAACTTGTAACTTTTAAAACCAGATTGAAAATGATTTTAAAAGAAACAGAATCGTCTGCACGACTCTCTCTAACATTCACTCCAACATGCGTTTTTGACGAAAATAAAATCATTTATGTGTTTAAATCACAAATATATCACAAAATTTATGCAGCATAAAATTCATTGAAAGGATGTAACAGACGAAACGGTTACAACGGTAGAGTGAAACAAAAATACAATAAGAACACAAAAGGGAATGCCTTTCTTTACATTCTTTAACACAATTCTATGCTAAATATGCTGCATAGAAGTTCAATAAAAGCAAAAAAAGTAAAATTCCCAAAAACGCAAAAATCGTTACAGATTTGGGATCCACATGAAATTCGAGAGCAGGTCTAATAAGAGGAAGTAAAATTCCGATTCAGCCGCTGCTTGCCCCTTAGGGAATAAGCTTGCTGGAGCATGACGCTATGGTCCGTGCATGGTTAGATATGTGTAAACATGAATGTTGCCTTGTAGTTGTCAGAATTTATATAAGCAGAGTTGTCTTTCAACTACAAGTGTGCGAGTAGGCGTTTGAGTATGTGGTTGCTTGTGCAAAGTAGACATTAAAGCACGAATGCCCGCCCTTTAGCAGTCAGGAATTCCAATAAAAAGCGTTATCTTTAGCCCCGGCGATATTGATGCTGTCGCTGCCTGTGTGATTGGTGTGAACACTTGGCCATTGACGCCAACAACCAATTCAAGGTGATACAGTGGATAACAAGTAAAAACGAGCATAGTTCGGCCTATCCAAATCTGGGGAACCATCATGATGAATTTTGCAAAAAATAAACGCAAACATGTGTAGACCTATCTGAACGATAATTCATGTAGTTGTTGGAGAGCAAAAGTGTAATTCTCGTACCAAATTGCGGGAAATTGGATGCAAGAGGTAGTGCTTAGGAGCTTATCTATTGATGCCCCCATCTTGCTTTTTAATTTGAAAGATGTAAAACGTAAGTGAACTTTATGTACAAAATTTCAGCCAAATCGAGCAAATCTTAATGCCTCTACGGGCCGGGGAAAACAAATTTTTAGAAAAATTTTTATTGAAATTTTGTCATTAGGAAAAATTGAAATGAAATTTTGGGGCCCGAACTAAAGAGAATGTTACGCTGTATTATTACAATTTTGTCTTTAGGAAAAACTGTGATGAAGTTTTATCGTTTAAAATATTACTCTGAAATTCTGTCTTTAGAAAAAATTTCATTAAAATTTATTGTTTTCAATATAAACCGATCTTCCGATTAGACTTCTTGAGCGTCAAAAGGGGCGAAATTCTTATCCAATGTGGTTAAAATTAGCATATGTCGTTTTGGTAAGACTTCCAACAACTGTTCTAAGTATGGTCTAAATCGGTATATAAATTGATATAGCTGCCATATAAACCAATCTCCAAGTATGACTTTAGAGCCTCTGGTCGGCGCTATTATTACTCGATTTGCCGGAAATTTTAGAGGTGGTGTTTTTCTATGACTGGTGTTTTTCTATTCGAAAAAGTCATTTAAAGAACTTGTTTTATTATGCTTTTCTGTCTCAATAGAAACAACAAGTAAATGCGTGCTAAGTTCGACCGCGCCGAATCTTATTTACACTCCACCATGGATCGCATTTGTCGAGTTCTTTTCCCGGCATCTTTTCTTCGACAAAAAAGGATAAAAGAAAAGATTTGCTCTGCTATTATAGCGATATCAAGATATCCGGTCCGGTTCGGATCACAACTAAATTATATGTATGAAACATGTGTAAAATGTCAGCCAATTCAAATAAGAATTGCGCCCTTTGGGGGCTCAAGAAGTAAAATAGAGAGATCGATTTATATGGGAGCTGTATCAGGCTAGCTTAATCGGGTAATGGACCGATTTGAACCTTATTTGGCACAGTTGTTGAAAGTCGTAATAAAATACGTCATGCAAAATTTCAGCCAAATCGGATAAGAATTGCGTCCTTTAGAGGCTCAAGAAGTCAAGACCGAAGATCGGTTTATGTGGCAGCTATATCAGGTTATAGAACGATTTGAACCAAACTTGGCACAGTTGTTGGATATCACAACAAAACACGTCGTGTAAAATTTCATTTCAAGCGGATAAGAATTGCGTCATCTAGAGGCTCAATAAGTCAAGACCGAAGATCGGTTTATAGGGCAGCTATCTCAAAACATTGACCGATATGGCCCATTTGCAAACCCAACCGACCTACACTAATAAGAAGTATTTGTGCAAAATTTCCTTCGAAAGTTAGCGTGCTATCGACATACAGACGGACGGAAGGACAGACGGATAAATATAGCTAGATCGACATAAAATGTCACGACGATCAAGAATATATATACTTTATCGCATCTCAGACGAATATTTCGTGTAGATACAAACAGAATGACGAAATTAGTATACCCCCATTCTATGGTGGAGGGTATAAAAACAAAATGAACAAGTAAAAGCGTGCTAAGTTCGGCCGGGCCAAATCCTATATACTCTCCACCAAGGATCGCATTTGTCGAGTTCTTTCCCCGGTATCTCTTCTTAGGCAAAAAAGGATAAAAGAGAAGATTTGCTCTGCTATTATAGCGATATCAAGATATGGTCCGGTTTGGGTCACAATTAAATTATATGTTGGAGACCTGCGCAAAATGTCAGCCAAATCGAATAAGAATTGCGCCCTTTGGGGGCTCAAGAAGTAAAACAGATAGATCGATTTATATGGGAGCTGTATCGTGCTATAGACCGATTCAGACCATAATAAACACGTATGTTGATGGTCTCTCATGACCATCCGTCGCACAAAATTTCAGACAAATCGGATAATAATTGCGACTTCTAGAGGCTGAAGAGTCAAAATCCCAGATCGGTTTATATGGCTGCTATATCAGGTTATGAACCGATTTGAACCTTATTTGACACAGTTGTTGAAAGTAATAATAAAATACGTCATGCAAAATTTCAGCCAAATCGGATAGGAATTGCGCCCTCTAGAAGCTCAAGAAGTCATGACCCAAGATCGGTTTATATGGCAGCTATATCAGGTTATGGACCGATTTGAACCATACCTGGCACAGTTGTTGGATATCATAACAAGATACTTTATGCAAAAATTCATTCAAATCGGATAAGAATTTCGCACTCTAGAGGCTCAAGAAGTCAAGACCGAAGATCGGTTTATATGGCAGGTATATCAAAACATGGACCGATTTCAACCATACTTAGCGCAGTTGTTGGATATCATAGCAAAACACGTCGTGGAAAATTTCATTCCAATCGGATAAGAATTGCGCACTCTAGAGGCTCAAGAAGTCAAGACCCAAGATCGGTTTATATGGCAGCTATTTCAAAACATGGACCGATTTCAACCATACTTAGCACAGTTTTTGGATATCATAACAAAACACGTCGTGCAAAATTTCATTCCACTCCGATAAGAATTGCGGACTCTAGAGGCTCAAGAAGTCAAGACCCAAGATCGGTTTATATGGCAGCTATATCAAAACATGGACCGTTATGGCCCATTTACAATACCAACCGACCTAAACTAATAAGAAGTATTAGTGCAAAATTTCAAGCGGCTAGCTTTACTCCTTCGGAAGTTAGCGTGCTTTCGACAGACGGACGGACATTGCTAGATCGACATAAAATGTCACGACGATCAAGAATATATATACTTTATGGGGTCTCAGACGAATATTTCGAGTAGTAACAAACAGAATGACGAAATTAGTATACCCCCCATCCTATGGTGGAGGGTATAAAAAAAGTATTGCTATGTTATTGGAACAATATCAAGTTATGGTTCATTTCGGACCATAATTGAACTGAATATTAAAGACCATAGTAGAAGTCATTGTGTAAAATTAAAGCCAAATCTAGTAAGAATTGCGCACTTTGGGGGCTGAAGAAGTAAAATAGGGAGTTCGGTTTATAGGGGAGCTGTATTAGGCTACAAACTGATTCTTGCCATATTCGACACGTATATTAAACGCCATGATAGAAGCCGATGTACAAAATTTCAGCCAAATACTTGCGCCCTTTAGAGGCTCAAGAAGTCAAGATCCCATATCAGTTTATATGGCAGCTATATCAGGTTATGGACCGATTATAACTATTCTTAGCGCAGTTGTTGAAAGTTAAAATAAAACATGCCATGCAAAATTTCAGCTAAATCGGATAATTATTGCGTCCTCTAGTGGCTCAAAAAGTCAAGACCACTGGTCGTTTTATATGGCAGCTATATCAAAACATTGACCGATTTTGCCCATTTACAATTTCAACCGACTTACACTAATAGAAAATATTTGTGCAAAATTTCAAGCACCTAGCTCTACACCTTCGTGAGCCTCTAGAGGGCGCAATTGTTGTCCGATTTGACCGAAATTTTGCACGTGCTGTTTTGGTATCATTTCCAACAACTGTGTTAAGTATTGTCAAAACCGGTACATAACCTGGTATAACTGCCATATAAGCCAATCATGGGTCTTGACTTCTTGAGCCTCCAGAAGGCGCAATTCGCATTAGATTTGGCAGAAAATTTGTACAACGACTTCTTCCTTGATATTCAACGTACGTGTGCTACATGGTCTGAATCGATCTATAGCTTGATACAGCTCCCATATAAACCGATCTCCCCATTTTGATTCTTGAGCCCCTACAATGTTCAGCATTCAATAAATTTTTAGTCCGCATCGGACTATAACTTGATATAGCTCCCATACCGCGCCAAGAGCTCGACAAATGTTATCCATGGTGGAGGGTATATAATATTCGGCCTGGCCGAACTTAGCACGCTTTTACTTGTTTGATATTTTTTTTTGTCAAGACACGCCACTTTGTGTCTGCATAGTAGCAGCGGGACGTATGTTTGACTCATTCTCACTTTTCTTCGCATATCAAATGTGCGAAAGGGAACATAATTTAATCTTGACCAATGATTAACTTATTCCATTGATGGGCACACTAACATAGCTGAAATCAACCAAGTGCAACAATGCTTTGTAAAATAATAGCAATGCGTTGACATAGAAATCGAATTTCAATTTAAAAAATTATTAAAGCAATTATTATCAATAATGCGCTTGCAGTGACCCAAGAAGTGAAAATCGAAATATAAATATGGCAACTATATATGAATCTGAACCGATTTCTATGAAATTCTCCAGTAATATAAAATACATAAGAAAATCCTTTCTGCCAAATTTTGAGATAAACAAATAAGCACTTTATTGCAATATTAGCCCAAATCTAATGAACACATAAATGGGAGCAATATCTAAATCTGAAACGATATCCAGCAAACTTCTTAGATATCGTGGTAGTCGTTGGGGAAAGCGCTGTACAAAATTTTTCCAAGATTGGTCAAAAAATGCGTTTACAGTGGCTGTAGGAGTCGATCGATATTATCTAAATCTGAACCGATTTCTATGAAACTCACCATTAATGTCAGGAGTCATAAGAGAATCCCTCCTGCTAAATTTCGAGAGAATCGGTTAACAAGTGACCGTTTGATAGCATTGTAACAGCAAATCGGACGAACATATATATGAAAGCTATATTTAAATCTGCCCTATTCCTTAGTGGAATGTTCATGGGCACATTTTTTCCAATTTCGCTAGGACGAAAACCATGGCTGTAACAAATTTGAAGACGATCGGATGAAAACTGCGCCCTGTACTTTGTACATAAATTAATATGGATAGACGGATAAATATTGATATAGGACACAACAGATAAAATTAGTACTCCCACTTAATTGGGCTTTATTTCAAAATTATGGTTTCATTTAATATGAAACAATACAAAAAATTTTGGGGTCACTGCGGCCTTTATATTTATATTTGGGATCTTTGGGATAGGTCATGCGGCTAGAAAGGTTAGTCTTGCCTATGCACCTGCAAGAAGCTAGTGGCAAAAGTTGGGTGTATAAGCTGCGTGTCATGCATTGAGAGTATACTGCAGTTGTCAGACCTACAATGCTTTATACTATTTTAATCTGGTAGACGACGCTACTGCTCAATACTCAACCAAAAGCTTGTTGGCGTTCATCAGATAGTGTCGTCCTTAAAGCGGCTGTAATGCACAAACAAACCAAACTGTTTGTGCATTACAGCCGCTTTAAGGACGACACTATCTGATGAACTCAATATTAGATCTAATGCTTCTGGACATTGTGTCTAGACACATTTTTGCTACCACCGCTGAGGCTAAGAGAGCCTTTTCTCTATGTAATGCGGCGGCTGCTGACTCCAGCGGAACTGAAATCTGTGAGTATGGTTTTAGCGACATAAAAGCTAATTCTCCGGGATCACGCCCGAAGGTCAATGAATGACAGATAGTCACAATGTGGGGGTTGTGAATAGTCCAAAATTATATGTCCCAATCTAAACTTGTGCTGATAATAGCAAACACCGTCTGCTGACTGTGGCAAGAAAAGTACGCACGACACTGCATGGAAGCAGGATATCGGAAAGCTGCAAACACAAAAGGTGGCAACGGCGCACTCGACTAAGTTGACCCAATTGCTTGAAGAAAGTACTCCCTGCCCCAATAGGACAGCAGCGTAATGGTAAACCATTGCCCACTCCATAGAATGAGCAGCAACATCCTTACTTGGGCACCAAAATCCACCCCAAGGAACCAATGGTACGACCAGGAGTACCAAAAAGCTACTGAAGCCGAGAGTGCGGCGTACAGGGCAACCTTTAGTCAGTAGCAACGCGCCAGGCGAATTAGAAGTATCGGGAGAAAAGGAGTGGGGAGAAACGTCTCTTCCGCATGAAGAAGAAAGTAGTTAGTGTGACTAAATCGACATGTTCAGGAGCCAGAGTGAAGTTCCAAAATGCAACCAGAAAATTAAATATTAAACTAATAGCTTTGGGTCAGGCACATCCTCCTTCAGACACAAAGAAGGAAATCTGGGAACGGATACATATAGTGTGTCGAGGATATGGAAAGAACACCTTTCCCAGCTGCTGATATCCAATGATGGTGGCCAATCCCTGATGATGGTATACAATGTGTGCCACCCAATCAGAACGAGAAAGAACACCTTTCCCAGCTGCTGATATCCAATGATGGTGGCCAATCCCTAATGATGGTATACAATGTGTGCCAACTTATCAGAACGAGGTCCAGGTAGCAGTAACCCGGCTGAAAAAAAAATAAAGCAGCAAGAGTCGATAGGTTCCGGATGAACTGTTTAAGACCAGAGGTTACACGCTGATAAGCTCTTCTGCGCAATCTGGCTAGAAGCACGCATATCCGATTGGAAGCTCAGCATACTTTGTCCGGTAAACAAGAAAGGGGACAAGACGGTGTGTCTCCTTCCCATCGCACACAAGATACTCTCTAGAGTACTGTGTGAAAGATTAAAGTCTAAAGTCAACGAAATAATTGGTCACTACCACAATAGAACATATGCTACTCGCCTATGCTGACTACATCGATATAATGGGTCCTCACCGGAAGAAGCAATTGCAGCCTTAAGCTCATAAATGGGCTACATCGGACTATATCTTGATAAAGACCCATCTTACGATTGAGGGTCTTAGGCTCATTAAAGCTGTATTTATAATAAGATTTGGATATAATTTTGCATAACGATTTGTACTAAGATCTTCGACATGGGTGCCAAATATGATCCATGATGATCGGTTTATATCTTAATATTGACCCATATTCACCGATTTCCCGATTTAAGGTCCTAGGTCCATTTAAGCCACACTTATTGACCGATTTCCCTGAAATTTTACACAATAGCTTGTGTAAGGATCCTCTATATCTGTGCTGAAAATGGTCGATATCTTAATATACAGCCCCCATATAGACTGATCTCACGATTTAGGATCTTTTGCTCACAAAAGCTGGCCAAAATTTGGCACAATGATAAGTACTTAGATTCTCAACATTCATGCCGAATAAGGTTTAAATCGGTCTTAATCTTAATAAATCTCCCACATAGACCTATCTCCTGATTAAGGGTATCAGGCCAATAATAGTCAAATTTATTGCCCGATTTCACTGAAATATAGCGCAATGAGCTGTTTCGGCCCTTCGACGACCGACTTTATTTGGGTATAGCCCCCATATAGATAGACCTCCCGATTGAAGGCCTATCATCGATAAGAAGCGTATTTATATCCCAGTTTTGCTGAAATTAAGCAGAGTGAGCTATGTTAAAAACCTACTCTATAGCCTTCAAAAATTACGATTTTGAGATGAAATACATACTTTTGTGCAGTCATCTATTATATAAGGTATGCATGAAACATGGCATGGCATGAAACATGGTATGCATGAAACATGGTAAAGACAAATTTTTTTCGCATCTACATTGCTTCTGATCAACAGTTGTGTATGCTAATAATGTTATGAGCTCGGACAAAAAGCTACTTAAGTAGCATCTACAGTCATGTGTACATTAATATGTATATATTGTGAAAGCTCTTCAACAGGGCGAAAGCCACAAGAGCACCATACAATTCGAACGTCTATAAGGCTGAGGTAAGAAAATAAAAGGGAAAGCTGAAAAATGATCAAGACAAATCCTAGGTTGAATTCTGCAGCTCCGTGGAAGTTACATCTGAGGCCTTTAGTCTATGGAAGATCCTATTCTCGGTAGGATACATTCCGAAGTCAGAGAATGTATGGACAATGTGTAGTGAGGAAACACTAGAACTACTTCTTAATACACATTTAATGGGGAACTCTCCAAAGGATAACGTGGCGCCACAACAAGTTGTCACTGGTATGCATTCATCGGAGGTTATTGATGAAATTGTGTCTGAGTCGAGTGAGTGAGTATGTCCAACAGACTGGCTCCTTGACTCAGGGAGAATAACTCTGCTCGTATCAGCATGTCGTATATACCTGTGAAATGGAGGGCCACAAATGTCATTTTCATTCCAAAAGCAGGAAAACTTTGCCACATGATGGAGAAAGATTTTCGTCATTCTTTATGCTCAAGACTCTAGAAAGGTTGATAGAAACATATCTTATGGCACAGATCGCTGGGGATCGCATATAGCAATGGCAAGTCCACTGAAACAGCTCTGCACGACCTGTAGAGCTAATAAAATATCGATGACACTATTGATAACTTATTTTTCGTCCGAATTGACATTCTTCATATCGATGCTTAGGTTAAGTTAATTTTTTGCGAAATTGAATGAAAATAAGCGATCGATTATATTGCGCCTATAATATTGTAATAATAATAATAATATATTGTATATAATAATATCATAAGTTCCAACTGAATTCACTAAATTGAGTTTAATTCATGCTGTGCATTGGCTTCGTTTCTATAAAAATCGATCTCGCGGTTTTTATACCCTCCACCATAGGATGGGGGTATACTATAATATGTCATATACTATAATATATCATAATATATAATATATTATAAAATATCATGAGAAAAATATTTTATTCGTTTTTATATCCTCCACCATAGGCTGGGGGTATACTAATTTCGTCATTCTGCTTGTAACTACTCGAAATATTCGTCTGAGAACCCATAAAGTATATATATTCTTGATCGTCGCGACATTTTATGTCGATCTAGCAATGTCCGCCCGTCTGTCTGTCGAAAGCCCGCTAACTTAAGAAGCAGTAAAGCTAGCAGCTTGAAATTTTGCACAAATACTTCTTAATAGTGTAGGTCGGTTGGTATTGTAAATGGGCCATATTTGATTCGGTCCATGTTTTGATTTAGCTGCCATATAAACCGATCTTGGGTCGTGACTTCTTGACTCTCTAGAGGGCGCAATTCTTATCCAATTTGAATGAATTTTGGCACGTAGTATTTTGTTATGATATCCAACAACTGTGCTAAATATGGTTCAAATCGGTTCATAACCTGATATAGCTGAGCTTCTAGAGGGCGCAATTTCTATCCGATTTGGCTGAAATTTCGCAAGACGTTTTTATACCCTCCACCATAAGATGGGGGGTATACTAATTTCGTCATTCTGCTTGTAACTACTCGAAATATTCGTCTGAGAACCCATAAAGTATATATATTCTTGATCGTCGCGACATTTTATGTCGATCTAGCAATGTCCGCCCGTCTGTCCGGCCGTCTGTCTGTCGAAAGCCCGCTAACTTAAGAAGCAGTAAAGCTAGCAGCTTGAAATTTTGCACAAATACTTCTTAATAGTGTAGGTCGGTTGGTATTGTAAATGGGCCATATTTGATTCGGTCCATGTTTTGATTTAGCTGCCATATAAACCGATCTTGGGTCGTGACTTCTTGACTCTCTAGAGGGCGCAATTCTTATCCAATTTGAATGAATTTTGGCACGTAGTATTTTGTTATGATATCCAACAACTGTGCTAAATATGGTTCAAATCGGTTCATAACCTGATATAGCTGAGCTTCTAGAGGGCGCAATTTCTATCCGATTTGGCTGAAATTTCGCAAGACGTTTTTATACCCTCCACCATAAGATGGGGGGTATACTAATTTCGTCATTCTGTTTGTAACTAGTCGAAATATTCGTCTGAGACCCCATAAAGTATATATATTCTTGATCGTCGTGACATTTTATGTCGATCTAGCCATGTCCGTCCGTCTGTCTGTCGAAAGCACGCTAACTTCCGAAGCTATAAAGCTAGCCACTTGAAATTTTGCACAAATATTACTTATTAGTGTAGGTCGGTTGGTATTGTAAATAAGCCATATCGGTCCACGTTTTGATATAGCTGTCATATAAACCGATCTGGGGTCTTGACTTCTTGAGCCTCTAGAGTGCGCACTTCTTATCCGATTGGAATGATTTTTTTCCCAAAGTATTTTGTTGTGATATCCAACTACTGTGCCAAGTATGGTTTAAATCGGTCCATAACCTGATCAAGCTGTCATATAAACCGATCTTGGGTCTTGACTTCTTAAGCCTCTATAGGGCGCAATCCTTATCCGATTTGAATGAATTTTTCCAGAAGTATTTTGTTGTGATATCCAACTACTGTGCCAAGTATGGTTTAAATCGGTTCATAACCTGATATAGCTGCCATGTAAACCGATCTTGGGTCTTGACTTCTTGAGCCTCTAGAGGGCCCAATTCTTATCCGATCGGGATGAAATGTTGCACCACGTGTTTTGTTATGATATCCAACAACTTTGCCAAGTATGTTTCAAATCGGTCCATAACCTGATAAAGCTGTCATATAAACCGATCTTGGGTCTTGATTTCTTGATTCTCCAGAGGGCGCAATTCCTATCCGATGGGAATGAAATTTTGCACGATATATTTTGTTATGATATCCAACGACTGTGCCAAGAATGGTTCCAATCAGTCTATAACCTGATAAAGCTGTCAAATAAACCGATCTTGAGGGCCCAATTCTTAGCCGATTTGAATGAAATTTTGCATGACGTGGTTTGTTATGATATCCAACAACTTTGCCAGGTATGGTTCAAATCGGCTGCCATATAAACCGATCTTGGGTCTTGACTTCTTGAGCCTCTGGAGGTCGCAATTCTTATCCGATTTGAATGCATTTTCGCACGTAATATTTTGTTATGATACCCAACAACTGTGCCATGTATAGATCAAATCGGTTCATAACCTGATATAGCTGTCATATAAACAGATCTGAGAACTTGACTTCTTGAGCTTCTAGAGGGCGCAATTCCTATCCGATTTGGCTGAAATTTAGCATGATGCATTTTATTTTTACTTTCAACAACTGTGTCAAATAAGGTCTAAATCGGTTTATAAGCTGATATAGCTGCCATATAAACCGATCTGGCATCTTGACTTCTTGAGCCTCTAGAGGTGGCAATTATTATCCGATTTGCCTGAAATTTAGTACGACGGATTCTCTCTTGACCATCAACATAAATGTTTATTATGGTCTGAACCGGTCTATAGACTGATACAGCTCCCATATAAATCGATCTCTCTATTTTACTTCTTGTGCCCCCAACGGGCGCAATTCTTATTGCTGACATTTTACACAGGTCTCCAACATATAATTTAATTGTGGTCCAAACCGGACCATATCTTGATATCGCTCTAATAGCAGAGGAAATTTTTATACCCTCCACCATAGGATGGGTGGTATACTAATTTCGTCATTCTGTTTGTAACTACTCGAAATATTCGTCTGAGACCCCATAAAGTATATATATTCTTGATCGTCGCGACATTTTATGTCGATCTAGCCATGTCCGTCCGTCTGTCCGTCCGTCTGTCTGTCGAAAGCACGCTAACTTCCGAAGGAGTAAAGCTAGCCGCTTGAAACTTTGCACAAATACTTCTTTTTAGTGTAGGTCAGTTGGTATTGCAAATGGGCCATATCGGTCCATGTTTTGATATAGCTGCCATATAAACCGATCTTGGGTCTTGACTTCTTGAGCCTCTAGAGTGCGCAATTCTTACCCGATTGGGATGAAATTTTCCACGAAGTGTTTTGTTATGATATCCAACAACTGTGCCAACCTGATATAGCTGCCATATAAAACGATTTTGGGTCTTGACTTCTTGAGCCTCTAGAGTGCGCAATTCTTATCCGATTGGAATGAAATTTTGCACTACGTGTTTTGTTCTGATATCCAATAACTGTGTCAAGTGTGGTTCAAATCGGTCTATAACCTGATATAGCTGCCATATAAACCGATCTTGGGAATTGACTTCTTGAGCCTCTAGAGGGCGCAATTCTCATCCGATTTGACTGAATTTTTGCACATAGTGTTTTAGTATCACTTCTAATAACTGTTCTAAGTATGATTCAATTCGTGCCATTACCTGGTATAGCTGTCATGTATACCGATCTTGGGTCTTGAATTCTTGAGCCTCTAGAGTGCGCAATTCTTTTCTGATTAGAATGAAATTTTGCCCCACGTGTTTTGTTATGATATCCAACAACTGTGCTAAATATGGTTCAAATCGGTTCATAACCTGATGTAGCTGCCATATAAACCGATCTTGGGTCTTGACTTCTTGGGCCCCTAGAGATCGCAATTATTTTCCGATTTGCGTGAAATTTTGTGCGACGTATCCTCTTATGACCATCAACATACGTGTTTATTATGGTCTGAATCGGTCTATAGCCCGATACATCTCCCATATAAATCTATCTCTCTATTTTACTTCTTGAGCCCCCAAAGGGCGCAATTGTTATTTGAATTGGCTGACGTTTTACACAGGTCTCCAACATATAATTTAATTGTGGTCTAAACCGGATCATATCTTGATATCGCTCTAATAGCAGAACAAATCTTTTCTTATATCCTTTTTATACCCCCCATCATAAGATGGGGGGTATACTAATTTCGTCATTCTGATTGTAACTAGTCGAAATATTCGTCTGAGACCCCATAAAGTATATATATTCTTGATCGTCGTGAAATTTTATGTCGATCTAGCCATGTCCGTCCGTTTGTCCGTCCGTCCGTCTGTCCGTCCGTCCGTCTGTCCGTCCATCCGTCCGTCCGTCCGTCTGTCTGTCGAAAGCACGCTAACTTCCGAAGGAGTAAAGCTAGCAGCTTAAAATTTTGCACAAATACTGCTTATTAGTGCAGGTCGGTTGGTATTGTAAATGGGGCACATCGGTCCATGTTTTGATATAGCTGCCATATAAACCGATCTTGGGTCTTGACTTCTTGAGCCTCTAGAGGGCGCAATTCTTATCCAATTTGAATGAATTTTGGCACGTAGTATTTTGCTATGATATCCAACAACTGTGCCAAATATGGTTCAAATTGGTTCATAAACTGATATAGCTGTCATATAAACAGATCTGGGGACTTGACTTCTTGAGCTTCTCGAGGGCGCAATTCCTATCCGATTTGGCTGAAATTTCGCAAGACGTTTTTTAATTGTTATTTTCAACAACTATGTCAAATAAAGTACAAGTCGGTTCATAACCTGATTTAGCTGCCATATAAAACGATATGGGATCTTGAATTCTTGAGCCTCTAGAGGTCGCAATTCTTATCCGATTTGCCTGAAATTTTGTACGACGGATTCTCTCATGACCATTAACATAAGTGTTTATTATGGTCTGAATCTGTCTATAGCCCGATACAGCACCCATATAAATCGATCTCTCTATTTTACAGGTCTCCAACATAAATATAATTTAATTGTGGTCCAAACCGGACCATATCCTAATATCGCACTAATAGCAGAGCAAATCTTTTCTTATATCCTTTTTTATACCCTCCACCATAGGATGGGGGGTATACTAATTTCGTCATTCTGTTTGTAACTAGTCGAAATATTCGACTGAGACCCCATAAAGTATATATATTCTTGATCGTCGTGAAATTTTATGTCGATCTAGCCATGTCCGTCCGTCTGTCCGTCCGTCCGTCCGTCTGCCTGTCGAAAGCACGCTAACTTCCGAAGGAGTAAAGCTAGCCGCTTGAAATTTTGCACAAATACATCTTATTAGTGTAGGTCGGTTGGTATTGTAAATGGGCCATATCGGTCCATGTTTTGATATAGCTGCCATATAAACCGATCTTTGGTCTTGACTTCTTGAGCCTCTAGAGTGCGCAATTCTTAACCGATTGGAATAAAATTTTGCACGAAGGGTTTTCTTATGATATCTAACAACTGTGCCAAGTATGGATCAAATCGGTCCATAACCTGATATAGCTGCCATATAAACCGATCTTGGGTCTTGACTTCTTGATCCTCTAGAGTGCGCAATTCCTATCCGATTGGAATGAAATTTCGCACGACGTGTTTTGTTATGATGTCCAACAACTGTGCCAAGTATGGTTCAAATCGGTTTATAACCTGATATAGCTGCCATACAAACCGATCTTGGGTCTTGACTTCTTGAGCCTCTAGAGTGCGCAATTCTTAACCGATTGGAATAAAATTTTGCACGAAGGGTTTTCTTATGATATCTAACAACTGTGCCAAGTATGGTTCAAATCGGTTCATAACCTGATATAGCTGCCATATAATCCGATCTGGGGTCTTGACTTCTTGAGCCTCTAGAGTGCGCAATTCTTATCCGATTGGAATGAAATTTTGCACGACGTGTTTTGGGTTGATATCTAACAACTGTGCCAAGTATGGTTCAAATCGGTTCATAACCTGATATAGCTGCCATATAAACCGATCTGGGATCTTGACTTCTTGAGCCTCTAGAGGTCGCAATTATTATCCGATTTGTCTGAAATTTTGTACGACGGATTCTCTCATGACCATCAACATACATGTTTATTAAGGTCTGAATCGGTCTATACCCCGATTCCATATAAATCGATCTCTCTATTTTACTTCATGAGCCCCCAAAGGGCGCAATTCTTATTCGAATTGGCTGACATTTTACACATGTCTCCAACATATAATTTAATTGTGGTCCAAACCGGACCATATCTTGATATCGCTCTAATAGAAGAGCAAATCTTTTCTTATATCCTTTTTTTTGCCCAAGAAGAGATGCCGGGAAAAGAACTCGACAAATGCGATCCATGGTGGAGGGTATATAAGATTCGGCCCGGCCGAACTTAGCACGCTTTTACTTGTTTTTCCTAAGAAGAGATGCCGGGAAAAGAACTCGACAAATGCGATCCATGGTGGAGGGTATATAAGATTCGGCCCGGCCGAACTTAGCACGCTTTTACTTGTTTCTTATATCCTTTTTTGCCTAAGAAGAGAAGCCGGGAAAGAACTCGACACATACGATCCACGGTGGACGGTATATAAGATTCGGCCCGGCCGAACTTAGCACGCTTTTACTTGTTACATCTCATTTTCGTTTGATATAGACGATAGTATCGATACCATCGATATTAGTTTAACAGCTCTACGACCTAGTCGGCTACATAGAGGGTTCTCTCGCTGTCAAGGCATAAACAATGGTATTGAGTATGCTTTCGTGATATTAAGTATGCTTTTAATACTATAAAACTGATGATGATCATAAGGGAGCTGGAATTTCTATACGTCAATATTTTCATGAGGAGGGCATTTTTGAGGTAATATGCCATGTAAAAACTTTTCCCTAAAGAGGTGTCGCACTGCGGCACGCCGTTCGGACTCGGCTACAAAACTATCCTCGTTTTTGTTTGCCCCTGTTTCTTAATGGAATAATGTTCATGGGCATATCTGCAGTTTCGTCCTTCACTTAATGTAAACCCTACATATCTTCAGGATAAATTAGAGGACGAGAGATATGGTGGAGGGCATATAAGATTTGGCCCTTCGAAAGTTATACCTTGGTATTTATCGGTGTGGTGAATGCCAACAAAACACACAATATCTTGAGAATTATGAGAAAACAAAACAAGTAAAAGCGTGCTAAGTTCGCCGGGCTAAATCCTCCACCATGGAGCGCATTTGTTGAGTTCTTTTCCCGGCATCTATTCTTAGGCAAAAAATGATATAAGAAAAGATTTGCTCTGCTATTAGAGCGATATCAAGATATGATCCGGTTTGGACCACAATTAAATTATATGTTGGAGACCTGTGTAAAATGTCAGCCAATTCGAATAGGAAGAGGGATCGATTTATATGGGAGCTGTATCGGGCTATAG